>NC_072791.1:137106761-137409791 GCF_028583425.1 Eublepharis macularius | reverse complement strand
CATAAGACAATTACACCCTGGATCATGAAGTGTTTCACCAGTAGTATTGTAAGTTACATCTAATAATGCATACATATCATGGTTTGTAGCCTGCAGAACAGCAACTGGTATAACACATCCTAAGCCCTTATATGGCTGCAGAGTATTTGTAAACTGGACAAAGAAACTACACAGCTGAGAAACTATAATATACTTCATTAAAACACAAGAAGGGCCCTGCTGGATGAGACCAGTGGTTCACAAGGGTCAACGAGTCCAACCCCTTGCACAACGCAGCAAATTCACATCTACCCCCTCACTTCTGAGTTACCACTTCTCTATGCCCAAAGGCAGGCAACCCCCCCCCCCCCCAAACTGCGATTCCCAAGCATTCTGGCCTGGAGGAAAATTCCTTCTTGATCCCAAAGTGGCAATCACCATTGCCCTGGGCATATGAGAAAGGGTCATGAGAGCCTAACACTAGCTTATCCATTCATTCCCTCCTTCTTCCAATCTGCCTAAATTTATATTGAATCATAAAAACATCATTACTAACAGCTGGCCATCTAGCATCTTCTTAAATACCTCCAAAGATGGAGAACTCACAACCTCCCAATGAAGCCTGTACCACTGAGGAACTGCTCTAACTGTCAGGATGTCCTTCTTAATGTTTTGGCAAAACCTCTTTTGCTTTAATTTTAACCTATTATTTTTGGTCTGATCCTCTGTGGCAACAGAAAACAACTCCATCCTCTATTTGTCAGTGCTTCAAATACTTGAAGAAGGCTATCATGTCACCTCTCAGTTGCCTCCTCTTCAAGCTAACATACCAGCTCTTTCAATCTTTCCTCACAGGACTTGGTCTCAAGACCCCTCACTATATTTGTTGCCTTTCTTTGGACATGTTCCAGCTTATCAACATCCTTCTTAAACTATGGTGCCCAAAACTGAACACAGTACTCCAAGTGAGGTTTAACCGGAGCACAGTAAAGTGATATCATCACTTTGTGAGATCTGTACACTAGATTTCTTCTGATACTGCCAAAAATCAATTTTAGCTACCACATCACACTGCTGACTCATATTCAGTGTATGATCTACTAAGACCCTTAGATCTTTTTTACATGTACTACTGCCAAGACCAGTCTTCTGCATCCTATTATTATGCCTTTGATTTTTCCTATCCAAATGCAGAACTTTACATTTTTCTCTGTTGAAATTCATTTTGTTTATTTTAGCCCAGTCTTCCAGCCTGTCAAGACCACCACGAATCTTGATTCTGTCTTCCATTGTATTTGCTACCCCTCCCAATTTAGCATCATATGCAAATTTAATAAGCATCCACTCTACCTTCAACCAAGTCATTTATAAAGATGGTGAACAACACAGGACCCAGGACAGATCCCTGAGGCACTCCACTTGTCACTCCTCTCCAAAAGGATAAAGAACCATCTACAAACACTCTTTGGGTGTGATCTGT
This sequence comes from Eublepharis macularius, assembly GCF_028583425.1. Lineage (NCBI taxonomy): Eukaryota > Metazoa > Chordata > Lepidosauria > Squamata > Eublepharidae > Eublepharis > Eublepharis macularius. Next base: position 137,408,332 of record NC_072791.1, on the reverse strand, counting down.
CAACCAGTTACAAATCCACCTAAGAATAGTAGGATCCAAACTACATTTTATGAAATTATCAACAAGTGTATCATAGAATCATAGAGTTGAAAGGTACCTCCAAGGTCATCTAGTCCAACCCCCTGCACAATGCAGGAAATTTACAACTACCTTTCCCCCAGTGACCTCTGCTCCAAGCTCAGAAGATGGAAAAACACTGTCAGAATCCCTAGCCAAACTGGCCTGGCCCTAGCCAAATTGCTTCCTGACTCCAAAATTATCCAATCAACATTATCATATGGAAACTTAACAAAAGCCTTACTGAAATCAAGATAAACTATGTCCAGAGAATTCCCCTGATCCAACAAAGCAGTAACTCTCTCAAAAAAGGAGATAAGGTCAGTCCGATGTAACTTCTTCTTGAGAAACTCTCTCAAAAAAGGAGATAAGGTTAGTCCGATATGACTTCTTGAGAAACCCATGCTGGCTCTTAGTAATCATAGCTGTCTTTTCTAAATGCTCAAGGACAGATTGATGATTTGTTCCAAAATCTTTAAAAGTATGGATGTCAAGCAGATGGGCCAATAGTTACTTGGATCCTCCTTTCCCCACTTTTTGAACAACAATCTCCTGCCACTTCATCTGTTCTCCAAGCATTTTCAAAGATGATAGACAGAGGATCTAAAAATTACAGCAGCAAGTTGCAAGCCAGCATCAATGGGGGAGAAGCGGCAAGGAGACAAGATGAAAGAACACAGCAGACAACCATGATGTAGCTAAAAGAGGCCACAACTTTATTTATTTTACAGCTTGCGGCGCATTGGTGCTACATAGGGCATAGATCCCAGCATCAGCTGATCCACCTGCTAGCCAATGACCCCCTCCCAGTACTCTCAGACCCCTGCATAGCATTCCTCTGATGCCAATCCAGGCAATGTTGATGGCACCGTCCATGCCAAGCTGTGAGCCCCATCCAAGCAAAGACATGTAGAGACCAACCTAGTACACAATGCTGTGCCCACAGATCCAGACTGACTTCCACTGGTCTGCAGAGACTGACAAGAGAGAACATGTTAGTGAGAGGCCACTATACTTGGATGAATGTAGGCCCTGTAAGCTCCTGACCTCCATCTCCATATGGCCTGGATGTGGGATGATGCAAGTCTGAGGTCGTCTGCCACTGTTGTGGCTCTTATCCTAAAGGAGTGAGCAACAAGCTCCAAGGCTGGTGTGACGGACTCAGCTTCAGATGCTGAGATTTCCAGAAGTGAAAGTATGATTGACATGTCCCCCCCCCCCAAATGGGGCTAGCCTGAAATGGCAATTGGGGATGGAATGTTGCGGAAGCTATCAGTTGGAGTTGGAGAGAAAATGAGAGTGAAAGAGAGTTGGAGCCTGGCTTTTGACCAGAGAGGGTCAGCCAGAGATTCCTCTGTGTGAGGAAGAAATGTTTGTGAAGCACTGTTAGTCCACAGACTAAAGTGGGAAAAACCAGCACTAACGCCTGCTTAGACTTGAGAGATCTGGGAATTATAGTGGGCCAAGCAAGTGGGTAGAAAGGAGTGTCCCCTTCAGTGCCAGGAACAGGGTTATAGCTCATAATTATAATGGAAGTGTTTGTCTCAGTGGAGCACCCTTAAGTCTGGAGAGGAGGGGAAGTCATGCTGTGTCTGTGAATTTAAAAGGGAAACATTTGTGAAGCAGTGTCAACCTCTGAAAGAAGCCAACAACCTAATGTTAAACAAGTGTTTTGTGCCTCACACCAGTGAAGTTGCTGTATAAAAACCTTTCTGTTGCGTAAGTTCAAACATCTGCCTACCTGCCTTTTGATTTTAACCTTCTGTAAATATACCTTCAGTTACATTTTGAACCTCCCCAAGTCTTGTGTGCCAGTTTCTGCTAAAGGGAAGCGCAAACCCCCGATCTGTCCCCTACTAAGACTTGGCTGGGTAACCATTTTTAATAATCCTTAAGGGTGGGACAAGAAGTTGAAGCTTAACATCAACCACGCTACCAGAGGCTTCCCAGCCCAGTATACAGCTTCACAGGCTTAAAGAGGAGAAGTTTTACCTCAGGGTAGGGGAAGGTCAGCCTAAGCCTGAGTTGGATGTGGGTTTGTGGCAGCTGGCAAGCCAGCTACCATGAGACAGGACCTGAGAATGGAGGCAGACTGAAATTGAGTCAGAGGGGAATGGTCCCTGTGTTTTAGGAATGGACCGGCATGCTGTGGGTGGTGAGTTAGGCCCTAGTGGCCTTGACACACCACAGTGTGCCAAGGAGCAGGACTAGCACTATCTAATGAGCACTGGCCGCAGACCTGAGAGGGAACCTCACTCCTCAGGTCTGTCGCCTTTTTCCTGCCCCCTGCAGCCCAGGCCAGCCCACCGATTAGCTAGCTGGGATTTGAAATGTGGCAGTGCAGGACAACCTGTGGAGGCTGCAGGGAGCCTTGTTGCACCTGAAAATATGGTGGCTGTCATAAGCCTCGCCCTCCTCCCTCTGTGGCCCACAAGTAGCTCCCCCAGATAAGTCTGGGGGGGACAGTGTTTCCTTAGGATGTAATTTATCTGTTGTTGAGGACCTAATTTCATTTTTAAACGCTAGGTGTTTACATACCACCCCATGCCTATCCTGGGCTGCAATTCCCCTCCATCATGTGTTCTCTTTTTGCCGGATTAAACACAGTTCCTCTTGCAAGAAAAGACTGAGGCAAAGGAGGAACTGAGCAGTCCTGCTCTCTCTTTATCACCTTGTTAGTATATGTGCTGCCAAAGTGACCACGATCACCTGTTAAAATTTCACTTTCCTCTCCCCACACTGGGCCTACCACTTCCTTGTTCTTTTTCTTGCTCTGAACATAACCAAAGAACCATTTCTGTTATGTTTAGCTAGCCAGTTCTTTCCTGTTGGTGAGGATCAGGTCCAAGATAGAAGATCATGTTGTTTTCTTTTCCATCTTTTGGAAGATGAGATTGTCAGCAAGACAAGTCAGGAATTTATTAGTTCTTACATTTTCAGCAGAGTTTGACTTCCAATAGATATCAGGATAATTGAAATCTCTCATGACCACTATGTCCTGTCTCTTTGAAAATGTAATTTCGTTAGGAGTGTACCATTCAAGCTTTCTGCTTGGGTTGCTGGTCTATAGCAGACCCCCCTAAAATATCATTATTATTTATTTCTCCATTTATTTTTACCCAGAGGGTCTCAACTGACCTTCCATGCTCAGATTCATGTATCTCCTCACACGTATACACATCCTTGACATATGTTACTTCTCCCTCGCTTCCTTATCAATATATTCCTTTTAAACAAGTTCTACCCTTAATCCTAATGTTCCAATGGTGCGTCTCATCCTACCAAGTTTTGGTAATGCCTATTAGGCTGTAGTCCCCTTCCTATATTAAAGCTTCAAGTTCCTCTTGTTTGTTTCCCATGCTCTGCACATTAGTGTAGAGACACTGGAATCTATGGTTTATGTCCCTGGAGTGCTTCATTTTTGTCTTTACCTGCAAATTAATGGATCCCTGCAAATGTGCTGCTCCCTGCTCATCATTAGTGCCCTTATCACCAGTAATTGCTTTCATACTAGTTTTTGGATTTTTGCCTTCCACCTACACAGGATTTAGTTTAAAGTCCTCATCAGGTTTGCAAGGCTCCTGCCAACACATTTTTTCCTACCCTTTTGAGATGCAAACCATCTCCTGACAGAAGTGCTTCGTCTTGAAAGTGTTGTCTATGGTCCAAGAAACCAAACCTTTCCAGATGACACCATCTGCATGGCCACTTGTTTATTTCCAGTATTCTGCTCTCTCTTCCTAAGCCACAGGAAACAACAGGAAGAAGTGATGAAATCACAACTTGCACTCCCAGGTCTTTCACCTTTTTACCTAGAGCCTCATAGTCTCTTTTAATACATTGTTTTAATACATTCAGAGCTGTGTTGAGCAGTATCATTGGTTCCTACATGGATGAGAAAGAAGGGATAATTATCCGTGGGCTTGAAGAGTCTTTCTAGCCTTTCTGTCACATCCTGGATGCGTGCACCAGGTAGACAACATACTTCTCGAGATGGCAAGTCTGGTCAACACACTTTAGCCTCTATCTAGGTCATCTAGTCCAGCATCCTACACAACACAATGACCAACCAATTGCCTTGTAAGGTCAATGAACAGGGCATAGCAGCCAACACTTCTGAAGTTGCCTCTTATTACTAGTATTTAGGCTTTGGAATGGAAGTTTTCTTTAGTCATCATGGTGAGTAGCCACTAATGGATCTATCCCCTTTTAAAGATATCCATAATGGTGGCTATCACTACATCCACTGGAAGTGAATTACACACTTTAATTACTTTAACTATTTTATGTTAAAGACCTTAGTAAGTGAAGAAGTACCTTCTTTTGTCTGTCCTGAATGTATTGCCTACCAGCTTCACTAGTTGCTCCAGGGTTCTTCATGTAACATAGACTACAAAGAAATAAAATTTAAAGATAGTGGATCATTAAAATTTAAAATCTAAAACTAGTAGATGATTACTCCTTAACACTTTGAAGTCTTCAGAGCAGTCCACATGCATTATTGCAGTAATCCTTACAACATCCCTGTAACATAATCAGTATTATTACCTCTTTACTGCAGAAGGGAAGCCAATGCTGAGCAACAGGAGCTCATTTAAAAGCTATCTAATAAAATCAGCAGAGGCAAGAACTGAACTACTGTTGCTCAGTTTTCTCTTAGCCACTTGGAAAATTATACAATCAAAAATACATAGGAAAATATAGACAGAGCTATCTTAATCACTGCTGTAATCTATAATATGTAGGCAAACCTATACAAAACATAGGAAGATGCCTACTAGATCAGACCATCGGTCCATCTAGCCTACCATCCTGTTTCATACAGCAGCCAAAAAATTGCCCAAGAGGGCCAAAAAACAGATTTAATGCATATAAGGTTTTTCCTCAGGGTGGCAGGCTTGACTCTGAAGGTGTATGGAAGGAGCCATACCTCATTGATAGAGCATATACTTTGCATGAAGAATGTCCCAGTTTCTATTTCTGGCATTTCAATTTAAAGGAATTTAAGCAACTGGGATGAAAATCCTCCTTCCTGAGATTACGAGAGCCAATGGTCTGACTCTGTATAAAGCAGCTGCTTATGCTTAATTACCTTTAGACCTTTCCATTTCAGTCCTTTAAGAAAGTTTCTTCTCCCAGCAGAGATTTATTGGCACTAGAGGTATTTTGTCCTTAAATGCTTCACTGCTAATACAGGCCATTTGGAAAAGCCTAGCAGCTATATTAAGGAAAACTGTGCTATGGCCATGTGTTTGGCCAGACAGATCATGCTTACTTATGATTTATATTTAACTCAACATAATGTTCCACCATATTAGATTTACTGCTGGTATAAAGCATTTTAATTATTTCAGCAAACAACAAGGCTTCTTATATTCTCTGTTCATATTCATATATATTCTTATATTCATCATTGCATTTTTTAAGTTAAGTGAAGATAATGAAAGTCCATACCCCATTCTCTTCCATTTAGTTATTTGTAAAAGCACTATAAAACAAATTGTTTTTTTGCCTAGAGGTACCTTTGAGAATACAAAGGCAATCATTTAGGTCCCAATCCTAGACCACATATGTGTAAGCAGGGGGTATTTGAAGCTGTTGACTGCAGCTGATCAGCTGGTGCGTTAGACATACTGCTTTCCCTTTTAAAACCGGCTTGTCTCTTCAGCAAGGTGGCAATAAAAATAGTCAAAATATCTCAGCTTATGCATGCATTTCTCTCCCTTGTCAGACTGTATTTTCCAATCTTTATGATCTCAAATAATTTCAGTTTAAATGAAAAGAGATGGTAGAATTTAATGAAAATATTCAATTTTCTAGAAAGTAGATAATTTTGTGTAATAATATGATATATTCAACAATGCGTAAGTGATCTCTTCATTTCAATGCAGATATGTACTTTATGGGCACCTGATGACATGAACACATTAGTGCTCTGATCCTGCTAGATCAGATCAGGCATTCATTTAGCACAGCACAATGTCTCACATATGGGCTAACCAGATTCAAATATGGCCAGCCATGTCAGTTTTCCAGAATGCTTGGAAGGGTTTTCTGGTGCTGGTAGTAAATCCATGAGGCTGAGATAATAAGAAGACTTGATATAATGATGGATACAGTGGAGATTTATCAGAGTAACACACCTTTATGATTTTTATTTATGCCATAATCTCATAAGACAATCCATGTGCAGGTTAATTATTACTGTAAATGACTTCTGAATTAACCAAAGAAGGTCAGGTTAACTGAAAGAGAGGACTCACATAGCCAAACACATCTGTATTGACACAGAAAGGAAAATGGGGAGTGGGGGCTGATTAGCAAAGCTGCTGGACATTTGCAATATACAGAGCTGAGAGGCTCCAGAAGTGCATCTGAGAGATGAAAATCAATGGGACTTTAATCAGCAGTGGATTGCAGAGGATTTATTTGTCTGAAGCCATCAGATGTAGACAAGTTCCCTACTGAGATTAATTAGCAGGGAGGGGACAGAATACACCTATTATCTTAGTGAGAGCTTGAAGAGACAAGTAGAACATAAGTGAGTATTTAGTTCTACTCTGGTGGTGTGCAATATTCCACATGCAGTGACAGTCACATTTATAGCACTCTTCCTCGGCTACCTCAGGTATTAAACACAAGCATTTGTTCTGTTAAAAACTGATGACTGGAGAGATTTATGCATGCAGATAAATACTAGATGCATATTAAGAATGTAAATGATAGCAGAGTATGCCCTTTCCTTGAGCCCCTGCTTCCTAACTCTTGCTTGCACTGATCTCCATAGACCAAGTTTAGAGAGGGGAGGCAGGCACATGTTGCCAGAGACTGGAATATTCAAGAAGGGGTGCATACCCTTTCTATCATTAGACTCTGTGTGAATATTTTCCCAGCAAAATTAATCTTTTCTTGAAGTTTCATTATTACCATTTTGTGTCTCCATGTACCATTTCAACAATGATGAATGCTTCTGAGTGTTCAATAATGCCAGAGCTTATGTTTAGCTCTTCTTTTTATATGATTTCATTAATAACATTCTTTTAAAAAGAATCCTAAATTCTATCTATTCATGATGACTTTATGCCAAGTTACCCCGCACAGGCACCCTCTCCTCCAATTCTCCTGTTTACTAAATTAGTCTTACATTTTCTTGTCAGCCTTTTAGTCATTCTCCTTTTTTGTTTCATTTGGACAAGTCTCACTGGTTCTGTTCAATCACAATGGCTCCCTTTTAGACTTATTTGTGCCATTTTTAAAGTCCATGCTATGCATTTTGAGTTTTATCAATTTGTTTTTAAATAATCGTTCCTACAATGATCATAATTCAGCTATCTATATCGTCAGCTTCCTTTTACCCAGTTTCATCTTTTAAGTAGGTTTGCGAGGAAGGTTCAGACATGGATAACTATTAAATTTTATAACCACTCTTGATAACTTCTAACACCCAAGTATCTGTGGTGATGGACGGCTGTATAAAAGTGGGTTAGTCTATCACTAAAGGCAACAGGTTTATCCTGTGCTAGTCAGAATTGCTTCTGGCTTAAGCTCAAACCATTGCTCCATGAGAGAAGGGCACTTTGTCTCAATTTACTAGCCAGATTTTGCCCTTGATGGGTGGTTGTGAGGATACTGGTTTTGATAAGGATGGTATATGGGGTATCAATCCCTGTATTGCTGTTGCCTATAGAAGGGACAAGAACTTAGTCGTCGAGAGGGTGATCTCCATAAGATCTCATGGTATGCTGATCCGCTTTTGAGATATGTATTCGTCAATTCTTGCAGAGAATAATGTCTCTCCCTCAAATGGCAAATCTTCCACCCTGCTTCTCATCTCAATAGGTAGAGCTGTAGAATGGAGCCATGTGTGCCTCCTGAGTACTATCGCACAGGCTAGAGCCCTGGTGGAAGAGTCAGCCACATGGCTTCTGGCATTTATCTGCTGCTTTGACAGCCTGATCGCCTCCTCTTGAATCACTTTGACTAGGTCCCTCTGGCAGATGCTCATTGTACGCTTCCAGAGGAAGACCTGATAAACCCGCATAATAGCAGTATAATCAGCGATTTTGATGTTGAGGGCCACAGACATATAAACTTTTCAACTGAGGCTATCTAGCTTCTTTCCCTCTCTGTCAGTGGGTGTAGAATAGTGATCTTACCTATGTTTTGACTGCATTTCCTCTCTGACTAGCGATGATGGAAGAGGATGGGTGAACAGAAAAGAATATTTATCCTCCTTGGTCTTATAAAGCGCTTCAGCCTTTTTTGATGTAGAAGGAATAGAATAAAGGTGTTGTAATATTTTGTCCTTGAGTCTAGGATCTGAAGAGGCCACATCTATGTCCAAGAATTTTGCCATTCAAAGCATCTGTTCAGCATAAAGTCAAAATCATCTGTGGGGGAAACAAGTTCTCTGTCTTCCATGGTCTCATCTGTTGACGGTTCAAATGGTAGGCTTGGACTCTGTTCTTCCAGATAGGATTCTGGGTCTGGATCAGGCAAGTGAAACTCCATGGATGACTTTGGAATGGAATGTGTTTGATGGTATGCTCTAGGTTGTGTAAGGTCGGATGTAGATCCTACAGATTCCGTTCTGTAGGGTTCACCCCAGTCAACTCCCACAGTGATACCACACTGGACATTTCTGTGGATAGCCACTTTGGTGTAAAGTGTTTTTCAAGACCCCTAAAGGTTATGTAAAAAAGCTTTCAGGGTAATTCTCCTTCCTCATTTGAGCAGTAAATAGAGCGAGAATCTGAATGATTCAGATCCTGTGACAGCTCTTTTTATGTTTGGAGCACTTTGATTTAGATTTTGTTATCTTTTTGAGTAAACTCCTCTATTCCCTCAGATCTGTGTCCCACTGGGTTTGAGGGTGGATGTTGTTCCTCAAGAGAGGTTTCACTGCCAGTTAGAACTGTCTCATCCAATGGCTCTCTAGATTCAGACCATTGTCGGATCTGAGCAGTTGATGAAGCCAAAGGGCTCAGAGTGCTAGAAGCTCTATGGTGTTGTTGGATCCAGAACATTGCTGGATCTGAGGGGCTCAGAGTGCCTGAATCCAAGTTGGTTCCATGATGGAGTTGGATCTGATGAGCTTGGTGCACTCAAAGTCAAGCAATGTTTCTGGATCCCAGATGCTGTGGTCTGATCTGAGGGGTGAAGTGCCTCCAACAGCATAATGGTTGGTAGTGTCAGATCTGGTTGATGGGCGAGCTCTGCAAGAGCAGAGGATTTGGCCGATTTAGCAGATGGACTAGTTGCAGCTGACGATGCCCTTTCCCACAACATTGCCTTGAGCTTACTAGCTCTTTCCAATCTGGCCTTAGGGCTGAAGCTCTGGCAATGTTTGCACAGGCTAATGTTATGCCCCTCTCCCAAACAGACAAGACACAGAGAGTGCCCATCAGTTCTCATCATTTTTGTATTGCACTGACTGCATTTCTTGGATAGGGCTTTCTCAGCCATTCTGATCATCTCTCTCTGTTTTCTTTCAGGCGAAGAAAGAAATCGACAGAGGATCATCATGAAGAACCTCTCCAAACAGTGGCAAAAGAGGAACTGATAGTCGGGGATGTCACTCCTCCCGGAGAGCATGTGTGCATTCTGGAAAGAGACATACATCCCCATAGAGGAAATTTTAGCTGTAGAACCTGCTGACTGGCCGGCCAGCGCATGCACAGTCCTATGTGGGACTGCACAGAAGACTGACAATGAATATTTGATACATTACACAATGAAGTATACAACATAAATGAAGCCAAAACTTCATGATGGTTAATCACATTTAAACGTAACTGGAAGGCTCAAGATTGCTGTAGGGTCAGTTTACTACAGACACTGGGGCCGAGGCAATTGCTTGGGTAATGGATTCCAGAATCTGCCCATGGTCAGAAGTTGGGGTTGATTCCTGATTTTGTGATAGGGGACCTGAGGCAGGAGCTGAGAATGGCAAAGCCAGGTGACTCACTCTATTGCGCTTAACACCATTTAGTTCTGTTTCCTTTGCTGATTAGATTTTCTAAGTTTTTATTCTAGTCTCAGTGATTCTCTTGAGTTGTATTACATTTTACACTAGTGTTTTTAAACTGGCACTTTCAGTTCTGTTTTTTTCCAGTTGGGTCTGTAGATTAATAAGTTTACTCTGGAGTTGCTCCTTATGTTTTCCATAAGCTCCTAATTTTGTTTGTAGCTCCTGTTTTTTTTTATTAAGATGCTTTATTTCTCAATTCTGTTCCCTATTCAGGCTTGCTATTTCTTCTCTCTTACCTTCTCAATCTGCCAGTTTTAATTTAGGGACATCTGAAAAGTTTTCCTTGGGTTCTGGGTGCAAATCACCCCTTGAGTCTTTTCTTTTTTCCTTTAAGAGTTTGAGCTAATTTTAATTCTCAGAGGTCTAAGGCTAGCTGCAACCTGTGTGAAGTTAACTCTGGAGAACAATGTGGGACTCCCGGGCCTGCCTAGAAATAGTCCTCATTATGCTGAGTTTCAGGTTTCCCTTCTCTATCATGACTGTTGGAACTATCCTGTCTTATCTGACTGGTTAGGACGGTCAGATTTCTTCTGCCAGTGATGGTTTCCATCCCCAGAATGGCTGCTAAGGTTAAAGGTCCCCTTTCCTACTCCATTGCAAGAAGGAGGGAAGCAGTTGAGGCTATTAGCTGGGCAATGACTAACAGGTTTGGGGTGGAAATGGGGACCGTGGCTGGCATAGGTTACAGTTTGTATGGACTCATGGAAGGTTCTCCTAGAAAAACAGTGTTTCACTTACTTGTAACTGTTGTTCATCTAGGTCTTCTGTGCAGGCACACATGGGACTGCGCATGTGCAGGCCAGCTGATTCTGGAGATTTCCAAAGCTCAAGAACACTAGGGGGCGCTCTCACCTCTCAGCACACATGCACGGCCGTCTTTCCCACCGAAAATGGCCCCCAAGAGGCAGAGAACCCCCCACATACCCTCAGTCCTCTTTCACTGCCCTACAGCAAGGTAAGTACCAAGAGAGTTAGCAGGGAAGGAGGGAGGGCGTGTGTACCTGCATGGAAGAACTAGATGAACAACAGTTACAAGTAAGTGAAACACTGTTTTTCATCTACGGTCTTCCTGTGCAGTGCCACGTGGGAGATTACAAAGCTTAATACCTGGGTGGAGGTGCCACAGACTTGTCACAGAAAGATTGACTGCAGAACTGCTGTGCCCACTGCTGTCTCCTTTCTGTCTAGGATGTCCAGCGCGTAGTGTTTAACAAAGGTATCAGCTGAGGCCCACGTCGCTGCTTTGCAGATGTCTTGGAGAGGGACACCTTTCAGAAGAGCCACCGACAATGCCTGGGACCTAGTAGAGTGGGCATAAACTTCCAGAGGACAAGGTAAGTTAGCAGTGCTATAACATGTTAATATTGTTTGGACCGCTCATCAAGATATTGTCTGAGATGCTGCCTTCCTACCCTTCTTTTGTCCCCAAAATCACAAGAATTGGAATCCCCACCCTAAAGGGTTTCACCCGGTTCAAATAAAAGAGAATCGCCCTATGGACATCTAATGAGTGAAGGGCTTTTTCCGCTTCCGAAGTTTGCGTATGGAAGAAAACTGGCAAAGCTATTTCTTGAGAAAGGTGAAAACTAGACACCACCTTGGGCAAAAACTCAACTTTAATTCTGAGAACTACCTTTTCAGTATGAATCTTTAAATAAGGGGGTTCACAGGATAACGCCGCTAATTCCCCCACTCTTCTAGCTGAAGTGATGGCCACAAGGAAAGTCACCTTCATAGAAAGAAAACGTAGTGGGCACGTGGCCAGAGGCTCGAATGGCTTAGACATTAACCGGGTCAAAACCAAAGGTAAGGACCACTGGGGAACAATGGCCTTAACAGGGGGGAATAAGTTATTCAGTCCTTTCAGAAATAACTTAGCCGTACAATGAGAACAAAAACGTTTTGCGGTCTATTGGGGGGTGGAAAGTGGAAATGGCCGCCAAATACACTTTGATTGAACTGTTAGCTAACCCCTTCTGTTTGAGATCCCATAAAAATTCAAGAATTTCAGGTAGAGGGGAAAGAAAAGAGTCTGACCCCTTATCCCGGCACCACAAAGTAAATTTGTCCCACTTAAGTGCATAGGACTGACAGGTAGACAGTCGCCTAGCATTTTGCAGTACATGAGTCACTTCTGAGGAGAAAGAGTGTCCTGTTTGATCAGCCAAGCTGACAGTCTGAGTTTCCCTATGTCGTGGTGAAGAACCCCCCTCCAGGATAGAAGGTATGGTGCTATCGGGAGGCTGTACGTGCGAGACTGCAACTGCAGGAGAGTGTGAAACCACGGTTGACGCGGCCAAAATGGGGCTATCAAGATGACTGACGTCCTGTCCCTCTGAATTTTGCTGAGGACTCTGGTCAGAAGTGGAAACGGAGGGAATGTGTAAAAAAGGTGTCCCGACCACATGAGTTGAAACGCATCCCCACGAGACTTTCGGCCTATGCCTCCTCTGGAGCAAAAGTCATGAGCCTTGCAATTCTCTTCTGAAGCGAAGAGATCTATGTTTGGAAACCCCCAGTTGGAGAAGACAGGGAGAAAGTACTTGTCCTGGAGGGACCACTCGTGATTGTCCCCTTGCAGTTTGCTCAGATGGTCCGCCACTGAATTCTCCACCCCGGGGGACTTCCGGTTTGGGCTTCATGGAGGTCTGACGCAGCTCCATTTGCGGAGCTGACCGGACTGCCGTTTTAAGTGGCCGGCGGGGGGAAAATAGCCCGCGGCCGACTGCTCTCAGGCGGAGAGCAGGCAAAGAACGCTCAAGACCCTAGGGTGTGTTAGATCTCGGACGAGGGGGGGCTCTACACAACAGGTCCCCTCCCGATCCTTGAGGTCCCACCCTGCGACGGGTCGGCTACAATCTCTGCGGCAGTTCTGGGGCCAATTCGGCTGGCATAAGACCTACATACCCAAGCTTCGATTGGGGGAAGAAACGGAGAGGAGAAGTTAAAATCGAAACAGCGATTACAACCCGAGAAAAGTGAATGAGAAGGTAAAGATCACTATCTTCTGTTACGGGACAGATTGATTAAAGCAGAGAGGAATAAAAGTAGATTTTCAAACTGCAACAGGCTAATGATAAAGAGGGGAAGACTCGGCAAGAGTTGTATTTGAAAAGAGACTCAGTTTAAAGAAGTTATTAAAGGAATTGGACTATTGTTTTGAATACTTGCGGTTATGGAGCTGTGAGAAAAAGACACCATCGCGAGACCTACTGTGGGAAGTTGGGAGACAGGAAGTGCGTAACAACAATAGAGTTGCTGGAGAGAAGCGGCCCTTGCTGGAGGGCAGGAAGAAGGGAATCGCCATCTTTGAAAGGGGAAGGGTCGCGGCCTCAGCGGAAAAGGAAGTAGGCCATCTTGGATTGCAAAATCATAGAGAAACCATAGAGAAAAGACGCCCGACATTTTGGACTCTTTAAAATTTAATTTTTGTAAGAAGACCGGGACATTTGAAATAAAAGGACATTAAATTTTACGCCACGGAGTTAAGGAAGAGAGCGGACTCATGGGAGCGAGCCAAAGCAAGCCCCACGATGTCAAAAAAAGAGTGGCAATCGGCAATAGAAAACCTGGATAAAAAACTTTTAGATGTGATTAAAGAACTTAAGGACACGAAATTGGAGCTGATTAAAGAGGTTAAAGAGGTTACACAGACAGTAAAATCGGAGCTGTCAGAAGTGAAAAAAGGTATGGAAACAATACAAAGTGAACTACAAGGAACGCAGCAGAGAATTAAAACAGTAGAAGACGCGATGGAGAACTTAGCAGACACGCAACAAACAGAGATGAGACTGATGAGGGGGAGAATGTCAGTTGCAGAAACTAAACACATGGAGAAGCAGTTACGTTTTCGTGGCTTGCCAGAAGTGGAAGGAAGATGCTGAAAAGGCGTTTGATAATTTAAACTGGGACTTTATGTTTGCCACTATGGAAAAGCTACAATTGGGAGAAAGATTCATTAGAGCAATTAAGGAAATTTACAGAGACCAGACTGCAGCAATTGTGGTGAATGATGAAGCGACTAAGAAATTGATTATAAGTAAAGGAAGAAGACAAGGTTGCCCGTTGTCTCCACTGCTGTTCATTTTGGTATTGGAGATCCTGATGATACAAATACGACAAGATGAAAAAATTCGAGGAATTAAAATAAAGGACTATTCATATAAGGTCAGAGCATTTGCGGATGACATAATGTTAATTGTAGAAGACCCATTGGAGAACATGCCAAAAGTGATAGATAAGATTAAGGAGTTTGGAGACTTGGCAGGTTTTTATATTAATAAAAAGAAGTCAAAGATACTATGCAAAAATATGACTAAGCAGAAACAACAATTGTTAACGGAAATAACGGATTGTGAAGTAACAAGTAAGGTGAAATATTTGGGAATCGAACTGACTGCTAAGAATATAGACTTATTTAAAAACAACTATGAAAAACTATGGACTCAGATAGAGAGAGATTTGATTAAATGGAACAGACTAAATTTGTCATGGTTGGGAAGGATTGCAGCAGTTAAGATGAATGTGTTACCAAGAGTAATGTTTTTGCTACAGACAATACCAATCATCAGTGACTCTAAGCAATTTGAGAAATGGCAGAGGAAAATATCAGACTGTGTATGGGCAGGCAAGAAGCCTCGAGTGAAAATGAAAGTTTTACAAGATGCAAAGGAAAGAGGCGGAATGCAACTGCCCAATCTAAGACTTTACCATGACGCAATTTGCTTGGTGTGGTTGAAGGAGTGGATGACGCTAAAGAATAAGAAATTACTAGCCCTAGAGGGATATAAAAAAATATTTGGATGGCACGCATACTTATGGCATGATAAAGTAAAGGCGAACTCGATGTTCCTGCATCACTATATACGGAGAAGTTTATATATAATCTGGAAGAAGTATAGAATCTATCTGGAAGAAGGAACCCCTTTGTGGGTAGTTCCATATGAGGTGATAGATCCGAGAGCTGTTGATAATGAGCAACAATGTCTAACTTATAAAGAAATAACTAGAACTGAAGAATCTAAACTCAGAATAAAAACTCAGGAGGAACTATCACCTTATTATGATTGGTTCCAGTATAGACAGATTAGAGATTTATATAACTCGGACTCTGTAAAGGGAGGTATACGAACAGAAAACTCGGAACTAGAGCAGACCCTTCTTAAAGAGGACAAGAAAAGAATATCTAAGGTATACCAAGCACTGCTGAAATGGTATACTGAGGATGAAATAGTTAAAGGACAAATGGTGAAATGGGCCATAAACTTCAACAAAGAAATAACAATGGAGGCATGGGAATACTTGTGAAAGACTACAATGAAGACAACGACATGCACTAGTATTAAAGAGAACATTTACAAAATGATTTACCGTTGGTACATGACACCAAAGAAGATTGCGCCAGGGAATTTGAACACTTCTAATAAATGCTGGAAATGCAGGAAGCATGAGGGCTCCCTCTACCACATGTGGTGGACGTGTGAGGTAGCTAGGCAGTACTGGGGGGAAATAATAAGAGAAATGAGTGAGATTTTACAATTTCAAATTAATAAGAACCCAGAACTCCTGCTACTAAACATGGGAATGGAGGGAATTCCAGCCCATCATAGGACGTTGATATTTTATATGACGGCAGCAGCTAGACTTTTGTATGCGCAAAAATGGAAAATACAAGAAGTGCCAACCATTGAAGATTGGATCCACAAATTGCTGTATATGGCAGAAATGGACAAAATGACAAGAAAATTGAGAAACCTGGACTCAGGACAGTTTAACACAGACTGGGAGAAGCTGAAACAATATTTGGAGAAGAAATGGGAGGTGGGAGGAGAACTGTGGCAGTTTGAGAACTACTGAAGTACAATAAAATGTAGAGGGGGGTGACTTTACCGGGGAGGAGAAGAGGTAAAAGAGAATTTCTAAGCAGTTATGATATTAGATTGATATATATAGAATAATAAATAGAATATTGATAGAAAATAATTAACTATAAGGGTTAACTATAAGGATTGATTAACTAATAATATTTTCTTTTTGATTCCGTACAGTGTACCAAACTGAATATGTTTATTTGAAGTTGTATATGAGTCAAATTGATTGATATCATATATAGACTTATGACTGAAGGGGAATAGAAATACTAATGTAAACAAATATAACTAAAATAGAAAGAAGAAGATAGAATGAATAACATATAGAGTATAAGTTAAACTGGCTGATTTATATGAATGTATGGTTTACATAGATTATGATATATAGAAATATTTGAAAGTGAAATAATGAAAAATGGGATAAATTGTTTATCCATTATGGAAAAAGGGACTCATAGTCAGGGTACAGAGTAATAAAAATAGTTAAAGAAGTATTGCTTAGAATAAAGGGAGAATATATATTTGTTAGATAGAGGAATATATAAAGAGTAAGGGAAAAGGGATAAAGGGTTGGAAAACTGTTGGAAGTCAACAAAATGGGGGGGGGAAAGGGAGGGGGTTAGAAATTGGGAAATGGGAATATTGACTGTAATGTGTAAACATTTGATCCTAACCCAATAAAAAAATTTTTCAAAAAAAAAAAAAGAATTCTCCACCCCGGGGATATGAACAGCCTGTAGCCATACCGAATGGTCTATGGCCCACATCCAGAGTCTCACTGCTTCGTTGCACAGAGTCACAGACACCGTGCCTCCATTTGTTTATATAGAACATTGCAGTAGTATTGTCTGTAAGGATCTGGACGGACTTGTTCTGCACGGTATCTGAAAAGGAGATCAATGCATATAACACTGCCCTCAATTCTAGCAAGTTAATATGCTCATTACTTTCCAAAGTGCTCCACACACCATGGACGTACGATCCCTCACAATGGGTCCCCCAACCTAAATGAGGCATCAGTAGTGACCGACACCTGAGGTTGTCTGCAACCAAACTCCACTCATTTGAAGAGGTTAGAGTCATCAAACCACCAATCTAGGGAGACCGCAATTTTTCTGGGGACAGTTGTAAACCACAGTTGTAATGGCTAGAGTTGTTGCTCTAATGCCACGTCTCTGCTCAGAAGTCTGAGCACAGGCTAAAGCTTCCTCTAATTTCTTCCTGGTGTCTTGAGAAGTGGACACAAGGGTGCTTTTGTCTACAAGTAGATCTAATTTCTTGGTTCGGAGCTTGTCTAGCTCCTGATCTTTTAGTTCAAATTTTACAAGGGGCTCCCTGGTAATGCTTACAGAGGCATTCAGAGTGATCCACAGGCCCCAAGTGGCACATGCTTCTTTCTTAGGACTTCGCAACTTTTTACTCTCAAGCTGCGCCTTGAAGGTGTTGCAGAGTGTCTGCTGGGGTCAGGGCATCTGAAGGAGCACAACTCTGATGGGTTTTAACCTTTCTTAACCATCCACTTCTCTATTTTGTCCAAGCTAGGGTTTTGCTTGAACATTTCTGTGGGTTTTTTGCAGGGTTTCTTAAGGCGGGGTAGGAAATTTGCTTCTGGCCAGAGTACCTACTCTCACTGCATGGCCATTTAACTCTGAAGAGCCCTTAATGGGTCTGTACTCCATGGTTAGTTAACCCCTAACTCTGCATTTAAAACAGGGACCTAGCTCAGGGACGGGAAGGATTTTGCCCTAATGCTTAAAGTGACCTTGGTTCCACTATTTGATAGAGTGACATGGGGGAAAATGAACTCTCTGGAACTTACAGCTATCACTCTGCTGGGGTTTACCAAGTGTCAAGAAAAAAAGGGGGGGGGGTGAGAACCCACGGGAGCACAAAACAATGATACAATAAGAAAAAACTATTCCAAGTTAATTCTCTAGTGCAAACACTACATTTCATTTCACTGTAATCAAAGTAATACATAATTTTCCACAATTATACAGAATACAGGATGACCCGACCGAGATTCTCCGCTGTAACAGAAAATTAATTTCAAATGCGGCCATTGTGTTGCGTGTAAACTTATGTGAGAAGGGAAAGAGATTCAGCTTAAGACGAGGAGACTAGTTTTTCACCACTTTGCTACTTGCCAAACATCCGGTATAGTTTATTTGATTGAATGCCTGTGTGCTTTGCTTTACGTGGGCTGTACTACCAGACTCCTAAAAACCCATGTTCTCAAACACATATCCCGAATTAGAAACAGAATAGTTGAGGTACCCATGGTCCAACATTTTTTGGACCAACGACATGGAGAAAATTCTTTTAGGGTAGCCGTTCTTGATGTTTTACACAAGGAAAATTTAAATCAGATTGCATTGTTACGCAGGGAGGCTTATTGGATTCAATACTTACAGACTGTAAAACCTCATGGACTAAATAGCGAGCTTTAACTTGTTTTCTTTAAAAAAATTTCCCTAAGTTAGTGCGGTCCCTTTAAGGTGCTGTAGACGGATAATTAGAGAGTTGTTTAATACAGCTGATACAATGAGGGCGCGGCACGCATGAGAATACACTGTCGCCCCTGTCCAAGTTTGTGAGATTAATACATGTTCATGTGAAAATAACAGGTTAGTGATTATGATTTACTATTCACAGGTTTTAGTTAAGTGAGAAATGTATGTGTTATGCGCAGGATTTAATTTTCTGTTACAGCGGAGAATCACACCCCTGACGAAGCGAGGGGACGAAATCTGTGTCTTCAGCCAGCCCCAGATCGGGCGTGGTCTTTGGGTGTACTGCTTCCTTCACCCTTTGGACACTAAGAAGACTTTGCCAAGATAACATTTCTGGACGCTGTTGCTTTTTTATTATCATAAAGAAAATACAAGACAGTACGAGTCCTGGACTGTGGACTTTATTATTCTCGGTCAGGTCATCCTGTATTCTGTATAATTGTGGAAAATTATGTATTGTTTTGATTAGAGTGAAATGAAATGTAGTGTTTGCACTAGAGAAATAACTTGGAATAGTTTTTTTCTTATTGTATCATTGTTTTGTGCTTCCGTGGGTTCTCAACCCCCCTTTTTTCTTGACGCCTTTTTACGGGGGTAGCCATTCTATTTTGTGCGTTTTGGGGTTTACCAAGCAGCAGGGCAAAGAGAGTCAGGAACCAAACTGGACTGCCAGGTTCAAATTCAAATGCCAATTTTTTTGGAAGGAAGGGTAACTTGCTTCATAGTCCAGGAAATTTGCTAAATCCTAACCAGTCTGACACCATGACGGATGCACAGAGCTGTTCTTCCAAGGGTAGTGAAACTTGGGGACTAAAACTGTGGTGTTGGGAACTCCCTCCTGCTACTGAGCATGAGATGGCGGCTTGTGGTTGAGTCTGAGGGGCTCTTGAGGGACTCTTACCCTAAATTCCAACCAACCCAGATCAACCCAAGATGGTGAAAACTTCAGGAAGTAACCAAGTATCACCCCAGAACCTTATGGCTATTTGAACAGACAAGTGGGCCAACAGGTGCAGCTGAATGACACAAGTCCAAGTAGTGAAAATCGGAAAAGATTCCAACCTTGATAGTTGCTCTTGTAGTGCCACGCACACAGATCTACACATATAGAGAGCCAGTTGGGTGTAGTGGTTAAGAGCATAGGACTCTAATCTGGAGAACTGGGTTTGATTCCTCACTCCTCCACTTGAAGCCAGCTGGGTGACCTTGGGTCAGTCACAGCTTCCAGCTCTCTCAGCCCCACCTACCTCACAGGGTGTGTTGTTGTGGGGATAATAAACTGCTCTGTAAACTGCTCTGAGTGGGTGTTAAGTCATCCTGAAGGGCGATATATAAATCGAATGTTGTTGTTGTTGTTGTTGTTATTATTATTATTATAAACACTCACACATACTCCTGCGAGAGTTTCTCTGGGGAAGTATCCCTATGTCTGCACTCTAAGGCTTATGCATAAACTCACAATACTCAGATCTGTATGGTGATGTCCACATGATCCACCATTAATCTGTTACTCAAACAGGTGGTCTCCTAATTAGTTGGGGGAATTAGCTTTAAAGAAGACAAACAAGGGGGCTAACTGGGATTCTCCATCTATGCTCAGAGGGTTTATTCCCTTAGAGAACTCTCAAATAAGCCAGACAGATATTCATCCAGATTATTTTTTTATTAAAGAGAAATAAAAGGGCAAATGCACAGAAATCACACACAGCGCACGCACAAGGCAATAGTTACCAGTCTTGAAGATAGAGGTTCACGGAGATGGCAGCAAAATGACCAGGGTTTCACAAAGAAAAGAGAGACCTAAATGGATTTGGGAGTATGTGGACAGATCCAGAACACACATAGGGAGTCCAGTTACAGGGCAAAAAGCTCCCTGGGGAAAGCTGATGTCTTTGCCCTCCAAACAATAACTTAATGGGTTGTCTGGAAGTTGGGCAGTAAGTTGGGAGAGGTTTGATGGGTCTTATCTGAGGTGGACTATAGGTGAAAATGGTGCTTGATGACCCTTTGAATACCAAATGTGAAAAGCTACCAGGTTTGCTGAATAGCTTTGATTATGGTAAGTAGGTGTGGGGAAGTGAGATTGGGCATTGATAAGTCAGGAGCTTCTCTGGAAGCTATGCATCTCTCTCTGGGGCATGGAGGGGCATCAGTCAGCCAGCCACTCTCACTCACACTCTGGTAATTTCTGAGGCTCTCACCTGACTGACTGACATCTGCTCTGGGCGGGGCCAGCCTTGAACTTATGATACATGAGGAAGGGGTGTTTATGATTTTACATCTATAAAATGCTCTCATATCAGTGAGGAGGGGTCTGACCTAACAGACCCACTGAACTCCATAGGATTTTTCTCTGAGTTAGGACACATGGGATTTGGTTGCATGATTTACAGTCAGTGTAGCTACAAATGTTACAAAAATGAACACAATAAAGAGCACTCACCTTCTCTCACAGTTGGCTCCCCCAGCTTTATAATTACTCATCTCCACGCACTACAAGTAGCACAGTATTTCTGAACCACATCTTTATTGGGAAGTTTTAAATTCCATTTAAATTACCCCCCTCAACTATCTGCAATTAAGATACAATGTCAATTAAGAAAATAACATGTCTTATTTTACAGCAGGTCATAAAAATAATCCAGCCCTTGACCCAGCTCCCAGATGGCTATTCCTGTGCCCAGTTCTTTAGCGAGGTCTAACCGTAGTTGAATGGACTGCAAAACACAAGAGAAATATGATGGATATTTAGTTTTTTTCTGAATATACACTTTAGAAAATATATGACTGCTTGTATGCAGAAAGACTAATATTAACAATATCTTTATTTCAGAATAAGCCATCAAGGTCAATTGTCTATAATTAGCAATTAATCACTGAAAGTTTAATCTCTACAAAGGATATAGAACCATGATTTTGTCTTTTGTATTAAGCTACCATTTTGAGCCTTTTGTACACATTTGGTCACATTCAGACCAATATCTCAGGATTTGCAAACCACAATTGATCATGATGTGCAATTCTGAACTGAAGGGCTAGCACAACCCATACTTTGTTAGTTCAGATGTGATCACAAACAACAGTTTCTCAGGAAAGACTAAGTGAGAGAGGACATAAGGCAATGTGTGTGACTGAGGCATGCTCATAAAACAACAAAGTACAGTTTGGCATTACTGGAGCTTAATATGCACCAGTGAATCTGACAAATATATTTATGTCCATTGGAGTAATTACACAGAAATGTATTTGGGGAGTCACAGCAGTACATTAAAACCAAATGGTCACACATAATCTGGCTGCATTAAAATCAAACTGAGCCCTTTGCCAAAAGAAAGGAAAAGAATGCGTACCTTTAACGTAGGGTAGAAGGCTGCATGCTTGCCCCCTTTACTTCTGCAAAGCACAAAAAGACAACAGCCATGGAAACTAACAATATTTTTCAAATTGGTTTCTTTCTACAGAAGTGAGAAAAAGAATTAGGCATTGTTTATACAATAAAATAAACATAACGTAAGCATCTGGGCTTACTGGATTGGTGAACTCTCCAGGGTCCTCATCTGCATGGTCTCTTATAGTGAACTCCTAAACAGAGTTACTCCAGTCTAAGTCCATTGATTTCAATGGGCAGAGACTGGAGTAACTCTGCTTAAGATTTCACTATTAGTATAGAGAAAGCTGGTGGTAAGTCACCCTCTACCTCTTTTTCCTCAGGCCTCTCCACAGCCTGCTAGAGAGATTCAAACTTCTCTTCCTCGGCTTCATGCTGAGATTCCTTTTAAAGTAGTCTACAGGGAAATCTTGTGAGGGCTAGTAGTCCCAAGAGATTTTAGATGGAAGTGTGGCTCAGCCTATGGGATGAAGTTAGCATACAGGGTAGCTAAACCTTTATTAAATGGAAGAGAAATAAATTTTATTTTGAAGGTTTAAGCTAAACTATTATAGTCTGGTAGTCAATAGATCATGGAAGGAAAGGACATTCATAGGCAACCAGAAAAGGGGTAAAAGGAATGCAGGTCATCAGTTTTCACTCTCTTCTGAGGGTCAACCTATCCAAGTTGCTGGAGTTCTGTAAATGGTACTCCAGATGTGTAATTAGGCCCTAAAAAGCAAAAGGTGTGGTCTATATCTGTTCTGGACCAAGGAATGGAACTGTGAAAGAAAGTAGGTCAATTTTCCATGCTGTTTCCCTGATTGGAAATGCTCCCCCCCACTCCCAGGCACAGTTACAGGCACCAGCCTTTTTTCCTAGTCAGGCTTTAAAAGGCTGGAGTGAGGTCAATTTCAATCTAATAAATATGTGGGGAGAAGAATTAATCCCCCCTTCTCCACTACCACAACTGTGATCTGGTCCAGGAGGCTTTAAAGGCCAAATTATGTGACTGGAATTCCAGACACTGAACTTCAACATCTTGTGTAGTTTGGCCCTGTGAAACCCAATGAAAGTAATTACAGTTACTCTCACTATGCACCTTAGTTTTACTGTCTGTTAGCATCCCGTTGATGGTATACTTGAAAGCTTTGGGTGGAATCCTATCATTTTGTTCCACGGGGAGGGGGGGGGTCCTTGCATTCTTGCAACATTGGACATCTTCTGCTAATGCAAGATGCTCTTGCATCAACACAAAAATATCTTGTGTCAAAAGAAAGCAACATGCGCTGGAAGAACTTGTCAGTGCATTAGATTAAGATCATTGGATCCAACCATTTCTTTGACTGCCACTGCACAAAGTAAAGGACTGAATGAATACAAAGTAAAGGAGATCAGTAGGTGTTGGAATCTACTGTACTTTCCACTAAAATTTTACAATAGGACGGCTTTTGATTGGTTACAAACATGAATTATTTAAATGAGATTCCTATTAAAATCAATACTGTTTTCTTAATAGGTACTTGCTAAATGCACCTTTTCTGGTTAAGGGACCAGCATTTATCTGCTATTGATCCAGTAATATTGGTAATTGCTTTCGTTTTCTTACAGTTTCTTACCTTTTTAATCACCTCTTATTGCTATATCCATGAGAAAGGTATAAGCTACTCCCTTACAAACCTACCTGATTACTACAGTCATTGTGGGAGGCTGTGCAGCAGATACTCCTTCATTATGAGATTAGCAACCTGGAAGAGGACCCTTCTCAGTTGTGGCACCAAAACTCTGGTACTCTCTCCCCAGGGAGACTTGTCGGTCCCTTTCTTCCACCAGCAGGTAAAGATATTTTGTTTTGTCTGGTGTTCCTTCAGTGATTCCCTTCTTCCATCCCCATGTTTTAATTGTTGCTTTTATGTATTTAACTTTGTTTTTAATTGTTTTACGGATGTGTTTTTGTTTGGCTTTCATGGTATTTAACATGTGATTTTATTATCTATGTTTTAAATCCGTTAGCTGCCTTGGTGGCTCTGATGATGGCAGAAAGACAGGGTATAAATTTTGTAAATAAAACAAATAAATAAAAGGTGAAAATCTGCAGGCAACCTTCCCTGTCAATTTAGATAATTAAGCAGATGTTCTGCATTAACTGGGTCTACTAAAAAGGTGAACAGTCAGAGGCACTACTCACTTTTTGTATTCAAAATAATGTTCAGCTATTTGTTCATCCCAAACCAGTTTAGGTTTATACTTCTTCAAAATGTCTATATACCTACAAAATACGTAAAACAAGGTTTGAATTAATTCAGCAGAATTTTAAAATTTCACTCCAGAATTTACACAGAAGAAAAGTACTCTTATACTTCACGGGTATATCTTCCAGTTACACCAACCACATTATTTTTATAGGTGGCGCTGTAATTCTCATACTAGCACTGAATAATATACACAAGAATTTAAAAAAACCGTACCCCATCGTAAACAGATAGCACAGCATGAACAAACGTTTAATTTAATTAGGTATCAACCAGTTTGGGCATTTGGAAACGGTTTTTCAAAATTCCGTTTTTAATTTTTTTGTAAGCCAATTAAGCTTTATTTGCATCAACAATATTACCTTCTTTGCTTGCCCTTTTCTAAATTTAAAAGCTCTAGCATATTTGAACATATTTTCATCCTCTTTTCTAATTCAGTAGTTTGCAATGTATTTACCTTTGAGCTTTACAAAGTAGAAATACAGTAAAGTCTGTAAGACTTCTTTCTTTTCAGTTCCACTTTGCAAGTATCTTACTCCATTGCACGGTTCTTCTAAGAGCCAAGCTACAAGTGACGAATTACACTTGCCTGGCAAGTGAACAGACTCACGTGTATTCCTCCCTGTTCACTTGCCATTCACTTGCGCTCCACTTGAGCAAGTGAATGGCAAGTGAACAGGGAGGAATACCCGTGAGTCTGTTCATTTGCCAGGCAAGTGTAATTCGTCACTTGTAGCTTAGCTCTAAGTGAATGTTCTTGACATTCTACCTTGTACAGTGTTAAAGACAACACAAGGTATGTGCTCTTTGAAGATAACTGGCACTTGGTTATGTCAAAACTCACTAGTGCTTTCATCTTTTACTTTGTTTGAACTCTGTGCACAGCCTTTGTTTCAGTACAACTGCCTTCTGTCTGGGAGTCTGAATTTTGTTTTGTAGGATTCTCTTTCCAACAGGCATTGCCTTCTTTGTGTACAGTGTTATACCAAAATATACCAAAATTTAACCCATGGAGTTGACTGTATGAATTGTGAGAGAACTCACAGAGGCAAATCTTCCCCCAACAACAAACACACACACAAATGCATCACAGCAGGTCTTCAGTAACAAAGGAGAACCAGGAAAAAACGTATCTTCCTCTTCTACTACTAGAGCTCTATAAAGCTTTACTGAGGAGTAGCTGAAGCTCTTCACTAGCAGAAAAGGTGAGGGGATGGTTTTGCCTGAATTCCCCTTCTTATAGGAAACACATCTGCTACACGACATTTGATCTACGTACAAGTGTCCCTTGACCCTTAGAATCAGCTGGGGGGAGGTGCGTGGAAAGGAAGTTGTGGAAGATCCTTTACGCTTCCTGTATACCCAAGATCCCTAGGATTCATGGATTCCACTTAGCAATGTTGCTGAAGTTCATATTCACCTGGTTTTGAATATAAACTTTAGCAGATCATGACACTTATAGGACACTTATATGACAGCTCATGACACTTATATGGAACTCTCCTGCCTCATCTTCTCCTTCACCCATGCCCCAACTTTCCACTTGAGCTCCCTTTGAACGTAACTTCCTAGCAGCAGTAACAGGGAGGTCTCACTGGAGGACCCCCTGGGAAGCCTCCCCTCCTGGGACTTACAGAAATAGTGGCAATATTGCAGGTTTGAGAGTCCCTGGGGAAATGTTCTCAAGAGTGCCCAAATCCTTAATATGAAATAAGGTTCTATAGCGAAACTATTTTTCAGGATCCTTGGTAGCTTGAATGCTACCATGCCACTATTGTAGCACCCACTAGGTAGGAAAGAACTTTCAGAGTAGACTCCAATGAGATATCCTTGCCAGTGCTAAAGGTATGTAAGTGGAAAGGAGGGTCAAAAGGGGAGGGATACAGAAGCATTTGGAATTCATTGTGCTCTGAATAACTTAATTGGGAGTGTGAGGGGATCTGAATTTTGAAACTGGGTTCAGATAATGCTGAATTCTTTCTGACAGGAGAGGACTCAGTTTACTAAACCAAAGCCTGACTTGAGTGTTGGTGGAGGGAATTTATCCATCCATTACTAATTCTATTCCAACCCCCCAAATGAGTGTGCGTGTAGTAACCCTTACAAGAACTGAAAACCATCAGAAAAACCAAGAAGGGTATTTTAAGATAACTTGCATTATTTAGGAATCAAGACTGTGCCTTCTTTATAGTCTCCAACTTCAGTTACAAACCATTCTGTATCAGGTTTATTACAGCAAAAATGTCTCCAGTCATTACATTCAGAGCAATCAATCTTAAATCTTTTTAGTGGAATGCTTCCATTTTAAAAACTAGAGACGGTGAACAGATTTCCATTAAATAATTATCAGCCTTGCTCATCCTGAAATTTCAGTCAGTCTACATATAAAAAATAGAAAACCACAGCATTTTCTGAATCAATGTATTTCTATGTAGAACTATAGATTTTATTGGTGGCATTTATAAGCCAATCCTGGCTTCTCACTATGTCAGAAGCTCCTGAATTTATGTTAATGAAATGTAGTTTAGATCCAATGTATTCCCAACTGCAACGCAGAAAGCAAAAACACGCAGAAAGCAAGAACATTCAGAAACAAATGTTAAATATTTCCACTCTCACAGCTTCACCATACCAATGTCCTTAAAATTACCCATGAGCAGAAGGCATCACATGCCCAGCAATGGCTGAAATACCACAATAGTGTCATGTTTAACATCCAAACTAGGGTCGAATCCACATTCACCCATTACCCGCATGTTTATTGGATATCTTCCGTTTGCCTCCAATCCGCGATTTTTCCCTCTTCGTTCACATTCCTGCTTCCAAGCCGTCTTTCTCGCGCGTCCGTCCGGTCACACGGCCGCTCGAAAACCGCTTTTTTGAGCGGGACCTTTTTTTCCTGCCCATTTTTTTTATTTTTTTGAGCGCACTTTTCCGTTATTTCGATCTTGCCTTATAAAGAAACATCATTGAAAATAATGATGCCTCTCTTCCCCCCACTGACAGCACTGATGGCTCTCTCCCGTTTCTTTTTTGGAAATTTGGAAGCATGTGGGAAGCTTTCGTGGGCATTTCCTATGCAGGACAGTTCAGTGCCTGAATTTTACTGAAGTTTCACTTCCTTGGAGTGTCATTATTTCGATATTTCGATATTTCGATATTACAGTAATATCAAATAAAAAAAATAAAAAACAGTTAAAAAGGAAGTTTTGCGAGTCCGTTCTGAGGATGGATTCACCCCAAAATGATTATTCAAACTACCAGATTTGATTCAGAAACAGCATAATCAATAAATCCAATGCTATGAAGTCAAAAACAGTCTTTTGCAGACTACGGAGCACTTGCAAGTTGAATCAGCCAATAGGAACTCTCGGAACGGCCGGAGAGACAGGAAGGGGGGTGGTTTTTTAAAAAAACACGTAAATTGCGCATTGGCCCGTTCACGGCCACCGTGAAACTCACTGAAGATGCCAGCCACAGCTGCTGGCGAAACGTCAGGAACTACAATGCCAAGACCACGGCAATACAGCCCGGAAAACCCACAACAACCATAAATATTATTTATTTTATTCGATTTATACCCCACCCTCCCTACAGATGGGCTCAGGGCGGCTAACAACATTAAAAATACATTAAAATCACAAAAACATAAAATCAATAATATTTTTTTAAAAATCATTAAAATAGTCCAAGAGCAGGCTATTTAAACAAATATTGGGAGTCCGTATACGGGCATAGCAGATGGCCAAGGGCAGCCCCAGAAGAAGTGGTGGTCTTAGATGGAAGAAGGAGGACACCCACTGGCACTCAGCAGAAGGCCTGGCGGAACATCTCCGTTTTACAGGCCCTGCAAAACTGTAACAGGTCCTGCCCGGATCTTCAGTGGGAGAGCATTCCACCAGGCCGGCGCCAGGGCAGAAAAAGCCCTGGCCCTGGTTGAGGCCAGACAGATGTCCTTCGGGCCAGGTCTGCTTGTCTGCAGAGCGCAACACCCTGCAGGGGATGTAATGGAAGGGGTGGTCCCACAGGTATGCAGGTCCCAGTCCGTGAAGGGCTTTAAACACCAAGGTTAACACCTTGAACCGGATCTGGAACTCCACTGGGAGCCAGTGCAGCTGGCACAGCACAGGATGAATGTGAGCACCGATTGGCATTCTGGTAAGGACGCGTGCCGCTGCATTCTGGACCAGCTGTTACTTCCGGGTCAGGCCCAAGGGCAGCCCAGCATAGAGTGAGTTGCAGTAGTCTAGCCTGGAGGTGACCGTTCAGAGGGTCCTCAACAGGATCCAGTGATGCTTTCTTTAATAAGGGCCACACCACTGCCTCCTTCAGTGAGTCTGGAAAAAAACCAGAACTCAGAGAAAGATGAACGATGTCAGCTAATGGTGCCCAAATCCCATCACCACCAGTTTTCACCAGTCATGATGGGCACGGGTCCAGTGGGCATGTGGTAGGTTTCACAGCATGCAGGACTCTGCCTACCTCCTCCTGGAAGAGTGGTCTGAATTGATCTAATATCAACCCTTGTTACCAGAACTGCTCTATTTGATTGGGGAATTAGCTTGCAGTCTGGATTTAATGTGGATCTTAACCAATTTATACCAGGGTCCCTCTCCAGATGCTCATGCAGTAAAGAGGCAGACTAAATAACAATAAAACGTGTATTTACTAATAATGTTGTGTATGCCTAAATTAGCACACACATGCAAGAAACATACAAGAGCTAGGAAAATATAGAGTAAGAAAATAGATACGGTTACATTAGCGGGGTAGCCCACTTGAGAACGACGGAACTGGGGTATACTCACCAAGTCACGGCGTGGAGCAAAGGCGTAGCAGCGAGATGGGGTGGTCTAATGCCTGCACTAGATCCACAGAGAGAATGACAGCAAGGAGTCTGGATGGGAATGGCACGCGTCTGGCTGGGATCAGGAGAGGAATGGCACGTGCAACCTCATGGCCAGGGAGGCAGGCTTAAATACCCCAAAACGTACCCTGGGGCAGATGCCTTTCCCTGTGGTTCTCAAAAGGGGAACAAAGGCTTAATGGCTCTACAACTACCCTTGATGGGCCACTTTAGTGTCTGATTGTAAGAGTGTGACACCTCGGGAAGTGGGAACAAAGGAGGGGAGGGAAGTGCCGGGCGGGTTGATTGGATCGGCCAGGAAGCTGGTGTTGTCTTGATGTCATCAGTTCTGGAATGCAGTGGCTGCATTGAGATGCGTCCATTAGCTGTTCTGGACAGTCGGCACTTAGCTTCCATTCACATCAGCCTCCCCTCTCCCTCACCTATGCCCGTCAAATGCTGGCCTCTACGGTCAAGGGTCTCCGGGGGGGAGGGTATGGCCCTTGCCCATGAGGCGATGCGGCCCACATTTGCCATGGAGGAGCTGCAGTCAACACAGCTGTTTCAGGGGGGACTTCCAGCAGCCCATACTGGGTCCCCATCAGACTCTTGGCTGGGCTCCCCCCTCAGGCAGAGATGAGAGCATGGCTGTTGGTCAGGGTGAGTGGGTGCTTGCTCTCATAACTCCCCTGTGAGGGCAGCCACACAATCCCATGTCTGTCTCCCTCCCAGGATCAAAACTCCAATTAGCCACCAGAGCAGAAGAGCCAGATGCAGAGGAGAAGCACTTCCCCGCTGCAGAGGCATCCCTCATCTAGCTGCCAGCAGCACCCGGGATGATGGTGCCACCACCACTGGCCCTTCCCATTGTCACCCTCCAGGATGTGGCCCAGCCTCTCTCCACACATGTCAGATTTCCTTTCAGATAAGCCGTGACCTTGTCAGGGAGGCCAGGGAGCGTGGCTGTTCTAGCCCTCCGGTGATCCTTCCCGACTGCCATCCGAGCCCTGCCCATGGAGCTGTTCCCCAAGCAGTCCGTGAGTCAACCCCACTCCTGAGAAAGCAGCATGGGGAATGGCTCTTCTGCCTCCAGCTGCCATGCTAACAGCATTTACACGCAATGGAAGTTGGGAACACGTATCCAGATATCCTCTTCACTTTTTGCCAGTTCAATAAAGTCTTGTTGAATAACAGCTCCCCTGTCAGTTTGCTTGTCTGCGCATGACAGTAGCCCCCCTCCAGTTTCTTGAAGGGCTGCCCTTCACACCTCCCAGTAAATGGTCTCTGGCTCTGGGATGGGACAGGTGGGGTGGCCCTGAAGAGGCTCCAGATGCCTCCGTGCCTTTGTGTGGCTCTACTGCAAAATGAAGGTGTCCAATGGCACCTTGGAGGCTCTGGCCCCAGCCAGCATCCCTCCCCCCTTCCCTGCCCTCAGATTCACTGCAATCAGCGGGGTTGGACTTGGAGTGTTGTCAGGGTGGGTCTGGAGGGCGGGAGGGTGCCATGGAGGACTCTCAATCTCCGACAGCACTACTGGCATCTGATAAGCCAGACAGAAGGCTTCTGCTTGTGGGAATTGAGGTTGATGCTGGGGAAGGGAGGGATGTGGAGCGATGTCCTGGGATTTCTGGGGCTTCTCCCGTGCGATGCCAGAGGACTTTCCCTTTTGTTTCGAGCTGAGGCAGGGATGGACTTCGGGAATCTTGTGCTGGAAATGGGATGACGGCCCCCGAGCAGTTTCTCTGGTCCCGCAGGCCATCATTCCAATCCATAGCCATTGTCCTGGGTATGGCTTGCGAAGTCCACCCCATGTTCTCACACCTTTTTGATGCAGTGATGTGTTTCAATGGAGCCACTGCATGTCAATGGGCATTCATTGCTCCCATCACATCCGATGGGCCTTCCAGCTGCTCCCATGGTTTCCAATGGGCATTCCTTTCAGTTGTTACAGAACCCACCTACAGAAATGGGGTTTGGATATGCAGGTGGGTGGCCATTCTGCCTACTCCTTCAGTGTCTCTCTCTCTCTCACACACACACACACACACATGCGCGTGCGCATGCGCGCGCGCGCGCGCGCGCCAGGCAGAGCTTTTCTGAAGCTAGGTGCCTCTGTTGAGATGCGGCGAGCCCAACTGCAGAGCTCTCCCTGCACTGGGCACCTGCTATCTGCAAGGTGAGGGAGTAGCTCTGGCTGTTAGCAAGGGAAGATGTGGCCCTGTCCGTGGACTGGCTACACCTTCCCCTGCAACTCACAGCACTGTCAACTGCAGCTGCCCTCCAACTGGTGAATTCTGCTGGCATCGCTGGAGCAACTGGGGAGCATTCTCTCCTGACTGTGCCTTGCTGGCCCTACCCCTTGGTGGGCCACAGCTCCCACCTTGTTCCCCGGGGGAGTGCGCCCTGCCTGCCACCCAACAGGGCACCCTCCCTCAGCCAGTACGGGTGCTGCAGCTGTGGGGGCATGCAGCCCCAGGCAGCCTATTCCCTGGCTGGAAGTGGGGGGTGTCGCTAGGCAGCAGGTTCCAGCAATGGACCAGCCCTCTGGATTGGGTGGCCCATCTCTTTTCCCCTATTAAAAGTGTGTGAAACTAGAAGATTAGCACTTTTATTTAAATTTTAATTTACTTTTTGTTATTTATTTAAATGTTTATTACTGTGGTTAGGAACCATTTAGATTTTAAATCAATCTGCCACCATATGCAATCTCGGACATCTTTAACAATGTAATTCTTAGCAGAGTTACACCCTTTTAAATTCATTGAAGTTACTGGGCTTAGAAGGGTGTAATTGTGCTTAGAACTGCACTGCAAATAAAGGCAATATGCAGAGTTGTCACTTAATGCATTATAAGTAAACATTCATAAATTCCTTGGAGTATTCTCCTTTCATCAGCTGCCTGCATCAAAACTCAAGCAGTTTTTTAAACTTACAGCTTTAAAAACAGCCTTGTGGTTTAACACAAGGGATGCTTCCAAGACAACTCATCCTAATGCACATATGCTATTTTATACACATGAACTTTCCTCCTTTGCAAATGAGACAGATTTTATGACCCTTCTGGATCACAGTCTATCACTTGTGTAGCAACAACAACAAAGAGAAAGTACCTTATATTTTACTCTAAAACAGTTACGCTTTTAAGTTAATGATACATCTATCTTAAAAATGAATGAAAATACAAACAATTCATGAAATGGGATCCTTATTTTCAAACTAATATAGGCTTTCCTAGCAAAAGAATATAAAGAACTCACAGTTATTTGTAAACATTTAATATAATTGTTGTGTTAACACAGAAAAAAACAGTACATGTTCTTTTCTATTTTACCAGTTATTTTTCTATGGTTATATGGTAAACAATAACTTTCCTTTTTTGCTTCAATTATTTGTGAAAATTGTTCATTAAATGCCTTCTTGACCTCTACAGCACTTCTCTGTATTTTTAGATCAGGGGTCTTTTTTCTTTGCTAACTATAGCCTAAAACTGAACCACTTTTTCTGTCTAAAGTAGACAGCAATCTTCTTCTAGTGTTTGCTCAGCTAGCCATTTTTCTCTTGAGTTTATCCAATCTAAAGACTTGACAGGTCACTTTTTACAGCAGGTCTAGTTTTGACAGTTTGGTACGCCTTCACAGAATGAGACCTTGGCTTAAAAAAAAACAAAAACCAAAACACCACCATATGCTCTAAACATCTTTTTTACTGCAAGTGATAGAAGATACATTTCTTGTCAGGTCACCAACAAACTAATGGTAGAGTAATTTACTTCATCCAAGCAAAGCCAGATTCAAGTGATGCCATAAAAAACAAAATAGGCTAATGACTAAACCAAATGCGACACTGGGACTTCTGTGAATGGAGCTCCCTGCTTTCCCCTATCCTTTAAATAGCAAGCATGCAGGGTTTTGATTCAGATTGGGAGTGCTGCACAAGAGGAGGGAGGGTTAATACACCCAATACCATTCTCTGATCTGAAATGGTCCCACACAGCTGTAATTTACTTTATTGGTGACATATACATGTACTGATATGAATAGGAGAAATAGGTTTTGCAGGACTATTTCAAATCAGGAAAATAGCACAGGGCAGAAGGTTTGAAAATCTTATGCTATGCTTCTCATCTGAACCAGGCCCCCAAGAATCTGTTTAAAAGGGGGGAAAAAACTAATGGCACTCCATTCACAGAATTCCCAGCATCCCATCTGGTTTGGCTGTAGGGAATGAGATGTACAATATGTTACCACAAGCAAGGAGGACATAGGTCTAAGGAGAAAGCTACTCCGGTTCTTCAGTAAAACGCCTTTTGTCCTAAAACAGAAACATATGAAAAAACCTTCAGTTAGGCTGTATACTTCTTTCCAGTGTTCTCCTCATTTTGGAAGACAATACTCCTGCATGAATAAGATTTGCATCCAGATTTTAAAATGCTTCTATTGGGATTAATAGGTTAAACTGGTTTGCTTATAACAGTGGTTCTTTATATGCTGAAAGTTGGATCTAGTAGAGTTGCAAGGATTGCTTTTTATCATCAGCCCTTAGGTTGCATAGTACCATCCCTTCTAGACCACCCAGTCTAGGTACTTTGATCCATACTCTTGTAACCTCAAAACCAGATCACTGTAAATCACTCTATATATGTGCCTGCTCCCAGCCTCAAACTCCCATCCTCAAGAAACTGAGTAGCAAGATAAAAAATGGCTACAACTTGGGAAATCTTCTAGGATTTTCTCCACCATAGTAATTAAGAAGAAGAAAAAGCATCACCAGCCAGCCTCTGCTTTCATCTAGCTTGGAGGCTGAGCTTGGAGACTTAGTCTGGAGACAAGGCAGGTAATTCAAGGCCAATGCTTCTGGCCAGCACCACAGCTCATTCTGCTGAGCCCCATACCCTTGGCGTGGCTTGCCTTCATTGTTCTGGAGTCTGGGGAATTGGGAGCATCCTTCAGTTAAATTACCTGCCCACCTGGAGGGTCAGTTTCAGAAGGTGCTATTGGTGGATTGCTGTTTAGTCTCTTGATCTTTGCCCTGTGAGATCCTGCAAGGTGCCATCTTATTCCCTATGCTTTTTGACATCTACATGAAACCACTGGGTGAGGTCATCCAGATTTTGGCTGGGCCTTCTCAGTTGTGGCATGAAAACTATGGAGCTCTTGCCTCAGGGAGAGTCACCTGTCCCTTTCTGTTGCTGTATTCTGCAAGCAGATGAAGACTTTTTTTTTTGTTTTGCTTGGCATTCCCTTAGCAATTCCTCCTGCCTTTCCAATGTTTTAACTGCTGTTCTTAACTTTTGTATTGCAAGGTCTGGTTTTAAATTGTTTTAATGAGGTATTTGTATCCTGGTTTTAATGGTTTTCTAAGATAAAAATTTAATTTGTATGTTTTAATTTGTGAGCTGCCTTGGTGGCCCTTTTGGGGTAGAAAGGCAGGGTAAAAATCTTGTTAATGAAAAATAAATAAAAGCTGGTGAGATGCTGCAGGGTGGGAAGCTGTTACTTCATAACAGCTGGTAGAATTGCAGCTCCCTCTGCTGTATGACTGTTGCAAGTAGTAGGGTAGTTTTGAGAAACCAATTTCTAAATTAAATTATATTTAGCAATTATTTTTTAAATAATATTTTTAGCAGATTATACATAAAAGGCATAGAAAGATTCAATAAGCCTGCACAATGTATAGTTTGTTTTCAAATGCAGCCCAGTCCAGGTCGACTTTCAAATGACTCCAAAAACAATCTGACTGGGCTTAAACTTTCTTCTAATAGTTTTAGAATGAAAGGTCATGAGGGTCAACTACTGGTAAAGCTCTCTTTCAGAGAATAATCATAATGTAAATTAGCACAACATTAACCATAATCTGTTTGGTTAAGGGACTTATTCTCCAAGTTTCTCCAAATATACAGATACTTTGCAAAAACAAAACTCATCTGAAAAGGGCATTTGAAACTTCAATGTCAGACTAATCAGTTGTTCTCAGCATGCTCCATGTTGCTGCCCCCAATGGATTACAGTGACATGAGGGAGGAGGCCACCCCCAGTAGGCCAAGGGTCCCACCTGCTCCAATGCCTGCTGC
Source organism: Eublepharis macularius (assembly GCF_028583425.1). Lineage (NCBI taxonomy): Eukaryota > Metazoa > Chordata > Lepidosauria > Squamata > Eublepharidae > Eublepharis > Eublepharis macularius. The sequence continues at coordinate 137,373,327 of NC_072791.1, read as the reverse complement.
TTGTATCTGGGCAGACTTTCACATGGCCACCCCTGCTGGATACCCAAAGGCTCAGACCAGTCGCCTGAGAAGCCAGCAACTCTCTGGCCCAGGCGACCTCAGAGAATGCCATGCACAGGAGCCTCTTTCCCCAGCAGCTTCAGTGGCAAGTTTAAAAGGCAGCGGCTGGCTTGAAGTTCAGCCAGTGCCCTGCAGTGATGGCTGCTGTTGCTGCTCAGCAGCTGAGAAGACATAGGGGGAGGGGTGAAACAGGGAAGGAGGCTGCCCGCACCGACCACCAGCAGAGCAAGACCAGCCCCAAGGATACCTCTGCCAAGAAGCCTTTGCTTGGCACAACAGCCACATCTAAAGAAAGCGAGAAGAGAGCATGTGCTAGCAGGACGGGTAATCTGTTTGGTTTGTGGATGAGAGGCGTCAGCCTCAACAACATATCATGAACATGGGTTATACAGACACATTTAAAATTAAGTTAATTTGTGTGCAATCTTTTTGAATATTTATAATTAAACACGTTCTGTTTTCTAGATGGTATAGGAAAACTCAGAGGGGGTGAGGGGGAGGGGAGAGATTCCAATTTTTATCTCTTTGTCAAGTCAGAGGAAAAAATACAGGTGCTTGTATTCAAACCCCCCCCCCCCATTTTGACTGGGAAACATGGATGTGAATGGGTTAAACTTATACCCCTCTAAAGCAATTACACGCGGTAGTCCCCTCCTGCATTTTATGATTTCAGTTGAAACAAAACCTGGAGAAAAGTCTTAAGTTGCCACCTAGTGTGTTGTTTGGGCCTTAACTATAGTATTCTTTCAGGCAACCCTAGCTTATGATTAGAAACAATCCCCTTGGCCAGTCCTCATGAAGTTATTAACAAATAAATGTTTCAACAGTAAGCACGACGTGATGTAAAACATTTAACAAATAACTAAGAAGTGCAGCCCAATCCTATGCATGATTATTTGTAAGCAAACTCCATTGAATACAAGTAGTGATTAGGGGTGTGCAGTTCAGTTCAGAATTGGATAAAAATATTGAATGCTGGCTAATTTAGAAAAATCGAACAGAACCAGTGTCATTTACAGTAGCCAGACACGGGGTTCAGCCAGTGGGCAAACATCACATAACAGAACAAAGTAGTACCCAACCACAAGCACAGGGCATACTCTTGCTTCATTTTGCTTCTGTTGGGCTAAGTTGCAACAGTGTCGCTTGTTGCAGTTTGGTTTGGGTGGAATAGATGTGATTCTCTGATGTGGTGATGGTCCCCTTCCTTCACTTTGGTTCTGAGGGAATTCCATTCCTGTGCTTCAGATTGGTTCTATTGGGTTTTTTTCTGGGATAAGCTTAGCTTGCATTTCAGAGTGTACCTTGGCCATGGCAGCCTTGTTTCTGAAATGGGAGTCAGCTTTGACTCTTTTCCCACAGGAAACAACTGAATGTTGGGGGCACCTTGTTCAGGGGCTCATAGAACTGGTTCCCAGAGTTCAATCTTCCTGAAAATTGGGGATCCTTAGAGGATAGTCAAGAGTAGGTCTCCTAAAATTTGGTGGAGTTTTCCTGAAAAATGCCACCCCAGCTCCCCTGATACCTCCCAGATATTTCCCCCATAGGGAATAATGGAGAGTGGGTGGGGCAACTTCATTGGAGGCTCATAAAATTGGCCTCTGGGGTCCAATCTTCATTAAATTTGGGTGATCTTTAGGGGACAGTCAGGAGTAGTCTCTCTCCAAATTTGGTGAAGTTTGGTTGAAAAATGACCCCTCCAGCCCACTAGATAGTGCCCAGAGTGATTTTCCTGTAGAAAACAATGGCTGATTTTTTCAGAAATACCTGAACTGAATTAGAGAATCAATTCAGAATTTAGGGGATTTCTACTTTTTTCAATTGAAGCACACTCCTAGTAGTGATGCACAAGGTTGTAGTAACTCTATGTACTGTTCTCTTGGAATAAATCACAAGGCATGCCATAAGGCATTTCTAAATAAATGTGCAAAATGCCCGTCCCAGAGCTCAGTTTCCAAGCTTGCACCTTTTAAAAAATCCCCTACATTTGCTCAAAATAATGTGTTTGTACAAAAAAAGATGGTAAATGAAGTAGATGTGAAGCAAAGAAGAACATTTAGTTAGCAAAATCAGTCTGCAAAATCATCAACCAGTTTTTTCATATTTTTTTCCCTCCAAAAGCTTTGGGAATTTTTATTAATTCATAAATACAGAATGTATTTCAAGAAAACATTGTTGCTTAATTTTAATTAGAAAGAGAATCCTACTGAATTAAAAAGGGGAAAAATGTTCAACACTACTTAGAAGGCCTCAACAAACGTTAGTTGAAAAGTGGCTTAATGGGAGTAATTTATTTTGATCTTATTTTCTACGGACAGTCCAAGAGAATACTGGACTGTCTTGGTGAATACTGGACAGCTGGCAATCATACCCAGGGTTACACAACCGCAATCTTTGAGTGATCATAGAATACATAATAGTATATGCCCCTTATAACAAGCTGTTATCCTTAAGCAAGGAAGTTCTGTTTAATTGATTAACTGGCCAAATAAAAGGAATATGTATGTTTTTTCATCTGATTTGATTTTGTTCAGGATGGAGGGACTTTTTAAAATTTGAATTGGGATCTGAGAGACAACATTATAATTTCCCATCTTTTTGACAGGATACATTTTTCAGTTCTATTGGAGATCCTGACCCTTTCTTTTCAGTTTGCCCAAATTTATGAAGTCTCTTTTTTATCATCAATGACAATTAAGTACCTTGTAATTACATTACAAGGTAGGTTAGCCAATCTCTTATCATAATGGAAGTTGGCTCCAGTTAAAACATACAGAATGAGAACCCTCACACACTACTAAAGTACAAAAAATGAGATCCAGTTAAAAAACAGCAAGTATCTTGCCAGCTCTCTCTCCTAATCGTTGCAATTAAAGCTATTTTGGCAGATCTGTTTTGAAAAGCACTGGAAACACCAGAAGTCCTGGAAAACCAGAATGGCAAAGAGTTCACTCTGGCCCAACACAAGAGCATTCCCCTTTTAAAAACCTGGGGTTGCAAGGGTGTGTTTTCAGTTCAATGTTACAAGCATAGCCAGAGGGATCACTGTGTATATTCTTCCCTTCCTAGACAAGGTTATTCTGACAATACATATAATGTAACTTAAGGAGGAAGGAGTGAAGAACAGAAAGGACTCAGAAGATCTTTTTTCCTAGGGACTATAAGAATTTGGCCTTAGATTTATTGTAATGTGGGTAATATTGTGTAACTAAAAGTGTTACATTTTATCATTCATTATTACAAAATACACATATGCTATAGGCCTCAATTCAGCTAGAGTGAGTTATTAAACCAGGGAAACAAGTTAGTTGCAATAAATTCCATTGCTCTCAATGAGATTTGGGTCCAAAATAGACATGATGGTGTTCACTGATAAAACACTTCCTCTGTAAGCAGTCCCACATATCAGGATTGCAAATGGTATCTCGAATGTTACAGCAAACAGTGTTTCTGTGAAAACCAAGAAGAATTTAATTAGCTTGCAGCACAAGAGGAAGGAGGGAAGATACTGAATCAGCCAATCCCTTCATGCATAGCCAATGTCTCCATTTCTTTCCCAGCACTAATTTCTCAGTTGCATGTCTCCTACAAAAGAAAACAGAAACTACAGAGAGAAGGTAAGCAAGAAAAGGCATAGAACTGCCTCAAGACTGCCTCAAGATTGAGATGATAACATGTGTATGCCAGTTGAAAGGGGTTGTTTGTGCAAAACTTGTGATATCCATGCTTGGCTATAAAGTACCCTTAGGGAGGGGAAATGAATCTTGTAAAGGAAATTAAGTGATGTATGTACTTAATCCATAACAACTCATCACAGAGAAAACAACATAGTAGCATTATACCAGAAAAAATAGACAGGACACCTTCCATTAGCAGAAGCAAATACAGCATAATTTAACTCTGCCACCTCTTGAACTTAACTAATTGGTTGCTCAAGCTTCTCTACCTCCAAATACATTTTAATAAAATTATGCAATCATCAAGTGTGATAAGCACTAATAACTTTTATGACTTATGCATTCCAGAAAAATTACAAAGGCTAATGAATCCTGCTGCTGATTTATAACAAAGGATAAGTCAGTCGGAAGTTAGTCGGTCACCAGGAACTGATTACTACTTAATGAATGCAAAATAGTCAAAAAGGTATTACTTGTGATGGAAATGTGGCAAATTGCATGTTGTCTGGAATTTATGTATAAACTTGTTCATGAATGTTTCAGGAAAAATAAGAACTACAAAACAAGTATGTTATTTATTAATCTATGCAGGTTCTTTGATATCAGAGAGAAAACAATATGTTTAGCACCCCCAAAGTATTCTACAAGCACTGCCTAATTAAAGCTCTCTAAGCTACAATTTTACTCATGAAAAAATGGGCCAAGGTATTTTATTATTTGTTCAAAGTTACCAAGCGTTAGCCCAGCTATCTCATCAGATCTCAAAAGCTAAGCAGGGTTGGCCTTGGTCAGTAATTCGATGGGAGACCTCCAATGGAGACCAGGGTTGCAGAGCCAGGCAATGGCAAACCACCTCTGTTAATCTTTTGTCATGAAAACCTCACCAGGGGTTGCCATAAGTTGGCTATGACTTGAGAGCACTCTCTACCACCACCAAGAGTTACCACAGAACATGTAGAATTGTTCTCTCCTTGTATTTCTTAAACTGTTTTCTACAACACTACAGAGAGAAGTCCATGAAGACTTCTGACGTTTTTCTCTCTTAATTTTTGATTTTGAAATATGTACACAAGACAAAAAATGGACCCACCTTATGAAAAGGGTATGCATTGCTGAACACTAAATTACTATGTGCCACCTATAAGCTAGTACCATCATAAAATTTATCTATACAATTATTGCTTTGATATGCTATTTTAAAAATACTTCTCTTCACAAATTGTATTTCATTTCTGGAATTATTGAAACATATTACCCCACCATGAATTATTAAGTAATTCATCTGGGACATGATTAAATTTGAAAATATGTTCACTTTGTATCTCACTGCAGAAGCTGGTAAGACTGTAACTAACATGCAAAGCTTTTAGACAAAAGCAAGTGATAAACCTTGCTGAATATTGTATTGTCGAAGGCTTTCACGGCCGGAGAACGATGGTTGTTGTGGGTTTTCCGGGCTGTATTGCCGTGGTCTTGGCATTGTAGTTCCTGACGTTTCGCCAGCAGCTGTGGCTGGCATCTTCAGAGGTGTAGCACCAAAAGACAGAGATCTCTCAGTGTCACAGTGTGGAAAAGATGTAGGTCATTTGTATCTACTCAGGAGGGGTGGGGTTGAGCTGAGTCATCCTGTAAGAGTTTCCCAGGGTGTGGAATGCTAATGGCGGGAGGCTTCACTGTATCCTGAGGAGGTTCTTTTGCATATGGATTGGTACTTGATGTGCTAATCTTCTCTGCAGGGCTATTGTCAAGGATAGAATGTTTTGTTAGCCTGGTGTTTTTCAGAACTGGCAACCATGCTCGGTTCATTCTTAAGGTTTCTTCTTTCCTGTTGAAGTTTTGCTTATGCTTGTGAATTTCAATGGCTTCCCTGTGCAGTCTGACAAAGTAGTTGGAAGTGTTGTCCAGTATTTTGGTGTCCTGGAATAAGATACTGTGCCCTGTTTGAGTTAGGCTATGTTCAGCCACTGCTGATTTTTCAGGTTGTCCAAGTCTGCAGTGTCTTTCATGTTCTTTTATTCTTGTCTGGATGCTACGCTTTGTGGTCCCGATGTAAACTTGTCCACAGCTGCAGGGTATACGGTATACTCCTGCAGAGGTGAGGGGGTCTCTACTGTCTTTTGCTGATCGTAGCATCTGTTGTATTTTTCGGGTGGGTCTGAAAAACACCAGGCTAACAAAACATTCTATCCTTGACAATAGCCCTGCAGAGAAGATTAGCACATCAAGTACCAATCCATATGCAAAAGAACCTCCTCAGGATACAGTGAAGCCTCCCGCCATTAGCATTCCACACCCTGGGAAACTCTTACAGGATGACTCAGCTCAACCCCACCCCTCCTGAGTAGATACAAATGACCTACATCTTTTCCACACTGTGACACTGAGAGATCTCTGTCTTTTGGTGCTACACCTCTGAAGATGCCAGCCACAGCTGCTGGCGAAACGTCAGGAACTACAATGCCAAGACCACGGCAATACAGCCCGGAAAACCCACAACAACCATCTTGCTGAATATTATCTTTGCTGAATTGGGAGTTGGGTGGTGATGGTGAGTCTACAACTCTTTCAAAAGATTGTAATACACACAACATGAGAATATTCCCTTTTTTCTTTTTCCTTTTGCAGGGGATAGAGTCTCTTACAGTATGAAAAAACTTAAAATGTTTGCCACTTCAAAACTTTACCTATGCATGATCTTTATCATACGAAAAAACCTTATCTGATCTGTTGCTGACCCCCGTTATAGGAATAATAATTTATGGCTAGCAGCAGCTTAAAAAGATCAGGTTAAATTTGTTTCTCCTCTGAATTCATGACCTAGTCATGGTCAGGGCTGGGGTGCAAGCCTGAGAGTCACAGCCTAGAGCTGGCAGGAAGAACAGTTTGTCGAGAGAAATATCTGCATTTAGAAGCCTTTTGTTCCTGTTCTCCAGTCTGTTTCTGTTGCATAATTGCATTTTAGTTTTGTATTGTAAGCCATTTTGGCTCCTCTTTGGCAAGAAAAGCAAGATATAAATGGATTAACAAAATGAATTAGATAATAGACCCCATGTTGCATGAAGCCTACCCACCAACTGAGAATGGACTTTTTTTTAAATTCTCAGAAAAGCTTGGTTTCTTTCCCCTAAGAATTCTCTGAAATTCAGAGGGACCCAGCACAAGGGGACATCCTCCACCATTATCTAGGGTTGCTCACCTCCAGGTGGTGGCTGAAAATCTCCCCAGAATTACAGCTGGTCTCCAGCTATAGAAATCAGTTCCCCTGGTGAAAATGGCTACTTTGTAGACTCTATGGCATTATAGCCAATGAGGTCCTTCTCTTCCCAAAAGCCTCTCCTCCCCAGGCTCCATGTCCAAAATATCCAGAAATTTCCCAGTCCAGAGCTGGCAACCCTAACCATTGTCAGTCATTTTGTCTGTCCATTGCCATCCTCCTACATTCCCCAAATATCCCAGTTGTAGAGTGGGAATAAAACAGCAGCCAATAAACATTGCAATAACCAATTACTCTTCCTAAATCTTTAGTTATCTTCAAAGTAAACTTATAAGCATGCTTGAACTTCAACTGTTGGGAGGATCTTGGGGAACTGTAATTTCTTTTTACTTCTTATAGTAAATAATCCATGAAATTTTTTTAAAAGTAAACTTTTTTTCCTGGGCATGCAAACTACTGAAAATACACACCCATCCACCCAATGCCCTATCCCACCATATATCTTTTAGGGTTTTTTGTCAAAAACAAAATGTCCAGCAAAAGATTATTTAAAAATAACTCTCTCATGACAATCTACCTAAGCTGTTTAATGTATAATTCAGTAATTTATTGTAACTATAAACATTTTTGTTGGCTGCTTTGAAAAGATATGTATCATGAAAGGCAGAATATATTCTCTAAGTAAATTAAAAAATGCTATTAAATCACAAATCCACAAATGGCCCACAGGCTAAACTGAGTCTGGCCTAAAAGAACATACGAAGTGCTCTGTTGGACCACTCCAGTGGACCATCCTGTTTTGCATCCTGTTTTCCATAGCAGCCAATCACTTGCCCCACGGGGCTAATGAACAGGGCACAGAGATCAAGACCTCCCCCTGATATTGCCTCCTAGCACTGGTATTCAGAGATTTAATGCCTCTGAATATGGAGGTTCCTTTCAGTCACCATAGCTAATAGCAACCAATGGACTTTTCTTTCATGAGTCTAATTCCCTTTTAAAATCATCTAATTTAGTGGCCTCATTTAAAACTATCTCATTCCACTTCATTTTTCTCATGCTTCAACCACTTTATACCTATAACAGTCTAAGAACTTTTTGTATCAGATGCACAGCAACAGTCCCCCATCACGTACACATGCACTTTTTAATTGACAAACATAATATACAAAAGAAATTCTCCCACTAGGTATCTCTCAGTGGAGACGGGGGATCTCCTGCTTCCAGCCTCTGCCCCCTGCCACCACTCACTTGACTAGTGGGGGGAAAGGCACAGGGAATGGGCCCAGAAGCCCCACAGCATGCAAGAGCCTGCTGCAGAGCACTTCCTTGTTGCACTGGGAATGACATTATTACTGGTACGACAAAGAAGTGAAGTCCCCTGCACAGAGCTGAGTTGCTAAAAACTGGCCCCCAATCATGCCATGTGGGATAAGTATTCTCAATGCGCGTGCCCTCCAACCCCGCCCAGTCCTGGCTCTGGCAACCGTATCTCCCACACAAATACCTGCTCTCACTTTTATAAGCACAGACAAATCACCTATCTCATAAAAAAACTCTTCTTCCCATCTTACTTTCAAGCAGGGAAATCTACGTAAGTTTTTGGGAGATAATGGAATGGACTCTTACAGGATGACTCAGTTCAACCCCACCCCTCCTGAGTAGATATAAATGACCTGCCAACATCTTTTCCACACGGTGACACTGAGAGATCTCTGTCTTTTGGTGCTACACCTCTGAAGATGCCAGCCACAGCTGCTGGCGAAACGTCAGGAACTACAATGCCAAGACCACGGCAATACAGCCCGGAAAACCCACAACAACCAACTACTAGAAACCATCAAAACCCTCAAAAATAACAAAACACCAGGAAGGGATGGCCTGCCAGCTGAATATTACAAAAACATTGCTGAACAGTTAATAAATCCATTAACTAACACATGAAACTTGATCCTACAATCAGGCAAAATACCTAAATCATGGCTAGAATCCAGAATCATAGTGTTACATAAAAAGTATAGAGATGCAACCAAACCCCAGTCCTATCATCCCATTTCATTAATTAATCAAGATGCCAAGATCTTCATGTCCGTTTTAGCCTCTAGACTGAATAAAATAATAGCTCAATATATTAATACAGATCAATCTGGTTTCATCAGAACCATCACAGATAATACTAAAAAAACAATAAATATCATCGATTTCTGTAAATATACAAAGACTGAATCTATAATATTGGCGGTGGATATTGAAAAAGCGTTTGATTGCTTAGAAATACCATTTAAAAAAAATATTAACATATATGGAGTTTGGGGACCGCTTTCTTACAGCCATAGATGCACTATATGAATATCCCAAGGCACAAGTCAGAATTAATGGCTACAATTCATCAGACTTCCCACTCACAAGAGGCACTAGGCAAGGCTGCCCATTGTCGCCCTTGCTTTTTGCCTTATCCATAGAACCACTAGCAGAAGCTATTAGAGCTGACCCCGGAATTCAGGGTGTCAAAATAGGGACAAAACCCCATAAAACCTGTCTATACGCAGATGACATGGCCATCTATTTAACAAATCCTCTAGGCTCTCTCAAAGTTTTAAACAATATTTTACAGCTTTTTGCCACTATTTCAGGCCTAAATATTAATGCAGCCAAAACTGAAATATACCCTATTTATATTAATGCCTCCTCCTGCAAGACCATTAAAACCTCATTTACTTTCAAACGGTTAGAAAAACCTTGGCACTACTTAGGAGTTTTAATCCCAGAAGACCTTAAGGACCTTTTCAAACACAACTATACAAACTGGATAACAAAATTGAATTTATTAATCCGGAGTTGGAACAAACTATACTTCTTGTGGTCTGAAAAATGTGATCTGATCAAATCTATTGTGCTTCCACAATTTATTTTTCTTTTTTCAAAATCTACCTATACATATCCCAAGTAAGGATTTGAAATCCTGGGAGACATCTATAAACTCTTTCATCTGGGGAAATAAAAAACCCAGTTTTTCTATCTTAACTCGCCCATCTAAACTTGGAGGATACGGCTTGCCAGACTTAACTGGATATTATGAAGCTATCCAAATGAAGAATATTATTGCATACCTTAATTCAGACCAATCAAAAGATTGGATTGCGATTGAACAAGCCTGTTTGGCTTCCATATCTATGGAAGATTTAATCTGGAATACTCCTAAAGAGAGACCAAACCTAACCCAAATGCTTCCACTCTTAAATTCTACCTTACAAATATGGGACATAAAAAGAACATCATTAGCTCCCAACATCTCTCCACTATCTCCTTTTTTACAACAAAAATGGTTCATCCTGGGTAACTCTAAAGAATCTTTCCCTTTGTGGAGAGCACTAAAATTAACAAGACTATGGGATGTTACCTCCAAATTTTTTCTAAAACTCAAATCCCAGTTGGAGTCATCAGCCAACATCAAATTACCATGGTTTGAATATTTTCAGTTAAACCACTTAATTAATAGCCCAACGATACAAGCACAACTTAAAAAACCTCGCACTGATTTTGAAAAACTGTTAATTTCTCGTAGTAAAAAAGAAAAAGGTCTCATCTCTATTCTTTATAAAATCCTAAACTCCCAAAAGTGGAATAAAAAAGGAAACTATCAGCTTCGGTGGCAGTCAGACTGCAATACAATTATTTCCGACTCACAATGGGCACAAATTTGGTCCTCAAAAATATGCTCCACTAATGCTATTAATATCAGAATAACCTTCAGAAAAATCATGCACAGGTGGTACCTAACCCCACTCAAGCTACACTACATAAATCCTTCATACGACCCACAATGCTGGCGTGGCTGCAAACAAACAGGCTCTTTTTTCCACTGTTGGTGGAATTGCCCTTTGATTTCACATTACTGGAGCCTGATCTTCAACATGATTGGGGAAATAACTGGTTATGTCATTCAACCACGTCCTGAACTTGTTTTTCTCAATTTGTGGGGAAATGAGGACATCCCCATAATCCGAAAAGATCTGATTTCAATTATGATCAGTGTGGCCAAAGCCATAATCACAAAATCATGGAAATCCAAAGTCCCACTCACAATACAGCCTTGGATTAACAAATTATGGGAATTTCTCACAATGAAGAAAATCACAGACCGCATCTCAACTGCTGAGAACCAGAACTTCCAATCCAATTTCTATGAGAAATGGTGGCCTTTTCTGGACTATATGGAAAAGCAAAACAAATACTTGCAGTCAATACCTGACAATCTCAAAGTTATAAAGAGACCACACAATACCAGGAAACCACTGTAGCAAATGTAAATATGCTGTCTCAAGCACATGTTTATATTCATACTGTTTATATAGTTATATGGTTATATATTTGTTTTTTACTATTGCATATTGTTAAAAAAAATTCAAAAATATTTTTTTTTAAAAAAATACCACTGTAAAATGTATCCAGTCCAACTTCATCATTTGGTTTTGCAACATATGCTTGAAATTGAGCCTTGAAGTCATTGTGGGCAGCTGTGGTTAAAGTAGTGTATTGTTGCATTCATTTTTCCGCTACTGTGTCATTGATCTGATTTACTGCATGTAGAGCTTCAAGAACAGCCCCTATTCTGGTAATTCCAAGATTTGGCTAGTATAAATTGATAGTAGGATCTAATGCTGATAGGCCACACACCATCTTGAACTTCAAAGGACTTCTCTCAATCAACTTTTCAACAACAGCTACTACCATGTTTCAACACCCTAGGCAAAACTTGGCCACTTGACGTTCACTCAGTTTAGTTTCTTTCAACAGCTTCTTTGCTGCAAAGCCAATGTCAACCTTGCTTCTGTCAAGCAAGTTCTCAGACAATTTCATGTCAATTGTTAACAACTGGGAACCAGAAGACATGTTTTGCAGTGTTTCTGATTTTATGCAACGACTCATTAGCTTCTTGATTAGCTTACAAAATTCTTCATACAAGAAAGGTGCCAATGGTTTTTGGTTTTGAAACCTTTGTAGAAATGGCTCACAATCTCCAGCAATCGTTTTCATGAAACCCATTTTGCACTTCATGAGTGGATGAGTTAGGCAGAACTGCCTTCATGAGTTAGGCAGAACTGCCTAACAGGGTTTGCAGGGATGAGACTGGAGTGCCCACGGCTACAGAACACCCCCCTCCCTCCTCCTTCCCCCTGGTCTCTGCTCCCATGTAACCAATTGTAACCAATTTGGAGCTCCACACTTGGAAGGAAGACGTGCCCATCAAGTTAAATTGGGCTTAGATTGGGATTTCCAGGGCAACAGAAGGAGTGCAGACAGAGTTCAGGCAGTCCCTGCCTCCATTGCCAAGGGAATTGATTGAAGGTGTCTGACTGTCTGGCTTCACGAACAGCAGACGAACGCATGAACCAGGCTTGTGATGACCAGTTGTTCATCTAAAATGGCGCCTCACGAACAGCTTGTTCGCGAACAGCAGATTGGGCTGTTCGTGGCTTTTTTTGTTCATAATGCTGTTTGTACCCATCTCTATTCCCGACCACTATTGGGTGCTCCCACTCTAGTCAGAACTGTTTGTCGTGCTGAGGCATATCTTTGGTGTTGGGAGGATTTTGACTCTGCCTTTCCTTCTGAGGTAGTCTCCACATTTGATAATTGCTCTGCTGAGAATGGGATTGGCTATTAGATGGATACTGATACTGTTGATATCTGTAAAAATGGCTCCGTAAGGTTATTGCTGCCTATACTGCTGTCTGTACTGCCTTCTAAGTACAACTGCAGACGCCAAGGTCCTTGTGGAAGAATCTGCCACGTTCCTTCCTGTGTTTATTTGCTGCTTTGAGATTTTTATAGCCTCCTCCTGAATTACTTTAGCCAGAGATCATTGATCTTCAGGTAACTTGTCGTTCAATGATGCCATCCTATTCCATAAAAATATCTGGTAAGCCCCCATAATCGCAATGCAATTGGCGATTTTCACGTTTAGGGCCGTGGAGGTGTAAATTTTCCTTCCCAAGCCATCTAATTTCTTACTCTCTCTATCGGCAGGAGTTGAGTGGGGCCCTTGCCTGTGTTTAATTCGCATTTCCTTGCAGACGAGGGATGATGGATGGCTAAACTGGAATGGACAGACGTTCTCCTTGGTCTTATATAGACCCTCGACTTTTTTTAGATGTTGGAGGCAGAGAGGCTGGTTTATCATACAGTGAAGTTATCATCTCCAAGAAGCCCTTGATAATGGGAAATGTGATACTAGCTGGGTTCCTGGAGTATAAGTGCTGAAGGAGCTTGTCCTTCAACATCAGCTCAGTAACAGAGACGTCAGTGTCTAATGCCTTTGCCATTTGGAGATTTGCTCCATATATAGGTGAAATTTGTCTGTCGGAGAGACTGACCTGCCTGATGTCAGCACCTCATCTGGTGATGGGTCTGATGGTATGCTCGAGCTCCTCTCTTTTTGCAATGCCTCCAGGTCTGACTCCGGTAACTGAAAGGTCATCAAAGATTTTGGCACATAGTATGGGTTCTTGTGCCTTCTAGGTATATTAGAGTCCTCACAGGCTGAAGAGGTTGACTCAGTTCTGTATGGCTCTCCCTGGTCGATGCCATAGGCATAGGCATAGGATTGTCCTGGTGGCACCATGGGGAACACTTATGAGAGCAGCAGGAGTGAGAATGGCCATGCTCTTGTTCCCAGTTGAATCCGTCGGGTGTGATTCCTGGAAGTTTGCCCTCTTCCTCAGATGAGTATCCAAACTGAGATCTAGAATGCATGGATGGAGTTCTAGGGGTTTCCACCATCTGCACCTCAGGTTCCACCTCAATGTCCATGTTTTGTCTTCTCTTTCTTTTTGAGGCTGTTTCCTGACTTCAACCATGCCTTTTTCTTAGGTGGTTTGGTTGATTCCTTTGCCCGTACACTCCTCTCACGGGCAGGCTTGGGGAACGGATACAAAGCAGTGCATGACTCCATACCTGAAGACATCTCCAGCAGCAGGTGATGTCCCGATGGTTTGAGTCTAACTGGTCCTGACAGGCTAGGCAAAGGTAGAATTGGATAAGAATGTTGGCTCTGAGGTCTTTGAGGGCTTTGTCTCTCTAGAGTCAGATGTCAGATCCAAGTTGGTACAGTAGGATCGGAAGGGCTCACTGGCCTCGACATCAAAGTCGTCATCAGAGTCAGGTGGCATTTTCGACTCTGAGATGACTTGGTCGGATCTGAGGGAACACACGTCCCCGAAGTTGATGGCTCCAAGGTGTTCGGATCCAAGTGAGTGACATGGCAGAAGATTTTGCTGTCTTAGTAGCCAGGCTGCTAGATGCAGAAAGTGCCTGCTCCCATAACAGGGCTTTTAGTCTGGTAGCCCTCTTGGCCCATGCCTTAGGGGTTAACATCTGTCCTGACTTACAAGCCAGAACGTTATGGCCTTCACCCAGGCAAACGAGGCATAAATCATGCATGTCTGTGCAGGTCATTTTAGTTGAACATTTAGAGCATCTTTTAAATAATGCCTTATCTGACATTTTTAGAAATTGATTAAGTTTGTCTGCTGTGGAAAAGAAGGAATTCCGATCTCTAAAAGCAGAGACACACACTGTAGAACCTTTGTCCGGTGGCAAAGGAGAAACTGAGGGTAGGGGCACCATCTCCGCAGAGGGCAAGCATTTGGGGCGGGAAACGCTTGTGCATGTGCTCTAGAGAGACAGGCGCCCCTTACTAGATTTTAAAGCTGTATTACCATGCCGTTCGGCAGGCCTGTGCATGCATAGTCCTATGTGGGACTGTACAAGAAGACCGACAATGAATTTTAATTTTCTTCCAGTAAGAAATTTTATGCCCCCGTTTCTCTTCCTGGGGTCGCACTTGCACCCCTTGAACCCCATTATTTACAGCCCTGTCTAAAATTCATATTAGCAGGAACAGTTTCAAGCAGCCTCTGTCTTTAGTTTTCAGCTGCTGTTAAAATATGCAAGCAATGAAAATTTTCACATACTCAACCCATTATATATTAGACAGCAAGTTACCCCACTGAGATGAGAGAGAGGGTAGGAGCTAAAGCAGGATGGTAAATGGGAGATAGAGAGATGGAAAGCTTCATGCCTACCAGTCCTGAAGTCCAATGAAGTTAAACACCAATGCTGCGATCCAAGCAGCTTGGCAGCAAAATATGCAGAAGGGGGGAAAGAAGAGGAACATATATACCATATAGGAGATCTATAGTCCACAAAACAAATGAGATCTTAGTGCAAACAAAAATATAGTTTGGGGATAAATTCTGTCCCCAGTTACAGAGTAAAAAGGGATTTTGAATTGATAAGTGCGAGGTGAGTGCCAGCAGTGAGTAGTTTATGAGACACATAAGGTAAAATAGGGATGGTTCTAGAAGGGACAGAAAATTTTAAGGCTGAGAGGGAGGCAGAGTGAAACCTTTGTAAATGTGGGCAGTGAATGGTCTCGTAATAACAACAAAATCTGTTGTGGCAAAGGGCCAATTGATGAGACCTGCAAATCCTTCATTAATTATCTGCACAACGTCCTTCCCTCCTGGTATCAGCGAGAAGCTGCCTATTCATTCCTAGCTTGAGTGATCTTGTGTGATCTTGCCTCCTCCCTTCAAAGTCTGCCATTTATTCTGTGTTATTTACTTCTTGTAATGCAAAACATGGATTTCAATACCGAGATGAAGGTGATAGTTTTGCCTCTGTCAAACCTGTCATGAACATCATTCCCATTTAAAAATTATGTTGCCAATTTCACTTGTACAGCCACAATTCATAGTAGTTAGTAATACTTAGATCCTTAAGTGAGATGAGATAGGCTTATTTTAATCAAGAATTGAAAAAATATTTTTATGCTTTGATAAGGCTGAGTTATTTTTCATTCAAATGCATGTCGGTTTTTACAGATAGTTTTTACTCTCCAAAACCTTAAGAATTCCTGCAGATACCAAAGCAATTGAAGATAACATACTAGGAAGATATTATTTCTCTCTCACTTGTTTCCATTTATTTGAACAGAAAGGACATCTTAGGTATATACGGTACCTAGGGTTGACTAAGAAGTATATTTTTATACATAAGAAGTACTTCATACTTTTTCCCAATCTGAGTAAGACTGATGGGTCTAATCACAGTGACGTTAGCAGAGATATGAGATACCTTGTTCAATTCATGTCTGGAGGCTAAAAGGAAAAAAAGACATTGACTAGTCAATGTCTGAACTAGTCAAAACTACAGAGGAGAACTTGAACAATCTCTGCCATTCTGGCACTGAAATTTCTAGCTGTTCACAGTCTGGTACATACAGAGTTTGGTCCCAAGAGCTTTTTATCTTCATGATATTCAGAGTATGGATGATAATATTTTAACAGCTGTGACTGATTTGGGCTTCTGTGAGAGTGTTGCCTAGAAAATACATAGCTGTTTCTTTACGTGACTCAATGAGTCACTGATTTTCTGGATATCTTCTCACATGGATGGTGAGCTGGAGCCATATGTGTCCTGGGTTGGCTGCAGTGGCCGAACCCCGGATGAGCAGCAGTGCACCCCCCGCCCCCGCTCGCTGACCATACTTACCAGCTGGAGCACGGGCCTGACTGGCTCCAACAGCAGTCCGGCGCGGCGGCGGCCCCACAACAGACGCAGGGAGCTCGGGAGGTAAAATCACCGTGGTGCAGGCCCGCCGGCTCTCTTGGTTCCCCCAGCAGCGGAGGTGGCATGGGAAGCCCGCCAAACAGCTGTTGGCAGGGACAGTGTGGCGCCATGCCCGGCCACACCTCAAGACAGCGGGCCAGCACCACACTGCCTGGCAAGATGCCGACCCTGCCCAGGCCCAGGGAGCCTGCCTTCAGGAGCGATACACCCCCGCAGGCCCAGAGGTGGGTGGCGATTCATCAGGAGAGAGGGAAGCTTGGGAGGGTACACTAGTAAGGGAGGTGCGGTTGGCAGGAGAGGGAGTTTGCCCCTATTGGCAGTCTAGGCAAGGGCGGGGCCACAGCATGTGGCCACACCTGGTCCAGGTGTTGGGCCTTACCTTGAGGACAGGACTGTGGGAGAAGGGGCGTGGCTGGCACTAGGGGGAGGTATAAAGGAGGGCTCCATTCCCCCAGCCAGGGAGGAGAGAGAAGAGGAGACGGCCTCTGGCACAAGAGACCGCTTCTCAGGGCTCCTGTGGGACAGATAAGCTGGGTGCCTAGACCCTGGGACCCCCATTCTGAGGTCTGTGTGGGGAGCTCTCTCCTGCCCTCAAGGTCACT
The DNA here is from genome assembly GCF_028583425.1 of Eublepharis macularius. Lineage (NCBI taxonomy): Eukaryota > Metazoa > Chordata > Lepidosauria > Squamata > Eublepharidae > Eublepharis > Eublepharis macularius. The sequence goes on along the minus strand of NC_072791.1, from coordinate 137,356,138 downwards.
GTGATTACAGCCGAGCGGGTGGCTGGCACCAGGGACAGGGGCAGACCCACTCAAGGAGGGGCCAGCACAGCCACCCAAGCGTCGCCAGCACCAGAGGACCCGCCTGAGCGTAACAATATGCAATCTACCAAAAGTAAATGTAGAAACCATTTTGTGAGCATCACAATTCATAATACGATTGGCTATATTGTTTTTCAGTCTAGACAGCTTTATGACCTCTATTTCTTTTACTCTCACAAGTTGCTCTTCTCCTTTGGCAGCATGTGAGTAAAGGTAGACATTTTTCCCCACAGGAAATACTGATGCTGCTGTATTATCACTAGAAACAGGCAATCTCGGAAGTCATTTTTGATGAAAATATAGTTCACACCAAAAATATTCAACTTCAGTCCTTCTCTGTCTTATAGGAGAAGAATGGGAGGTTGTCTCTTTTTATTGAGTGTTGCATTATTGCACTATTAATGATAAAGATGAGCAAAAAGGCTTACTCCTTACATGAAGTCCCCAATCCCATGTGCACCCATCCTGAAGCGATACCCAGGTTTTTTTTGTAACTCTCATGTATTGTAACCAGTCATCAGAAACTTCCTTTTCTTTTTCAGCTCCTAGCCTAGTGAGATATATCTTTCTAAATACTGTGCACTCTCTACATTGAATATCCTACTGTAATCAAATAAAGATCTTTCTTTGGTTAAAAGCAGCTGTGTCAAGGAGTCCTCTCCAATGTGCCTAATCGCTTAGCTGCGCTAGTACTCTGCAAGTGTTGAGAGGTGGTGGCAGCATAAACAAAGAGGAATTATGGCTAGGTAGGAGTGAAAGCCTCCCTCTCCTGATCGTAACAGAAGGCATGGTGCCTTTTTCCCTGTACAAATGTGCACTAAAACAGGAGAAAAAAGGGCTGCTTCATAAGGGCACAAGACTGCTTCATAGGGGCAAGGTGGACATCACTGTTCTAGCCCTGAATTTGTCTTCACGTCCACTTTTGTTATACTAATATATCAGTATCTATTGAAATAGCAGGACATGGCAGCTCATCAGAACAGGGCCTTCTCTGTGGTAGCACTCACTTTATGGAATGGCCTGCCTGAGGAGGTCAGGAAACCTCCCACTCGCCTGTCTTTCCACAATTTATGTAAAACTGAATGATTCAAGAGGACTTTTTACTCAGTTAGCAGGGCTGTGCTTGAGAAATGGCTCAGAGGGATGCCTTGGTAAAGGGACTGGGACTGTACAGACTATTGTGTACTGTCTGTTGATGCAGATATGCTCCTACTGGGTAGTTTCTACATCAGTAAAGATGTCACGTTTAATTAATTGTATGTTTTAGCAATGTTTCATCTCTGTGTTTGGCTTTATGCCTGTTTTTTAATTTCTATATCCCTTACTCTATTTTATGTGTTCACTGAACATCCTATATGTTGATCATATTGACTTGCACTGTGTAATCCACCTTGGGTCTCAGTGAAAAAGGTAGGCTATAAATTAATTAAATTAATATGTGGAGGTCATTCCAGAAGAAGGATCACCTTCCCAGCACATGGTAGGTATGATGGACACTAAATATGCCAGCGTTGACACAAATCACTCAACTTCTTTTGCAGGCTAGATGATCAACTACACTGTACAGCTGTAAAGGATAGAGAGACTTAAAAGTAATTCTTCTCTTCAGCTTCAAGGCAACAGCTGATTCCAAGGTGCAGTATTTACCTACTGAACTCCCTTTCTTATTATTCCAGATCACAACTTGTCATCATAACAACAGATGTTAAGAACAAAAACAACTTGATGTTCCATGTGGGGGCGGGGCGGGGGGCCTTCTGAACTTGCATACACATGACTATCTTAGTTGGTATACTACAAAATTGTTCTCAAATGAAAGCAGTATTAAAAACAGTTAAATTCTCCAAACATCCCAAATCAAACTGGTTATAAAATTTTCAAATAGGTTCTATTTTGCATCTTAAAAGCATTAGAAACCAAGGGCACTGAATAAATTAAACATCAGAGTTTTTCTGTTCTTACCAGGTTATTAAATATATTACATTGACAAATGGATTTAAGCACACTCCCCATAAAAAACTAATATACAAATAGGTTGAGAACATTAATTTACAAGAGCTACTTAGGACCTCTACATACTGGCCACAGAATATCCTATTTTAATATATAATATCAACCATAAAATCCTAGGTAACAATATTTGCCTGGATCTTTCTTTCAAATATATATTTAAAAATCATACAGAGATTCTTAGCACATTCATTTGTCAAAATATGGATTACAAAAATCCATCTAACTATATAGCTGAGACTCTGGAGATTTCACAGTTCATATTAACAAGTGAACAATATGCTAAAGTAGATGAGCAGCTGATTATTTTCATGACAGCTTTTGGTTCAGTTCATTAAACAAACAGCATTTATTAAACACCCACACTATGGGTAGAATTTAGACACATATAGCTGTTGTAACTTTGATGGCACATTCTATTGCATATATTTTTAAGACTGACCGAGATTTTTGAGCATTTAGTTTTTCCTTTGAAATAATTTGTGCTGGAAAATGATGTAATTTTCCAGGGTGATGGGGGAGTGTAAGAGTGTGAATGCTTCTCCCTGCCATGCCTTCTTGCCCCACCAGCCAGGTAAGTGGGGCCAGGGGGCAGCAGGTGGGAGTGGTGGGTTGGAAGCCTATTCTCCTCTCATGCCTGCCAGCTGCAGAGGGCGAAAAGGGCTTGTTTTTAAAAAACTCTCTATGTAAGGATGAAGATTTTTAAAGCACTACCGAGGGTGTTTGGCACACTGTTTAGAAGAAGCTGCATAGAACTGTTAACATTATAAAGCTTTCCCAGTTATCTATTACAAAAATGGGTAGAACCAAGCTGGATTTTCATGGGGAAAATCCTGTTTACTGAACTCAGTTACCCAAACATGAATACTGAATATTCTCTACAGAAAATGTATTCCATCAAAGAAGTCAAATTTCCTAGTATGTAGTCAAAAGAGAGAGGATAAGAATTGACATCTTAAGTTAAACTACAGTCTCAGAAGTGGCCTAAGAGATATTTATAATATACCAAAATTCAACTTCTGCTTTGATTTGCTTAGTGAATGTGGAATACATTGAAGGAAGGACTGACAGGCAACACTGAGGCACTGACTGCCTCAATGAAGCATGTGTGCTAGTAAGCAAAGTAATGCGTGGAACTAAGCAAATCAAAGCAGTGACTAGGAGTCACTGCTACACACAATCAACTGTTTACAAGTAATTGCCTCTTTCTTCTAAATATATTGTATCTAAGACCTGACCTGGAATACAGTATATGATCACACACAGGCTGAGCACTTCTGTGCCATATGGCTGCAGTTACTGAAGTTCTAGATTTATTAGTGATTGCTAACATTTTATCTATTCACTGCAAAGGCCTCTCACAGTTGAAAGACAGTGGTATGGTAAAATATTAGCAATGCTAAAATCAATTATGAGATAATTTTATGGCATACATGTACTTTGTGACAACACTAGTGGGGGAACCTGTGAGGACTCGAGTGGATTTCCCCACTCCTCCCTCTTGTCTTTTCTCTTTGCCTCCCCGACAGTGTCCGCAGCCTGTCCCTTTTCCTTCTCTACAACTCACTCACTCTTTTCTGTTTCTCCCCTGTGTAGCCCTGCCACCATGTGGATTTTTTGATTCACAACATATGGCCCAGTTCAGCATTTAGATTTAACAAGTAGGGGGCCTGCAAGCACTTGAGGAGGGGCATCTTACTTCCCTCTCCCCCACTATTTCTTATTTTCGTTCCCTGAAAACCCCCATAGCCTCTTCCCTTTTCTTGCTTTCATCTCTCCTCCTCACACATCAGCTCACCTATCTTTGCCAGTCCTCTCCTTGGAATTACCTTGTTGAACCATACACATTTCTTGACACTGGTCTTTTGGAGTACTGGGCCATGAAGGAGGTGGTCTAGCCAGATATTTCCTTTTTGATGCAAAAGTTTCTCTCTTGCTCTCCTATAAGAGTGCAGAGTTACTGGGTGTTCTCACACATTGGCAACTCTCACTGTTCATGACTGCTCTCCTGGTGTGTGGAACCGTTGGTCTTCCTCAAGGTCAACTTGCCACTCACTAGCTTTCCCCTCCTTCCCTGCCCTGTCAGCCTCTCTGCAGGAAAACTCTGGACAAGTTGTGCACTTCTGGCTGAGCCTGGCCTAACTCCACAAGGGGGAGGGGGGGGGTGTCACCTCTCCATGCTTCCTTCTTTCCTTCCCAACCACCAACAACCAACCTAACTACCTTTTATCTCCCCCCAACCCCGCATCTTCAGCTATATTTATTATTTATTTGCTTAATTTAAATCCTGCTTTTCTCCACAATGGGGACCCAAAGAAACTTACATCATTCTCTTCTCCTCAATTTTATCCTCAAAACCCTGTTATCTAGACATGGGCACGAACGGGGAACCCTGTTCGTCGTTCATTGCCATCCACGAACAATGAAAAAACATGGATGAACATGAATGGTTTCCAGACATGCTTGTTGTTCATGGGGGGCTAGAACCACCCCACCCCCAAATCCCCCCCACTTAAGCCCCCCCTCCCCTCAAACCCACTTACCTGGCCCTTTAAAGATCCCTTTAAACTATCAGCTGGCAGGAGGCAGGGGGGATTCCCCCTTGCGGCCTGCCAGCTGATAGTTTAAAGGGCCCTGTCCTGGCAAAAACAGCAGTGTCTGCTGGCAGCTAGTTTGAGGGGTTACAAAAGTGACCTTCCCAATGTCCAATGCCCACCAAATTTGCAGGAGACATAGTCCTCACTGTCCTCTGAAGACCCCCCAAGTTTCAGAGAGATTGCACCCCGGGAAAGGCATGATTCACGGGTCTCCCCGTTGGCTGTCATTTTCTCTTCACAGTGGCAAAAACGGGACTCTCTGCTGGAAGTACTTTGAAGGGTTAAAGCCAGAAGGTGTTCAGACAGAGTTCAGTCCCTCGCTGCCTCCAGTTGCCAAGGGGATTGATTGCAGGTGCCAGACTGTCTGGCTTGATGAACGGCTGCCAAAGGCAACGAATGAGGCTTGCAACAACCACCTGTTCGTTTAGGATGGGGCCTCACGAACAGCGTGTTCAAGAACAGCAGATTAGGCTGTTCGTGGTTTTTTTCCGTTCGTAATGCTGTTTGTGCCCATGTCTATGTGTGACTCGCCCAAAGTCACCTAGTGAGCTTTCATAGCAGAGTGGAGATTTGAACTTGGGTCTTCTAGATCCTACTCTGGAATTCTAACTATTACACTGGTTTTTATGGGGTGTCTGCTGTTAAACAGCAAAAAGCAGCCAAGCCTGCATGAGTCATGCAAATTACATGGTATCGAGTCACCCAATGGTTGCAGCCTGGCCTCACCCCAATAAGTCCTCCCTCAAAGGAAAAACAGCTCTGGAAAGGGCCCCTTCCCCCTCTCCCTGCTTTTTACTGACAGAAACCAATGCCTGAATGCTTGCAATACTGTTGTAGTTGCCTAGCAACTGTCACTGAGGGCATGCATTTCTTAAAGCTAGAAACATTTATTTTATCACTTTGGGTTTTTGGCTTCTTTTTAAGATTTCAGATTTTTAGCAAAATTATGGCTTTTCTTAGGTTTGTAGAAAGATCTTGTCCATTCATGGCTACAATCTCCAGATTACAGTATCCACAGATGGATCCACGATGAGAATTAAATATATTGATGATGCTTGATCCACATGTAAGTATTCCTGCAGGATCACATGACCCCACCCCCGCAAGCTCCATCAGTTTCAATGTACTGTGATTTCCAAATATGCATGGTTAGTTTAACAACCTTATAGTGTAAGTCATCCATCTAAATCCAATGTTTTATACTTGTAAGATACTACTTCGAAGCATGAATTCAAGTAAAAATTCAATATATTCCTAATTTACGTCATCAAGTAACTCAGATTTACTCTACTACTCCTTCCTTATATTTTTTTACAATATTTTTAGTCCTACTCAAATAAGAATACACGTCATCAAGTAACTCAGATTTACTCTACTACTCCTTCCTTATATTTTTTTACAATATTTTTAGTCCTACTCAAATAAGAATACACATTTTACGGCTATTCTTAATCAAATGTAATTATTGTGCTTTTCATTGAGTTTGCAGTGCAGTTGCTGGCACCTGAAGCAATGAGTTTAACATACATTTCTTTCAAATAATTTGTTTTCTCAAGACTTAGTAAATCATTAATATTCTCTAGGCTGCTTGCAATCATGTATTAATTTATTTGGAATGCATTCTTTCCAATCAAGCAGAAAAGCCTGTTACTCCAACAATTTTTACACTCCCAATAACATTTGTGAGACCCCCAATGCTTATTTGGTTATGATCCAACCTACTAATATTTAAATTGATCCATAGGGTGTTTTACAGCTTGTTAAAGTTTATTAGCCAGCACAGATTATCAGTAAAAACTGTTTAATTGGCTAATTACTACAGCTGTTGCTAGTGGTACTTGAGATTCTTGCAGTGCATCAACTCCTGCAACTCCACCAGCCAAAGAATCTGTAATGCTTTTGCATGTGAATTTATTAGCAGTTTTCAGATCTAGCATACTGTTGTTTAAACATTATGGAAAATTAACATGGTGATTTTTAAACACACCATAAAGCACATTAAACCTGATGCCAAAAGTTGAACAACCAGGAAAGCTTCCAAAGGCCAAACTAAAGACCCTGCCTCCTTACCAGTTCACTCCCATCTCATACGGGTGCCAGTTTGTAAACTGCTCTGAGTGGGGCATTAAGTTGTCCTCAAGGGTGCTTTATAAATCTATTACTACTACTAACTACTACTACTACTACTAACTATCTCCTGCTTTCCCTTCTGCTTCCACCTTGCAAGGTACAGATTCCAAGTACAAGATGAAGTATTTCCCTGGAGATCGCTCCGATCAGTGAATAAATATTTACTTGTGGTCCCCGGCCCTAAGGAAGCCCGCCTCACTTCAACCAGGGCCAGGGCCTTTTCAGTCCTGGCCCCAGCCTGGTGGAACGCTCTGTCAATGGAAACCCGGGCCCAGCGGGACATATTATCGTTCCGCCGGGCCTGTAAGACAGAGCTGTTCCGCCAGGCGTTTGGTGACTGAAGGGGGCGGTGCCATGTCGGCCTCCCACCTTTGGGGTGGGGAAGGTTCTCCCCACCACTGCACCTTGTTAATTTGTTTTATTATTTGTATATTGATTTTAGTTTTTGTTTTTATCGATTTTAACTGTTCACCGCCCAGAGCCCCTGGGGATGGGTGGTATATAAATTGAATAAATAAATAAAAATAAATAAATAAATTTATTTATTTAATAGCCTGCCTTTCTCACTGAGACTCAAGGTGGATTACACAGTGTGAGATTAGTACAGTTAATTTCAAGGACACTTCCATAAACAATGCCATAGGGTAAATAAACACAATTTTACAAAGACATAGCATAAGAATCCAGTACAGAATTGAAGAAATGCTGATATATAACAGAAGCAATTGTAGGGCTGACATTAGACCACATGAAGCACAAGTAGCTCATAGGAACACATATTTAAGACAACAGGTAGTACGTAAGGCAACACAGTGGTGAAGTCTATGGTCCTTAACTCATTAGCGAAGCATCAGAGAGCTCCTCTCTACAATACAAAAGGCTTTTTGAATAATTCAGTTTTGCATCATTTGCAGAAAGCTAGGTGAGTGGGGGCTCTCCTGACCTCAGGCAGGCCGTTCCACAGGATAGGGGCCATCACAGAGAAAGCCTGTGTATGGGCTGCTGTTGATTTTGCCCATGTGCAGGCTGGCACCTGCAGGAGACCTGTTCAGATGAGCGAACCTGCTGTGGAAGAACATAGGAAGGGAGGTGGTCCTGTAGGTCTCCCGGGCCAAGGCCGTGAAGAGCTTTGTATGTGATAACCAATACCTTGAATTGAGCATGGTAGCTGATAGGTAGCCAATAGAATGACTGCTTATATGATATCCCCAAGTACTCTTTCCCTTTCTATAAAAAGTTACTGCCTCTCTGAGCACAATTGTTGGCAGCAGAAACAAGTAGATGAATAAGCAAGGGAAAGTTGAGGACAGTAGAAAAGGAAGAAAGGCAGGAAAGAAATAGATGAGAAAGTTGCAATAATTTAATTGCAGACCTATTGATGCCTTTGCAATATGCCTTCCCATATTTTTTACTTGCCTGTTTCTGGCACCCAAAAAGCAAACATCTGAACCATCTGTTGATGTCAATGACAAATATTTCTAGATTTGTAGTATTACCGGGGCTTTTTTTCAGCGGGAACGTGATGGAACAGAGTTCCACCACCTCTTGAAAATACTCAGCAATAGTGCGTGAAAATAATATTATTTCAAAGAATCCCATGTGTTTCTTCCTCATTTCCCTCCTGAGAGTTCCGCCACCTCTTTTCCCAGAAAAAAAACCCTGAGTATTACTATTTACTATATATTTTGGAAGGATTCTATCTTCAGCATCTATATCCAACACTGAAAAACTTGCAGGATCTGATAGATGACATGCAGTAGCTATTGGTATCTGACAGTATCAGACAGATAACAGTTAAAATTTCATTGTTGATATGCAGGTGCCATCAATATTTAATGACATATGACAGCAGACAGTGCCAATTAATCTTTGACAGCTGACTTGCTGTATAATTTAGTAAATGCCATATTAATTTCATTCATATGCCAAAACAACCAAACACTGATGTTAGATTTCAATTCCACAATCTGAATAAGATCAAGTGTGGCCAATCAAAACCTTTACTGTGAAATTTTAAAATCTACTGGATGTTAAGATTTTATGAAATTTCATTTCAAGCTACACAAGAAATTATACGTAAGCAATGTGCAATTCTCAGCAGCACAACTTTTAAAAATTACTCAGGAAATTGGCTTTTAAAGTTTATTTTTAGTGCTCTTACCTTCACTATTATTCGCTAATTAAGCAACAGAAGCCCATCTGCTAACTACAGATTACACCCATTAGGCTTAAAGTTTCAGCTGAAGTGTGTCATGGGAAATATAATTAGTCTACAGAGTAACTTACATAGAACCTGTGCCTGCAAACATAGACACATTCATCACTCATCTGTATGCATAAGGATTTAGCCCTGTAATTTTCATGTTGACTATTTCTTAGTGATCAGGCTTCACAGATTGATGAACGTAATTTACATAATGAATTGAGAGTAAACATAAAATCAAATGCTACATAGTTACAAATAAGAGAAAAAATAAATTAACAAATCTACTATACAAACCTCAAGAGAGACTTAGATTTTTGCTAGGATTGCTCCACACAAGATGAGCACAAGTTAGAGAGAGGCCAGATCAAAATCGGCCACTCCAAGTGTTGTGCTTAGTAGCAATACACACAATACCTAAATATCAAGACATATTGTTTAAACATTAAAGGTATGTGCATGGAATAAACAGATTAACCTATATTAAAATGCCTACATATGTGTAATGGGGAAAAAACACTTTAATAAACACATGCTGATGGATTCTCAGAAACAAACATTTGTTTCCTATATGCTAATTCAATATTCAATAACTAGCCCCTGAGGCGCAGAGTGGTAAGCCACAGTACTGCAGCCCAAGCTCTGCTCACAACCTGAGTTTGATCCTGGCAGAAGCCAGGTTCAGGTAGCCGGCTCAAGGTTGACTCAGCCTTCCATCCTTCTGAGGTCGGTAAAATGAGTATCCAGTTTCCTGGGGGTAAAGTGTAGATGACTGGGGAAGGCAATGGCAAACCACCCCATAAAAAGTCTGCCAAGAAAACATCATGATGCGACGTCCCCCATGGGTCAGTAATGACTCGGTGCTTGCACAGGGGACTGCCTTTACTTTTATCTTAATTCAATATCAAACGTTTTATACCACCAAGACACACTGCTTTAATTATTTGTGCAAATTTAAGCAGGTAGGAAAATGAGAAGAACAGCAACAGTGAAAGATGCTAGAAAGGTTTCTGCAGGATATGGTTAATACACTCACTTACTGGATTGTGGCGTCGGCATCGGAGAAGATGGACATCTGAGAGCTGAACTCTGTCCCACCCCGCTCCCAAAACCTCCCAAACCCCCAACTTACTAAATCAAAAATCACTCTTAGATATGGGGAAACACAGTACAAACACCAAGAAACAAAACAGTAAAGCAGAGAAGCGTCTGCATGATTTTTTTCCTGCAATCCAAGCCTCAATGCCAGAGATAGGAGCTGCAAATGACACAAGCACAATAGCGGTGACGGGAATCGTGGTAGGTGCTCCATTGATTACGCCCCCCCCCCCCCCGACTCAGCGTTTGCATCCTTACTCGCAAATCTGGAACTTAATATCCTAAATAAAATGGCAAACCTTATAAAACCACTCTTTGACCAAATCATAGATCTCCAAGCTAAAATGAATAACGTTATTTAAAAAACTGCACTACCTAGATATCTCTAGTACTTTGCAAAACATCATCGACACTTTTCCAGATTGGAAAACAAGGAAAAGAATTCTGGAAGTTGCTAGGAAACAAAAAACACTCCAGTATAATGACTCCCAGATTCTAATCTTCACTGATCTACCTAAGGACATACTAAACAGAAGAAGAGGACTCAAACTGACCACCGAAACACTCCGTGATGCAAAAATGGAATACACGGGGATCAATCACGCCAAACTATGCATCCAACTTAAAGACAAACAACTTTAGGCAACAGATTAAAAATCAGGACTAGCCCTGCTGCAAAAGTTGGACATTTCTTTTACGGATCCACTAAAATCCGCATACAAGAGGAAACTCATTCAACTGCCTACCCCTCACAAAGGCAGCAACATCCCAGTTTGAAACTGATTAATAGTAATGAAAAACGTTTCATGAGTAGGAAAAATTGGGGGGATTTTTATTCAAAAGTTGAAAAAAAAGGGGAGAAATCAAAGTTTAAGAACTAAGCTAGCAGATTACTTTGCTGTATGGAAGTTCTGGGGGCGGGGAGCCAGTTTTTCATTTTGCTCCCATTAATGATAGCCCTTTGTACAATAGCCAAAAGGAGGCTACTCCCCACAGGGTTACTGAGGGCTATACAACTATCGTATTCTGATACTTAGCATTTTGTTTGTAAATCTCTTACAGTTAACTTTTAATTTTATTTAAATTGATCTTGTAAGGGGGGAAGAGGGAGAGGGAACAATTCAAATAATAAAAAAGCTATATAGTTTCACTGTGTGTGGGGGGGGGGGTTAGGGGGATATAACCTTTTCTCTTTTCCATTTTTCTTTTGTTTATATATAAGCCTAGTATCTATTCTATATTATATAGACAAGCCTACTGCTGGTGAACCAATTAATAAATAATAGTCACATTATGTATAAGTTATACAAACTATTGTAAAATCTCAAAATGTATAACCTAACTCACATAACACAGCTTATTTCAAATATCAACTCTGGGACAATTACTTATCTACTAAATAAAACAGAATACCTTGACTTTTAAGGACCTACCAAAAACTGAGATTGCAATCATTAAATAACAGACTGGAATGTTAATCAATCCCTGGAATGCTAATAAAATTGATCAAGCATGTATAAATGGAAATTTACACCAAAAATACACTCACTTATCTAAATTCCATCACAGGTACCACCAGCAGAGATATCTTCAGGATATAAACATATGGCATAGGATAGCATAGGATTCCACAGTAATAAAGAATGTAAGGGAAGTGACTGAAGACATGTATTCCAGCAGTAAAACTCTTCAACCATGCAATCTACATAGACCAGCCCCAACTTGCAGTGAGCCATTGCACACGGTATCTTTAAAATCACCAACCTGATTCTCTTGCAGAATTTTTAAAATTAGGGAAAATATCCAAACTTATATACAGCCTGATCCCATGGACCTTGTAGTATAGTAGTTACGTATGTGTAGCTGCACAACCACTGCAGAAAGAAAAACATGTACCTGCACCTCCAAGCACCCCCTGGTAACTCAACAACCATACATTAATCACAACACTGCAAACATTATATTTCCACATTACCCACAGGGGGTGCGGAGTGGAGTAAGTACCCTGTTTCCCCCTGAACAGGGTACTTACGCCACACATGTGCTTTCCCATTTTGCTGGAAAATGTCACTTTCAGTGTGATGGAGTACTGCGGGAACATGCACATGGGTCCCCCCTCCCCGGTGCCTTCCTCCCACCAGCCAGGTGAATGGGGCCAGGGGCTCCCCTGCCCCAGGCTGGGGACTGGCAAACTCTATGACAGCCATGAACCAAAAAGCCCCATTGGGGCTAGCAAATAATTACATGCACTGGGTGTATGGTTGTCAATTTGGGATCGGGAAATTCTTGAGATTTGGTGACAGAGACTGGGAAATGAAGAATTTGGTGAGAGGAGGGAATTCAGCATAGAAAAAGAACTGCAGGAACTCATTAGCATAACTCATTAGCATTTGCCACACCCCCTGACATCACCGGAAGTGTGTCAGAAGGCAACACCCACCCATCAGGCCCCTTTCCCCAAAAATCTCCAGGTATTTCCTAAAAGTGAAGCAGAATGAACTCAAAGCAGCTTACCCTCCTCTAGAGAGCCAGCCCCAGCAGCCCTGTTTGCACGCATGAATGCACACACTCACTCATGAAAATAAAGCAGAATAAATTTGAAGCAGCTTACCCTCCTTTGGAGAGCCAGCCCCAGCAGCCCTACTTGCTTGGACGCACTCACAAATGAAAAGAAAGCAGCAGAATGAATTGAAGCAGCTTACCCTCCATTGGAGATCCAGGCCCAGTAGCCCAGCTTGCACTCACTCTCTCTCTGTCTCACTCACGATTCACAAATGAAAATAAAGCAGCAGAATGAATTGAAGCAGCTTACCCTCCTTTAGAGATCCAAGCCCAGTAGCCCAGCTTGCACTCACTCAGTCCTCTCTCTCTCTCTCACTCACGAGTCACGAATGAAAATAAAGCAGCAGAATGAATTGAAGCAGCTTACCCTCTATTGGAGATCCAGGCCCAGTAGCCCAGCTTGCACTCACTCTCTCTCTGTCTCACTCACGAGTCACAAATGAAAATAAAGCAGCAGAATGAACTGAAGCGGCTTACCCTCCTTTGGAGATCCAAGCCCAGTAGCCCAGCTTGCACTCACTCAGTCCTCTCTCTCTCTCACTCACGAGTCACGAATGAAAATAAAGCAGCAGAATGAATTGAAGCAGCTTACCCTCTATTGGAGATCCAGGCCCAGTAGCCCAGCTTGCACTCACTCTCTCTCTCTCTCTCTCTCTCATTCACGAGTCACGAATGAAAATAAAGCAGCAGAATGAATTGAAGCAGCTTACCCTCCTTTGGAGGGGAGGCAGAGGGGAGGAAAAGGAATCACGTGGGTGGGCCCAAAACCCACGTGACCTCTTTTCAGCTCTACAGGAATGCTGATCCGGCATGTTCCCCCTCCAAATGAGCCCTGGGTGTGACACCACTGAGTCTGCCTTCTGATGCTGCCATTTTGTCCAGAGTAACTGATCTCTAGAATCTGAAGATCTGTTGTAATTCTGGGAGAACTCCAGGCCCCACCTGAATGCTGATAAACCTAACTGGGGACCTCCATTTACAATACGAATACTCTGGAGATACATTAACAGATCATCAGTGTTTTCTCTTTGCAATACAAAGGTCTTCAATTAGCCCCAAGATAACTCCAGTTGGGGAATTAATTATAAGTTGTTATTTTTTCAATGTGACTAATTATCTTACATGAGAACTTTTGCAACTTTGAAAAAGAGTACCAACAATGTACATTAAGAACTGTTTTGAGACGTTTTAGATGCATATGGTACTTATTTTACCTGGCATTAAGTGGCATCTATGTGTATATTTTCTAGTTTGCTTATCTCATGTTTATGGAGATAGTTTTGAAAAGTGGGGCAGTCTTCATCAAAATCTTTGTGGCATAGTTTTATATAGGATGGATTTTTAGACCAGGATTGTTGTCCTAGAGACTAGAGATCATTCATTTGTTTGTACCAGCCTTCTGAGCTATTAATCTTCAAAGCTGGTAAGACTTCTGAACAATTTGTTTCCATTTTTTTCATTTTATCCATTCACCAATTAAAAATTTGGATTTGTAGGCATGGGAACTATGGGATGAAAATACTGTTTGCTATGTCCTGGTTTGCTTATTGGGCAATTATCTGTTATTTTCCATTATATCACATAATCCTATTGATATTATTTTCTGTACATGCTTCAAAGTTTCCTTTCTGATACCCCAGTGCAAAAAAATCCCCTCTGATGTAAGAAAACAAATAAATCCATAAATACCAGTGAAATCTTCGGGGGCAGGAATTTATGTCATGTTGCTTAACATCACAAGGAAGGAAGGAAGGAAGGAAGGAAGGAAGGAAGGAAAAGCAGCATGTTCTCTCGAATATCTGTGTGTAATAAAACCAACAACAGAAGGTCCCTAAACCAATACAGTGAATAACAAATATAGCATGTATAGTGAAAAACCTACTATTATATATAAACTTTCAATGTATAACATGACATTGGCTATTATGACTTGTATCTGAGGATCCGTGTTATATACTGAACATTATTGTCCAATGGTACATTTTTCAGTACACATATTGTATATATTATTCATTGTAATGCCTTAGGGCCATTTCGTTTTTGTTTATGCTGTTTAGCATCTACACAAAGCCAATGGGAGATGCCATCCAGGGATCTGGAGTATGGTATCATCAGTATGCAGATGACAACTAATTCTTTTTCAGGTTAGGCAGGAAATGTTCTAGATTGATTACTGGTCATGGTAACCAGCTAGTTAAGGCCAACACTGAAGCTCAGGCAAGACAAGATTGAGGTACTGTTAGCCAATAATAAAACCAATGGCTAATTACAGATAGCTAATTACAAATTGGGTTATACTGCCCCTAAATGAACAAGTTCATACTTGGGAGTTACATCCTGAGTTACAAATCGGGTGTAGATCTCCTTTGTGACAAATAGTAGCTTTGAGGTTGGACTGTTGTGCCAACTGTAGCCTTTCCTCAGAAAGCTTCATTTGTCCAGTTATCTACACACAATTATCACATCCCGAGGGGATTATTGCAATGCAGTCTACACGGAGCTGCCCTTAAAAATAGTTCAGAAGCTTCAACTGGTGCAAAATGGCAATTTGGGACTGGTTACAGAGGTCACATTGTGTAAATTCTGAAAGAACTTCATTGGCTGCCTGTGTGCCTCCTGGCTCAAGTCAAGGTGTTAGTCATTAAACTGTAAATGGGCTGCTACCAAGATACTAAATAGTAGGATGTGATCTTATGTGTATGTATTTGTAGAATTTATTTATGGAATTTATTTTCTGCCTTTTTGTCTAATCAAGGCCATCAACGTGGCTAATAACTAAAAGCAGAACATTGGAAACTATTATAAAACCAATGTAAAACCAAGAATAAAACATTCATATAAAAATACAGATCCAGCAATTCAAACACAAGGAAGGAAGGGGGGGGTCACTGAGGGAATGCCAGACTAAACAAAGACAAAGACGGAAGGGGATAGACAAATATTCCTGAGGAGGGAATAACACAATTTTGGTGCCATGGCCAAGAAAATCATTGCTTGGGTTGCCACACTCTAACTTAAGAAGGGGGGAGCACCCAAACCAGGGCATCAGAAGATGACTGTAGCAATCAGGGCCGATTCCAGACGGCCCTCCCCATCCCGAAACGTCGTGCATTGTTGCGCAGAAAACGCGAAATATTGCGTTTTCTCACGCGAGTTTTGCGCAACGTCGCGCAAAACTCACGCAAGAGAATGCGATATTTCGCGTTTTCCGCACGACGACATGCGACGTTTCAGGATGGGGAGGGCTGTCTGGAATCGGCCCAGGTAGCTTCATATGGGAGTAGGAAGTCCTTGAGGCATGCTGGGCCCTTGAGTTGGGCCCAGAAACAAATTTGGGGCCAATGTAAATGGATCAAAACTCAAACAATATGGTCTCTATAAACCACTGCAGTGAGCATCCTAGTTACAGCATTTTGTACCAACTGAAGTTTCTGAACATTTTTGAAGGGCAGTCCCACACAGAGCACATTGTAATAATCTAATGCGGATGAGGAAGATGCACAACAGGCATCTTCCCAACAATAAACATATCCTTTTCCACATGTCCGATCTTGCTGAAGTAAAGGGGACAGCCACAATTTAGGGGCCTTTTCTGTGGTATCCCACTTATGAAAGTCCCTCTCAGTTGAGTGAGGCTAAAACTAGCCTGCCTAGTTTTAGGCAGCAGGTTAAAATGTTTCTTTTCCCAGGCTAAGAATTTTTTTTTTTTTACTAATTGGGGGAGGCAAGGGTGGTCTAACCAATGGGCAAACAAAGCAACTGCCCCGGGCCTTTACTGTGGGTTGCCTGACCTTACCACCCAGTGGAGAGTAGGAAAAAAAGATGATCAGGTTCCTGCCTCTGCAGCTGATCACATCTCCCCCATCTGGGGCTCAGGCAGCTGGCTCAGTGGCAGTGGCTGCCCTATCTGCAGCTTGGACAGCTGGCTTCCTCTGATGATGGTGGCAACTCCTGCCCACCTCAGACAGGGTGAGAGCTGCCCCTTGCTTTACTCCAGCAGAGGCATGGCAGTGACTCCAAGACCCCATTGTAGGCTTTTGCACAGGGCCTCAGAATCACTAAGGCTGCCCCTGAGGGGAAGAGATACCTTTTGGTCTATATATTCCACATATAATAGTGCAATTATATTCCACAGTGAAATATAATGGCACTATTAGGGTGTACCCCCTCCCTGAAAATACTTGGCTCCGCTCCAGCATATATTATTTATGGATGCCATCCTGGTGGTCTATTTCTTGTTCCAAATTTTAAGAGATTGGGGAAGAACCCTGTCCCAGGAGTGTAAAAGATGCACCATCATCCAAACAATGGGCAGAGGCCAAATCAGATTAAAACTCATGGCCAAGATGAAAGCTAATGATGGAGCACTACAAGATCAAGAGAAAAATTCATTTTCAAGTTTGCAGCATTTTATTATGAATGTATTGTTCTTAATGGCTCATGAGAGAAAGATCACAAGCAAGGACTAAGTAGTAAAATTCCAAACATTTTACAGTACATAGATTACACCTAAGTAAAAATTGTTTCTTAAACCCCTCTCTCAGTGCAATTCTAAGCAGTTACTCCAGTCTTTAATGGGCTTAGACTGGAGTAACTCTGCTTGTGGCCTAGCTTTGATGGTGGAGGAGGGGAGGAGGTTAAGGCAACAAACCCAGGCACACACAGATGGTTGGAAGAAAAAACTGGCCACAACTTTATTAATTAACAGCAATAGGAGCATTGGTGATGCATGTAGGTTGGATCCTGCACATCAGCTGACTCATCTGCCAGCCGATGACCCCCTGCCCCCTCAGACTGCAGCTGAGGGGGTGAACCAAGGAGTGACAGAGAGGGGGAGATCACCCCTGTGTGATTCCCCTGCCACCTGGGAGTGAATATGCCCCGGCAGCCCCCGAGCTAGGCATGCACCACTACGGGGGGGGGGGCTGAGAGGCTCGAGTCCCCCCCGGATTTGGCCAGGGGGGGCTGAGCCCCCCCGGCAGCCAGTGAACTACATGGGGGCTAAGGGGCTCAAGCCCCCTCAGATCTCACATGAGGGTCTCAGTTACAATCGCCAATGAAGCACAGGATTGTCCACCCTTCCTGTTATATCATATTATAATTTCTACGATTCTTTGGGGCTTTGTTCCTGTTTTTTGCTTGTATGTATTAGTGTGTTTATTAAGAATTTATCATTTTTAAAGGTATTGCGGTTTGTATAAACAATTTACAAATAGATGTTATAGAAGAATTAAGAGACTCTGATAGAAGATATTTGATTTTGAAAATCAGGCTCCTGGAAGGCAAAATTTACACACTAGCAACAATATATGCACCAAACAATGCTAGAGAAAGTTTTTATGAAACTGTTTTCCAATCCATTTTCAATTTTCAAGAAGATAATGATCTTCAGAGACACGAATGGGGTAATGGATCTAAGA
The DNA here is from genome assembly GCF_028583425.1 of Eublepharis macularius. Classification (NCBI taxonomy): domain Eukaryota; kingdom Metazoa; phylum Chordata; class Lepidosauria; order Squamata; family Eublepharidae; genus Eublepharis; species Eublepharis macularius. The sequence goes on along the minus strand of NC_072791.1, from coordinate 137,338,058 downwards.
AAAAGATAGGTGGGGGGGGGGAAACAAAGAAGGCAAACTTCCCCAAAATGTGCTCTCTCCCCCCCTATCAAGAAACTATTTTTGGAAGTAATATCTTAAATAGTATATGATGGCTTCAGTGGGTTAAATGTCTAAAAGATTTTTGATCCTACAAAGGGAACACAAAGCTTACAAACTATCAACCAAGCTTGTCTCTCTTTTACATTGTGGGCGACTGAAGTGGTTTACATAAATAAAAGGACCAGAGAGCATGTGAGATTTTGACAGCCACAAATCCAGAGAGCATTTACCTCAGAAGTCTCTCCCCTCTCTTAATTTCCCCCCATCTTCTCCAAAATGTGTTTAATTATATGGAAATGTTACAATTGGAAGATGCTTGTAGGATCAAAAATCTGAATATTGGAGACTATACTTTCTTTTCTGAGAGGCATCAAACACATTCAAGGATTGATTCGTTTTCGTTTTCTCAGCCATGTCGGACGCTCCTCTCGGCAGGTCCGAGAGGAAGCGCCCGAGCACCCTGACCGGGCGGCTGATCTGCGAAGATTAGCCCCCAAGACTCCCAGTGAGGGAGGCAGGGTCCGGGAAGCTGCGGGAAGAACCCCCCGAAAATCAATGCGGGGGGTAAATTGCCCATTTGTCCCTATGGAGGCCGGCAGACGTGCGCGGCGCCTCGAGTGCTGCCGGGCTATGGAAAACGGCAAAGAACAGAACTAGGCGGAAGCCTGCAAGTAAGCGAATCCCTTCTGTTATTACAAGCGTACGTGAAGGAGTGGTGGGATCTGAAGCTAAGAAGGCTCATTCTTCCCCTTCGCTGAGTTTCAGAATTTGGGCTGGCGGTCCCCCCCCCCTAAAATGGCAGCGAAAAAACAAAGTCCCGCTCTGGGTAAGTCAATCTCGGCTACCCTGCAGAAGGGAGAGTCGCTTGAGGAACTGGTGCGCAGGGCGGTTGTTGAAGCCATAAAACCCTTTGTTGACAAGCTGAACGAAACAGATCAAAGGGTGGGCTTAATTGAAAGCGAAGTGAAAACCATTAAGGAAGCAGCGGGGGGGGGGCAGAGAAGGCTGCCCGGGAAAGTGCGTCACTCGTGAAGGCTACGAAAAAAGAGTTAAAGCTGGTGGAGAACCAGCTGATCGGGCTACAAGTGGAACGAACGCAGACAATTTTGCACCTCCAGAATGTGAAAGAGGAGGAAAATGAGGATTTATGGGGTCTGGTCTCGGAACTACTGGCGACACCCGTGAGGACAACTAAAGAAGAGGTTAAAAGCGCCATTCTGGAAGTCCGCTGGGCTTCTTCAAAATATGCAACGAAGCGTCAGCTGCCTCGCGAGATCACCATCGATTTTTCATCTAAAAGGATCCAAGACACTATCCTATACAATTCATACAATGCAGATTTGGACTTTTTGGGTAACAAAGTTAAGATATTGAAGGACGTCCCATTTTTAGTTCGGAAAAGACGTTTTAAGTATAAAAAGCTCGCAGCTCTTCTGAGGGAACGTGGAATAAAGTACAAATGGTTATTTCCGGAAGGAATCTGGTTTAGTTACAAAGATCAAACCTATAAGATATTATCAGAAGATCAACTAAGGGATTTTGAGGATAAAAATCCGGAATTTCAGTGCACCAAGCAAGAAGAAAGGGAGAAGTCTGAGGGGGGGGGGAGGAAACGAGCACTGCGGCTGCAGTTGCTCAGAGAGAACTGCGTCCGGGACCCAGGAGGGGGAGGAAAATTTAATTTGAATTCGATTGTAATTTGTATTCTGTATGATCAACCACTCCATCATTACTTTATTAAGCTATTTCTTTATTATGGCAGTATGAAGGGAAAGCATTGAAGTGTAGTGTTTAGTGTTTGTAGGTTACCTTCCCTTTTTTCCCATCCCCCCTTCCCCTTTTCTTTTTTCTCCCTTCTTTTCCTTCCCTCGTGTTATTGTAATCTTTTGTAGTTACTGTTATTGTAGTTTGTATGTTAGGTATTGAAAAATAAAAAAAACTTTAAAAAAACACATTCAAGGATTGATATGTGCTGGATATAAAAAACATGAGTTATTTATATTGTTTGTTATATTATGTTTACTCTTTTTCTTTTGACATTATAATTGTGCTATTGTTTTTATTTTCTTTTTTCTGTTCTGCTTATATTTATAAAAATAAATTTTATATAAAAAAGAATTTATACACTGCCGTAAAATACCTTTGACTATGACACACTAATTAGCTTAGTCCTTAACTCTGGCTGGCTCCACCCATTTTCAATGTAGCAACAGTCAGATTGCAAGACCTCTGTTGGATATAAGTGCAATATAAGTGCATGGCTACAATTTACATTCAGGGAATGTTAGAAGATTCCACTTCTAATGCTGTCCCATTCCTCAGATTTCAGAGGGGGAGAAACCAGAGAGTTAGAAAGATAGACAGGTCAGAGCATCTATTTACTGTTTATTCCTTTACTGCCCTTTGATATGTAGATTACTACTCAGGAGTAGAGAGGGGCATGAACCGAAATACAACTCAAAAACCCCCACAAACCAAGCTGGTTCGGAGTTCACGAAGCAGGGTTCGTGGAAGCTCCTTTCCACGGAACTTCCACGAAATGTATGCTGGTTCATTGGGTCATATTTACAGGGACAGTTTAAACGGCCATTTCCACAGTTAAATGGCCATTTAAACTGCCCCTTTAAGGGCCCTGCTGCAGCAGGTTCCCCCCCCCCCCCGCCTGCCAGCTGACAGTTTAAAGGGACCTGCCTGGGAGGGCCCTTTAAACTGCCCCAAACCCAGCAGCCTTCCTGCCCTTCAAGAGGCTGAAAACGGCCTTCTTGCCCTTCAAATGGCTGCTGCGGAAGCCATTTGAGGGGCAGGAAGGCCGCTTTCAGCCTCCTTGGTCGCCCTGCAGGCCCCCAGAGAGGTGGAAGAGGCCGAAAACAGCCTTCCTGCCCCTCCTGGGAGGAGAGGAAGGATGCAGCACTGCAGGATAAGGTAAGTGTGGGGCTGGGCTTGGGCTGGGGCTGGGGGGGTAGAGGGGGCTTGGGTTTGGGCAGTTTAAAGGGCAGGTCCCTTTAAACTATCAGCTGGCAGGCTGCGGAGGGGGGATCACCCCTGTCAGCTAATAGTTTAAAGCGACCTGCCGCTTGCAAGGCAGGAAAGGGCCCTTTAAACTGTTAAACGCCCCTTTCCCTGCCGCTGTTACGGCCAGAAAGGGGTATTTAAACACCACGAACCGGTTCGTAACTGGTCCAGTTCCGTGGTTTGTGGTTCGTGAAACCCACGAATCACAAACCTGCTGGTTCATTGGGTTTTTTTGTTCCATGTCCGTGTCTACTCATGAGGACTTCCTCCTCAGAACAGATCTATAGGTAGGAAGCTCTCTTCACTTTCCTATCAAACTATGGAGTTTCTATAATAAAGAACCCTAACTTCTTTTTTAAAACTAAAATTTTTCTAAAACTGCTTCCCTTTTAAAACTTATACACTCACACCAGCTAGCACGCTCCAGCCACCCATCACCATGTTTTCTCTGCAGTCAATGCTACTCTGTTAAGTACCAGTTTCTATTCCTTTTAACAGGGAAAAAAGTGAGCATCTATTTTACTTTCCAGTAACCTTATCATTACTTTGTATTTTGGAAATGGAACACTGGGAAAGGGTAGGCCTTATGTTTCCTTGTTGAAATAGCTTTGTTTGCTTGTTTGTGGTTTTTTTTTTTTTGCTGGGTGTGGGAGAACAGTTAGTTTTTTTCATGGTAATGTACGGGGGGGGGCGCTTCAGCCACTCCTAAGCTCCTCTTTCAATTTCCATTCCATGTTTAAATGGAGAGGTGGTATCTATTGCGGAAAAGGACAATTTCTAAAAATGAGTGCTGTCTCTCTGAAGCAATGAGAAGCCCTATCTGCATGAACAAGATTGGAAGAGGGTTGGTGCAGATCAGAGGCCTTTTACAAATTTCCTTTTGCCCTGTGTCCAGGCTGTGATTTGGTTAATAATGTCTTTTAAGGTGGAGTTTAAGCAGTGTGCTAAGAAAGCAAGGTATATAAAATCCTAGGTAGTATAACTGCGAGTTTTCTTAGGGGTCATGACTAGCACTGTTCTGAATTGCCTCAAAATGTACTTGTACTCACTTATAGGATATGAGTTTAAAGTGAGAAGATGGGAGTTTGCTACTACTTTGCACTCTGTACACTGCTCAGAAATCGAGTGCACGGCAACTGTTTTTTATTCTGCCCTGGTTCAGACTTCAACCATGCATTTACCAAACGAAGTCATCTGCAATGCCATAATTTAGTAAATTTTATTACTAAGTCACCCTTATGAACAAGGCAGAATCAAGACTCCTGTAAATGAACGTCCAGGAAAACTTTAAAAATGTTCCCTTACAGGCTTTTCTTAGTGCCTTTCTTAGTGTCAAATTTATGACCATTAGTTTGTCCTATACACATGGTATGTATAATTATAGATCATAAAGTGACTATCCTAAAAGTGAATTTCAAAAACAGGACACAGCAAGAGATAGCTGAGATAGCACTATAACCACTGACCAACTCCCACATTTTCCTAGGTTTGGCCCAGCTCAGGGGCATTGTTAGGGGGGTCCCCATGGGTGCCGGGGGTCCCCTAAATTTGTGTAGAGCCCCTCCCTAAATCTCCCATGGCCCCGCCTCCATAGATGGTGACAATGGAAGCCCCTCCCTGTGATGTCACTGGCATAGCAATACCTCTGGCCCGGCCCCAGCCCCCCCCCAGGAAATTGGAAAGTCTACACCCCTGAATAGAAGCAGTGAACTGGTCCAACACCATGGATATCAAGTGATAACATGCATGTGCAAATAGTTCCACCAAATCGCTGAGGGGAACACCCCAGGAACCCAACAACTCTTCAATAATTATGTCAAACAATAATTAGTTATTAACATCATTCTCACAATGTGAATACAGAAGTATACAAAAGTTCATTCAATAATACAAAATTCATGCAATTACATATATATAAATACACACATGTCCCAAAGCTGCAGATAACACACGACAATTCCTTTATGCAGCCAAATCCTCTCCTGTATGGATAACTGGAGGAGCAGTGATTCTTGGAGATAATATTTGTCCTGCACACAAAGTCCGTATGTGTAGCAAAGACTAAAAGGATGGCAAGTTCAAAGTAATTGTTGACACAACTGCAAATATTCAGAACGGCCAATTCCGAGGAGCATAACAGGATCCCCCCCTGGATCTCCCGGTAGGTGGCAACGAGCCCACCAGCTTAAGGTTGCTCGTTTTGGTTTCCCTTCATCTTGGCCTCCTTTCTGATTCACGTAACAGTCAAAATCACGCTTTCCAGGTTGATACACCATCAGTAACACTTTCCATTTCCAATTAGTGCTAATTCGCAGCAGCCCAGAATATATATGGTACTTATGTTATAGTGATGCTGCCAAAAATGGTCTCCCAGTGGTGGGTGATTCCCATCTCAGTTATTTAAATAATTTATCTTTTAGAATTATTCACCTATAAATGAGTATGACAGACAAGTGATACATAAATATTTTAAATAAAGTCAATAAATAAATAAAGATCAGCATCAACACACACATCTCAACTGCTAATCATCATAAACAGAATGAGTGGTTTGTTCATACATATGTTAATGAGTACCAGTAAGCAGAAACATAGCACGCCTAAGCAGAAAATGCAGAAAACGCAGATGGACAGGAAGGCAGGGCACAATAAACCTATGGAGTTTGTTCTCATTACACCTATTTTTCATGTAGAAGGCATGTCTAGCCATGAATTCAGGGTCCGTGAGGTGGTCCAGAGAAGGTGGGCCTGAAGTTGAGCCCTTTTTGTGCCACCTGGCTAACACAAAAATGGAACCTTCTCTATTTTCTAGAAAAGGGAGCAGGAATTTTCATCATTGGAATAAGGGGATGAAATTGGCAGAAGCCTATAAAGCTGCCATCATCCACAGTCATCTAACTTCCAGATCACCTCAGTGCATAAGGCAGTAACAGTGCTGACTGGGCTGGGAAACAACAGTTCAACCCTAGGAACTCTTACTGACTGAACAGTACTAAGGACATACCATTCCAATGAAGTCATCATAGTTACTTCAGATATAAAACTGAACTGCTTTTCACTCTGTTTTCCTGTGCAAATGGCATAGAGATGGAGCAATACCACTTTGTAACCACAGACAACAGGAGCCAAAGTATGTGACATGGCAGAAACTTCTACATGTCATGGTGTCCTGCTTCACGCAGCAGCTGGGTCTGCAGAGTACTGCTGACAGGTAACAAGAACCAGCTGGCAAGGCTAGGAATGAACAATGTCCATAAATCAAGGAAGTAGTCAAAGACAGGCTGGGTCGGAGGTCAGAGAAATAGTTCCAAGGAGCAAGCACAGGCAACACAGTAGCAGTTCAGAGAACTCGTTGAAGCCACATTGAAAGGGCCCCTCCCTCATGCTCTTATACTCTGGGGGCGTTATGTCAGCTAGCACAGCTACTTCAAGTCTCCTCCTCTGAAGCCCCTCCTTCCTCTGAGAAGGCTGGCCTGTTCAGAGCTTGGAGGCATGCTGATTGACGTTGCGTCTGTAAGTCTCTTCTGTGCCTGCTGAGTCCACGTTGCTCTCGGGGGTCTGGAGATGTTGGAGGGGATAAGGAAGCTGGCTGCGTCTGGGCTGATGGCTCTGGGTGGGGAAGGGGAGCTTCTGGCTGGGATTCGGCATCTGACAGTTCAGCTGTGGTCGGCTGATGGGAGACAGGCTGCTCCTCCTCAGGAGGAGCAAGGCTGTCAGCAAGCCTCGGCTGTTCGAGCTGCTCCTCCTCTGAGGAATCGTCAAGCCCCGGCTGTACTATGACACATGGTTTTTGCCACACGTACTATGGAAAAGAGTTGTCTACCACTTGGAAGATGTTGGGGGGAGGGTGTTGGATCCAGGTTAGTATTCCGTGGGCAGAAAGATTATCACCGACAGAGTGGGATTCTCCCATATCCCCCCTTTAACAGCAGCCCAAAATGCCTTCCAAATCCTGTGCTGGCATTCTGGGCTGCCGCAGAATTAGTGAGGCAGGAAAATCATCTTCTATGGGCAGGATATGCCCTTGGAAATATTAGTCTAGATCCAACCCAGTGACTTGGGAGTTCATGCATTTTTTCCCATAAAAATGGGGCTGTTCAGATTGCTAAAATTTGCAAACCACCAACCTAGAATATGGCCTAGAGGTACTGTTTATTTTATTTTATTTAAAAAAAAAACTTAAGCAATGACAGTTAAAAGAGCATATTAAAATATTATTTTGCCTATATTTATTTAGTTACATACAGTAAAAATCAAGTTATAAAAGTAAAATATTCATTCACGTCCTAGAAGTCTTTTACACATCACATACAATATTAAAATCATTACATCCATACATATCCCAGATCCAATACATGCTCTGATTTGATTAGTCTCTTTCTCAATAATGACTGTAAGGATATCAATATGCAGAAAACAGCACCAACATTTCAAGAGCTGGACATTAACTTCTAATAATTTCAACAAAAAGCAGCTGATTCAGTTCCAAAGATTGTCAGATGATTTATTCCTTAATTTATGTGATTGGCACATTAAAACAATGCGTTGTCATTTTCCTCACTGCAAATTTTCAACAGGGTTATTCAAACAGCTATGTAACTTTAGCACAGGAAGGTTGATCCCTACTTCTTCCCTTATTTATTTATTTACTTAGAACATTTTTATGCCAGCACTCCAGAAAAACTGATCAAGGCAGCTTGCAAAAGAGAAACACAGCAAAATATAAGTTGTTAATACACACTAGCAACCAGCTAGCACCCCTCTCTCTCTCTCACACACACACATGTGTGTGTGAGCAACAGATGGGGCTATGTTGATAAGATTTCCCACTAAACTATAGGAACCAAGTAAACAGGCTGCAACTGGGACATGCTTGCAAAGGGAAAGAGAAGGAAATTGCTCTAGAGAGAAACTAGGGTTACTAGTCCTCATTCCAAACATATCTTAAATATCGACATTATATCTATTTTTTTGTTGTTTAAGTACCATAATTGGAGATCACATTTCTAGTAATGACAAAAACCTGTCAACTATGCATTGGTGCCCTAGCTACTAACTGCACTTATACCAAGCAAGGGGCCCTCGTTCCACACATATCCATCTAGCCTAAAGATAGACATTTTGCTAATTTATCAGTAGTATGAAAGGACCAGACCTGAAATAATTAACTTCCACATAGCTTTAAAACAGTGCTTCTTACTGGAAGGGGTAAATGTATTTGTCACATAAATATTCACTACAACTTTCACCTTTATTACAAAAAGGCAGGCAAGTTTTTGCAAAACAGAAGAAGCCTATTTTTAATGTCAGAAAGATGGTAAAGATATAATGGACAATAAAAATGAGTTTTATATTATTGATTCTCGTATCCCAAGCATCTGTGTGTGTGTGTGTGTGTTTGTGTGTGTGTGTGTGTGTGTGCGTGCGTGCGTGCGTGCGTGTTTAAAGGTTAATCCTTTTATAATCTCACACAATGACAGAAAGATTGAATTGTAATGAATTAAAGTGATACAACAGTAAAGATGGAAAATACTATTTGACAATTCCTCATACCGAGAAATTACATCTGAAGAAGTCACCAGATGGTTCTTTCCCCCATCTCCACATCTGAAGTACTAAAAATTCCACAGAACACATTTCATCTTATTAAGCAAAATCCTAAATAAAGACAATGGCTTTTTATAACAGCAATATTATCGCCACTGCCTTCTCACTGGAACACAATTTGTATACTATGAGACTCATCCTGCATAGTACTGGGTTTATAAAATTACTCTATTTTTTATATTCAAGGGCTTACACAAATGTTCTTTTAAAAATTATTTGAAAAATATTTTCAAATAAAATTTTAATAAATTACCACCAAACACTAAAAACATACTTCTTCAGCTTTATTCAACTGCATTTAATTACCTTATGAGGTTTTGAATTAAGAAAATCAGTTCCTTTCTTAATGAATATAGCAATCATAGATGCTATATCCAAGTTTAGTGCTACCAATGGTTTCTGAGAAAAAGCAGTACAGCTTTGCTTGTTTTCAAATTCAACGATGAGGAATTGAATATTATTCCTACACTGAAGAGAATACATTAAAGTAATAGCTCTTTTCAAACACTTAAGTATTTGGGCTATTTCCTACTGGTATGGCACTGATCCAGAAATCATAAAATGCCTGTATACAATTCTGAAGAGAGAGAGACTATTAAAACTAGAAGAATGCTTTTATAGAATGCCTTCAAAACCATGAGATTATCCTTCAGCCTGTGTAAATTCATTGTTCTCAAACCTCCCTCTCTACCAGCACATCTCACTCATTCCTCTCTGCCACTCATTGCTCTTGGCAAAGGCCAAGATACTCCATGTGGTAATCAATTCCAAACATGTTTGCATTATTTCTAGTTGCTTGCTTCCTTTATATATAACCACAGTAGCATACAAAAACACCAGCAGCCAAAAATATAAGCTAAGGTATGTGCTCAATATTCACTCTTCAGTTTTTTTATATTGCAATCAACTTTTCCTACTCTCAATACTGCAGTTCTCAGCCTTTTAAAAGAATCTTATTTTCACATGCTCAAAACAACTTTGTTCTATAAACTACCTTTTTACGAGGAAATATATGTTGTTAGGAAACGTACTGTTGGAATATTCTAGTTCTAAAAAATACACATCTGCAGCAACATAAAGCTCATTAGAACAGAAAAGTGCCTTTAGATGCCTAGTCAGAGAATCTCATCTCAGACAGTGACATGCCAGGTCCATGTTAGGACATTTCTGGAGATTTGGGGTGGGGGGGAGCATAGAGAGGGTGAGGTTTAGGGAGAGGAGGGGCCTCAGCTTAGTATAATGCCATAGCATCCACCCTCCAAAGCTGCCATTTTCTCCAAGGGAACTCATCTCTGTTGCCTGGAGATCAGTTGTAATTCTGTGAGATCTTCAGCTGCTAGCAATACAGTTCTTCAGAAGTATTATCTCGGGCAACAACATCCACCAATACTAAAAAGTCTCTTTGTTTAGATCTGAGGAATGTTCTATCACAGTTCACTTTTCAGAAAACACTGAAGACACTGGAGTACTTCCCAGCGGGATTAGGAATCCCAGGTGCCCATCGGTGGCAGGCAATCTCCTCGTGGTTTAACTGCTTGCCCACCAGTCGCTGAGACCAGTGCTAGATTTTGAGCTGCCTGGAGATCACCCACCACCAGCAGGTACCCCAGGTACATGCATGGTGCACATGCTCCCAGCAGATGTGATTACATCACTTCCGGAAGTGATACTGTTGCACCAGCCACGGGAGTGCTCCGGCTGCCTCACTTTGTTCTTCGAGAATCAGCTCTGTACAGAGCGCAGGAACAGTCCTGCAGCTGGTATGATGATGTCACACAAGTGCCAGGAGTTTGCACATCTGCAAAGTGCATGCAAAATCAAACACACAAAAGGCTTGAGGCAAGTACTGGGTCTCTCCCCCGCTGCCAGGAGGTTAAGGGGACCTGGCAACTTTAAGTGGGATACAGACTGTCAGAAAAAGCTATTAATTTATTTTCTTGTTGTCCAGTTCTAAGAGGGCTGCTTCCATCATTATGCAGGGGGGCCCATGAAGCTACAGAAATTCATGACTATAGCCAGGTTTTAACAAAAACATGTTTGTAACAGGGTCAGGCGGCTGAGGGACCACACCCACCTGGGGCCCAGAGGACTGCTGCCTGCAGGGAGCTAAGAGAGATGTGCAAAGGAATGGGTATCCAGGCAATACTGAAAAGCCAACTCTAGGAAGACAGAGCATGCCTCAGGTGGAGCAGCTTTTGGCTGATGACCATAAGCTTGAGCAGGGCCATCAGAGATCATCATCGGCAGATAGGAAAGAGTGACACCATGAAGCAGGTTCGTTAACTGCTCACTCTAAAAGCAGCAACCAGATACTCTTGGGGGGTGGGTGATAGAGCAGTGAGAGGGAATCAGGGGCCTTGGGGATGGAAGGGTACTGTTAACTAATTCCTTGTCTTGACTGTATGATGCCTGGAGTAAACATCTTTTATTGAACTGACTGGTAAGCCCAGCATGTTCTTGAGGGCAAGGCACTCAGAAACTCTGATCTTTGCCTAGTATGCTCCAGGCTCCAGTTAGGGTTGTTAAGGGTTTGGAATGTCAGTTTCTGAATTTGCCTTTTTTTGATATAGCAATAACAACAAAATAATAATATTTGATTCATATACCACCCTTTGGGCCAACTTAATGCCCAAACAGAGCAGTTTACAAAGCATGTTATTATTATCTCTATGACAGCAATCACCCTGTGAGGTGGGTGGGGCTGAGAGAACTCAGAGAGCTGTAATTGACCCAAGGTCACCCAACTGGCTTCAAGCGGAGGAGGGGAATCAAACCCAGTTCTCCAGATTAGAGTCCTGCCACTCTTAACCACTACATCAAATTGGTTCCTCTTATTCTTTTTTCTTCTTTCAAGAGGAATTATCTTTGATTTCTCATTAATTTTTGGAGGGCTTTTTGGTTTACAATAGGATGGTGTAGATCCAGAGGAGTTAGCTGTGTTAGTTAGTCTGTAGTTGCAAAATAGTAAAGAATCCAGTAGCATCTTTAAGACTAACCAACTTTATTGTAGCATAAGCTTTCAAGAACTACAGCATCTGACAGAGAGCTGTGGCTCTTAAAATCTTATGCTATAATAAAGTTGGTTAGTCTTAAAGGTGCTACTGGACTCTACTATTTTACAATCTAAGTGGCATCTTGAGCTAAGGAAGCTCCTACCAAAGGACATCAATAGTTTTTTCCTAATGTTTTGAATGTGGTTAACAGTTCTCCAATAACCATTCTAAATCATTCATTGATATGCAATATGATTGGAATTGTACATTTAAAAATATTTTTAAAAACACTGAAAAAAAGGTATTTCTGGGGCTTGTCCTACAAAATAGAACACACAGATTTACACTCCAGGATCAGTATTAATGAGAATGGACCTTTGGACACTTACCATGAAGGGTCTTTCTCCTCTGAGGACAGGAGGACATCTTGGGTGATTCCCATCATCCAATTGGGGAGGCAGGAAGTTGAACTTCCTTCCTTTTCCTTTGGTGTATGGGACCACCCTCTCGCTCTTCAGTTCAGGTGACTCCCCTCAGCAGTTCCAATTCCTTCTACAAAACTAGACTAAGAGTAAACTGTAATCTTAGCATTAAACAATAAAGAGCGTGCAAAACCAGCAACTAACAAACTTTCAAGAACTGAATGAGCTAGGCAAAGTGAGAATGCAGCATACAGTTAGTAGGAAGGTATGAAAAGTCTCTGTTGGCCTTCCTAGATGAAGAAGGTAGATGAAGATTCTGGGAAGGCAAGATGTCCTCCTGTCCTCAGAGGAGAGGAACCCTTCACGGTAAGTGTCCAAAGGTCCATTCTCCCGCTGAGGCGGAGAACATCTTGGGTGCTCCCAAAGCAGTTCCTTATCGTCTGGATGAGATGGAATCTTCGTCTCCTACCACATGTTGAAGTACTCTTCACCCAAATGCTGTATCTGCCGAAGTGTACGTATGTAAGTGATAGTGTTTGATGAAGGTGGACAACGATGACCAAGTTGCCGCCTTGCAAATGTCTTCTATCAAGGCGTTTCTCCTCAGGGCCACATTTGTAGCCACACTCCTGGCTGAATGAGCCGTAATTCCAGATGGAATTTCCAGTTTGAGAGCTCTGTAAGCTTCTCCTATGCATGACTTAATACTATAGGCAATAGCAGTGGAAGACATGCGACGCCCCAATCTGGGTTGAGAGATATTAACAAAGAGAGAGTCTGTTTGTTGAATTGCCTCCATCCTAATTATGTACGTCTTAAGCGCCCATCTCACATCAAGATTGTGCCAATCATGCTCCTGGATGTTTTGGCTTTGGGCAAAAAGACATCAAGTTGATCTCTTGAGATCTATGGAAGCTAGAGTAAGCCTTGGGTAAGAACGTTGGGTCGGTTCTCAGGACCACCTTGTCCTTATGAAAGATGCACAAGTCTGGCTGTATAGACAGGGTGGTCGTCTCCGAGATGCGACATGCTGGTGTTATTGCCACAAGGAAGATGGTTTTAAGTTTCAGCTATCGTAGAGGGATGTCTTTAATAGGCTCAAAAGGTGACTTAGTTAAGGCCGAAAGCACCATGCTCAAGCGCCAAGTCAGAAATTGGTGCACTGTAGGTGGATTCAAAAGGGTGGCACCTCGAAGGAATCTCCGAACGTGTGGGTGAGAAGCGAGAGGTACCCTGCTGAATGTCGGGATGACTGTACCGATAGCTGCCATCTGCTTCTTCAACGTCGCTGGACACAGTCCTCTATCCAGACCCTCTTGCAGAAATCCCAAGATAGATTTCAGAGATGGTTCAAGCAGGGTTAATTTCTTGCGTTTGCACCACCTGTTAAAGGCCTTCCAAGAGGAATGGTAGAGTCTGATGGTAGACCTTTTCCTAGAGGCCAACAGGGTATTTATGATTTCTGGAGAAAAGCCTTCATGCTGGAAACGGCTCCGTTCAATTTCCATCCAGTCAGAGACCACCACTTTGGATGAAGATGCCATATGGGGCCCTATTACAATAGGTCTGGCTGTACTGGAAGTCTGAGAGGGGGTACAACTGACATAAGCTGTAGAGTTGTAAACCATGGCCACCATGGCGCAATCAGAATTATGCTCGCCCTCTGTTCCCTTATCTTTCGCAGAAGCTTGGGAATCATCGGAATAGGAGGGAAGGCGTATACAAGATCCTTTGGCCATTGAGATGTGAGCTTGTCTGTACCCTCTGCTTGAGGATGGAAGAATCTGGAAAAGAACCTTGGGACCTGATTGTTCAGATGTGAAGCAAAGAGGTCCACTCTCGGGGTTCCGAACTGCGCAGACACCAGAAGAAAAACCTCCCTCTTAAGGGACCATACTCCCGGGTGAAGGAACTCCCTGCTCAGCCAGTCTGTGTGAATGTTGTGTATTTCCCTGATGTGTTCCGCTTGAATTGACTTGAGATTGCTTTCTGTGCAACAGATGATCTTGTTGGCTTCTCGCTGCAGTCGAGACGATCTGGTTCCCCCTTGATTATTTATATAAGTCTTTGCAGAGATATTGTCCGTGCGTATCAAAATATGACTGTGCATAATCTGACTGGTGAAGAACTTCAGGGCTAGGAAGATAGCTCGCATCTCTAGTATGTTGATAGGAAGCCTCCTCTCCCTGTTGGACCATTCGCCCTGGGCAGGACTGCCATCTAGTGTGGCTCCCCAGCCAGCTAGACTGGCACCTGTGAAGATCTAAGTGAGATGAGGAGAGAGGCAACTCTTGTCCTGACTTAGGTTGGAATCGTCCATCCACCATCTTAGACTCTCCTTGACTGGTCTCGAGACTTGCACCTTGATGTTTGCCTTCTGAGCAATTTAAAGTTGAAGGGGTCGCAATAGTGACTGTAGTGGTCTGGTGTGAAAACACCCCCAGTAGATGGCTTCTGAGTTTGCCACCTGTAGTCCCATGAGCTTGGACAGATCCATTAGCAAGGAAGACTGCTGTCTGAGTATGTCTGAGGGTAAGTGTTTGGTATTGGCTCTCTTCTCTTTGGGAAGAAATAGACATCCTTCCCTTGTGTCTACAATCAGGCCCAGCTGTTCCAGGCACTGTGGAGGCTGTAGGGAGCATTTGGACCAATTTATCAAAAAAGCTGTGTTTCTCTAGGAATTGAATTGTAAAGGTTGTCTCCTGGAGAAAGGCGTCTCTGGAAGCTGACCTTATTAAGGTATTGTCTAAGTATGGGTGCAGGTGAAGACCCATTTCCCTGAGTCTGACTATCGATACTATAAGTAGTTTGGTGAAGACCCTTGGGGCAGTTGCTAGACCAAAGGGCATCGCACTGAACTGTAGGTGAATGTCCTTTACACAGAATCTGAGAAATTTTCAGTGGACAGGCGTGATGGGCATGTGTAAATATGCCTCTGTCAGATCTATTGAAGTCAGGAACTTCCCTTGCTGCAGGGCCTCCGCGATGGAGTGAAGGGTTTCCTGAAGTGTCTCAATTTGATAAATTGGTTCACATACTTTAGGTCCAGGATGGATCTCCAGTCCCCATTCCTCTTGGGGACTGTGAAGAATATTGAATAAACACCTTGCCCCCTTTCGCATTGAGGGACTGGTTCAACTGCTCCAAATTCCAAGAGATGTTGAATTGCTTGAATGCTGATGGTCCGCCTGTGTGGGTCTTTCTTGAGAGGGGAAACTATGAACCGCTCTGGTGGAAAAGACACGCATTCAATCGAGTATCCGTTGGAGACTACTTCCGATGCCCAGGCATCTGCCTTGGACTCTGAACAGGCTTGTTGAAACAGGAGCAGTCTTCCCCCACCGGAGCGCCTTGTGAGTCAGGGCTTCTGCCCTTTGTCCTCCAAGTCAGGCCTGCCACCACGGTGTCCTTGTTGTCTGGCAAATTTGGAATGGAAATTGCCCCTCCTTGACTGTGTCCTAGGAGCAATCCAACCGCGTTTGGGGTCCTGTCAGTTCCTGGATAGTGTATGGTGAGATCTGAAGGGTTGATACCCGAACGATCATCTCTCTGGTCTCTTCAGAGACTTCGGGAGTGCCTTCTTTTTATCTTTGGTTTCCACCAGTATCTTTTCCAATTGGTCACCGAAGACTTCCCCTCCCTAGAACGGATAGGACATCAATATGACTTTAGCTTGGAGGTCGGCTGTTATTCTTTTAGGGTCCCAAATGAGAACCCTTTAGAACACAAAGCTTACACACTACCAACCAGTTTAATAAAGCTTGTATTTCCCTTTTTTACTGATTGTGTGCTTCTGAGTGGGGTTTAAACAAATAAAAGGAGAAGTTGGGGTAGGAGATTTGGACAGGGAGGCAGAAGGAGATAGTAGAATTCGATTTCTTTTCCTGGATCCAACAGAGTATTTCCAAGGACATAATGATTTCAAGAGGGGCATTTAGGGTGGCAACATGAGGTGAGAAAGCTATACTCTATGGAAATATTCTGGTGGATCTACCCATGAGTTACAGTGACAGGAAAGGGACTGCTCTGGGAATAGGATGAAAGTAGACCCCACAACATACAGATAATCCCATACCAGTATTACCTGGGAACACTGAGGAGTGGGGTCTACAGAAACTAGGATAGGAACTGCAGAAATTGGTGTTGCACAATACTCTAGGAATTTCCCAAATCTCTATCATAAAAACCATAGATATTTGGGAAATTCCTAGAGTGTCATGGGGCATCATGACATCACTTCTAGGCAGGTAGCCAGAAGTGATGTCGTGTCATCGCACATCAGTTTTTCTCCATCAGTTTTTCTCCCCTTTTTTGCTCTCATTGCTCTATGAAGCAGCAGTAGCAGCCGGGGGGGGGGGGGGTAAGAAGTTGCCCATCTCCTTAACCAGCACATAAATGTTCACTGCATCTCAGCCATCCAAATGTTAAAATGCTTAATTAAGGAAAACTACTACATATCCTTCTGAATTAAAGATTTCCAGTTATAGCTTTTCATGTTCTTAGCTTTTCAATGCTTGTATGCCTCATAAGTCTTTTTTTATTACAATTATCCCTGCTAATGTGACAATTAAAATTGGGCAAATCTAGTAATCGCTTCATATTAGTAACTGGCATAAATGAAGATGTCAAAATAATGTTGGATGACCAAAACCAAAGCAATATGACAATGAAAAGCAGAAGAGGTCAAGGACTCTTATGCAAATGTCAGAGGCTGACACTCTATTTTCACTCTAAGCAATTTTTAAAAAGAAAGATCGATTCAGGAACATATACTGCAGCAGTCATAGTAACTAAAATGATTTGTACTGAATGTAGAAGGAATACTAAGGATGTCAAGTCCAGCTCCAGATTCACAGTATTCAGGACACCCATTTGATTGAAATTATACAGATTTTAAGGGTAACTGTGAAGTAATATTTTCTTCAGTGTAGAAAAAAATAACAAAAAAGAAGGTAGCTTCAAAGGTCTCCCTCCCACTGACCCACTTAATACCCTAAGACTAATAAATAAACACTAAGTTCACTAATTTTTGCTTTCTGGTTTTTGAACTTGGAAGTCTGTACTCTTTATGCAGGCACAATATTCCAATACAGGAAGAGAGGGTAGCAAGGATAACAACAGAATCCCAATGCAGTAAATAAGGTATATTAATCTTGAGAGTAGGAGATTGTCATGACCCAGCCCCGGACCGAGCTCTTGCTGCCCGCCAGTGAGTCCTCGTTGGAGGAGGAGGACTGCGTTGGACAGGCAAATCCAGCCCCAGGATCGGTGGAACTGGCAGCGAGAGATGAAGAGGCACCAGCGGAGCTGGCCATGCAGCAGCCCGAGGTACAGCCCATGCCTCTCATTGAAGATGCCAGGGCCAAAGGAGTGAGCAAAGCACAAACAACGCCAGCTGCTAGTCGGGGGAGTCATCAGAGCCAGCAGCCTGGAGGAAGGGCTGGGCGTGGGAGGCGGTTTGGCAACGGCGCCACAGCACCCGACTACAAGCAAGGAGGTGGCTGGAGCTGATTTAGGATGACGAGGCAGGGAAATCAATGGACAAGGAAACACCTGGCCAATCTGCCTCTTAAACAAGGCAAAGTTTAAGAACAGATGCTGAACTCAGAGCAGCGTGGAAACATCCACTCTGCAACTGGAGCCTCGTGCCTGGAAACCTTCCCACCTCCTTTGATCCTTGTTCCCCCCTTGGACTGATTCCTGGACCTCAACTGCAGCTTGCTTTGGACCCTGCACCTGCCTGACCCTTGTTTGGACTGCCTTGACTGGATTTGACCTGGACTGTTCAATTTGGACTTTGCCTGAATGGACATTGTAATCGCTAGCACTCGCCTAGGTGAGCAAACTTGCCCAGCCTCAGCCTGTGCCCCAAGCACCATGCTAGAGCACGACATGTTGTTTCCACCCCATAAAACAACCACAACATGGACGCCACTACTGCTAATGTGTTACTGGTCCAGAACCAAGCACTCCTGCAGCGGGTAGACCAGCTCACCAACACGGTGACCCTGCTGCAGCAACAGCTTCAACAGCAACAGCAATCCCAGCTGGCGGCGTTGCCTTCAACCCTCGTTCTACCCAACTGTCCGGTAAGACTGCCTGAAAAGTTCACAGGAGATGTGGAGGAATTCCTGAGCTTCTTGGTCCAGGGCCAACTCTGTATCAGCCTCCGCTCCTGGGACTTCCCGGACGACAGTACGAAGGTGAGCTTCTTCTTGAGCCTGTTGAAAGGGCAGGCTGCCCGCTGGGCCATGCCCTTACTCCTTGAACCCTCACTGCTGCTCCAGGACTATGCGGGGTTCCTTGAGCAGTTTAAAATGGCCTTCGCCAACCCTGTTCAGGCCGAAAATGCCAATAGGTACATCTGTCACCTCCACCAAGGACGGGGCTCTGTGGCAGCCTATGCAGCAGAATTCCAGCTGCTGTTCCAAGACCTTGCTTGGAACGAGTCAGCGTTAATGGTCCAGTTCATGGAGGGCCTGACTAGTGAGGTCCTGGATGAACTGGCCCATACTGAGCATCCCGCCACGCTCCAAGCCCTGGTGGTGCTATGCCAGTGCATCCACCAACATCTAGAGAGCCGCAAGCAACCCTGAAGTGAGGTGCCCTGGGTGCTGCTAGCTCTGCACACCGCCACAAGCTGACCTGGCGCCACCCCCGCTGCCACCGGAACTACAGGGGCAGGAGAACCCATGAAACTTGGGGGAGCGTGGCCTCAGCTGTCGATGGAGGAAAAGAACCGACGGCGCATGCAAGGACTTTGCCTGTACTGTGGTGGTTCTGGACATTATGCCCTTGTGTGCCCAGAAAAGTGCCAACCCTCCGTACAGGCAAAAGGCAAGCCCCAGCTTGCAGCAGCCCCGGTGGGTTGGGGCAAGAACACTGCACCTGTAACCATGGGGCTACCCACCCCGGAAAGGGGCACTTACTCCTTCCAGTAGATCTCCTGCTGCCAGATGGGTGGCACCTTGCAACCCAAGCCGTGATCGATTCAGGAGCTTCCCGCTGCTTCATGGACATGACATTTTCACACCACCACCGACTTCCATTGCTGGAAAAGGCCACTGTCACCTTAGTGGAACCAATCGATGGGCAGCTCCTGAAATCCGGATCCATGACCCATGAAGCCAGACCCTTTTTGCTGCGAACCGGGGGTCATCGGGGGCGGGTTCAATTCGACCTGGTACACATGTCACGCCATGCCATCATCCTCAGCATGACCTGGCTGGTCCAGTACAACCTCATGATCAACTGGCACCGTCAGACCATGCAGTTCCCTTCCCAGGACAAGCCCTCAGCCTCTGTAGGCTTGGCCACAGGGTCTCCGGAACTACTCTCTGGTACCAGTGCTGAACCGTTGGGTTTGCGAAGGGCCCTGTTCTAGTATATCCCGAGCCAAGTCTTCCCTTCATCGTGGAAGTGGACCCCTCTGATATGGCAGTGGGGGCTGTCCTGGCTCAGAGGCATGCACCAGATAGCACAGTGCGACCCTGTGCCTATTTCTCCCGCCAACTCACCCCGGCAGACAGAAACTATACAATCTGGGAGAGGGAGCTTCTGGCCATCAAGACTGCCTTTGAAACCTGGCAACACTACCTTGAGAGGGACCGACATCCTGTGATCATGCATACGGACTACCGGAACCTGGAGTACCAACAAACCACCCGAACTTTGAACCAACACCAGATTCGATGGGCACTCTTCTTCTCCTGGTTCCATTTCACCATCCATTACATCCTGGGCTCCCAGAACTAACAGGTCGATGCCCTATTCCAGAAACCAAAGTTTGCACAACCGGGAGGGGAAAATTCGGAAATTAATATTCTGGCCCCGGACGTGTTTGTGGCCACCGGTTCAACCTCACTGCAAGAAAGAGTCCAACAGGCCCAGCAAGAAGACCCTTGGACCCAGTGCCTCGTACAGACCCTGCAAGACCCAGACCAGACGGAACCCCAGGGGTGTTGCCTATGCCAAGGCCTCCTGACCCATGACGATTGCATCTATGTACCCTGTGGGGCCCTCATGGGAGAAGTATTGCGGTTATCCCATAACTCCCTACTGGCAGGTCATTTTGGATGCTACAAAACATTGCACCTAGCCTCGTGAGAATTCTGGTTGCCTTGGACACGCCATGATGTGTTCCAATACATCCAGTTCAGTGAAATGTGCCGACGAGCCAAGGACGTGCCCGGTCGACATGCCAGCCTTCTGCATCCGCTTCCTACACCAGAGACTCCATGGGAAGCTGCATCCCTGGACTTTATTGTAGACCTCGCCACCTCCAAAGGGCACACCTGCATTGCTGTGGTGGACCTATTCACTAAGCTGGCCCACTTCATCCCCTGCCCCGGAACTCCCTCTACCCAGGACTTGGCATGCTTGTACCTCCACCATGTCTTTCGACTCCATGGACTTCCAAAACATCTAGTCTCTGATTGGGGGGTCCAGTTCACTTCCCGGTTCTGGAGAGCTCTCCAGACCCTCCTTGGTACCCAGGAACACTTATCCTCCGCCCATCTCCCACAGTCTGATTGGCAGACTGAGCGCACCAATGCCACGCTAGAACAGTACCTTTGATGCTACGTGAAATACCAGCAGGATGACTGGATGGACCTATTGCCTCTCGCCGAGTTTGCATATAACAATTCCACCCATGCCTCGGCACCCCCACACCCGATCGATGATAGAGCCCCGTCACCACCTCCGGTCCTGGTGGACGTACAAGAAGAATTCGTGGTAGCCCACATCCTTGATTCCCACCGGTACCACGGCCAGCTCCAGTACCTGGTGGAGTGGAAGGGGTATGGACCTGAGGATCGGTCCTAGGAGCCAGCCAAGAACCTGCATACACCCCTACTTCTACGGGACTTTCATCAGGCTTACCCCTGAAACCAGGACCTGCAAGGCACCCCCTCGGGGGGCCTTGGGAGGGGGGATGGTGTCGTGACCCAGCCCCAGACCAAGCTCTTGCCGCCCATCAGCGAGTCCTTGTTGGAGGAGGAGGACTGAGTTGGGCAGGCAAATCCAGCCCCAGAATAGGTGGAACCAGCAGTGAGGGATGAAGAGGCACCAGCGGAGCTGGCCATGCAGCAGCCCGAGGTACAGCCCATGCCTCTCATTGAAGATGCCAGGGCCAAAGGAGTGAGCAAAGCACAAACAACGCCAGCTGCTAGTCGGGGGAGTCATCAGAGCCAGCAGCCTGGAGGAAGGGCCGGGCGTGGGAGGCGGTTTGGCAACGGCGCCACAGCGCCCGACTACAAGCAAGGAGGTGGCTGGAGCTGATTCAGGATGACGAGGCAGGGAAATCAATGGACAAGGAAACACCTGGCCCATCTGCCTCTTAAACAAGGCAAAGTTTAAGAACAGATGCTGAACTCAGAGCAGCGTGGAAACATCCACTCTGCAACTGGAGCCTCGTGCCTGGAAACCTTCCCACCTCCTTTGATCCTTGTTCCCCCCTTGGACTGATTCCTGGACCTCAACTGCAGCTTGCTTTGGACCCTGCACCTGCCTGACCCTTGTTTGGACTGCCTTGACTGGATTTGACCTGGACTGTTGACTTTGGACTTTGCCTGAACAGACATTGTAATCGCTAGCACTCACCTAGGTGCGCAACCTTGCCCGGCCTCAGCCTGTGCCCTGAGCACCATGCTGGAGCACGACAGAGAGGCAAGTGACAATTTCAAATAAAAATGTGAACAGAAGTAACAAACAGCAGATGAAAGAATCAAATCTGCTCATACATGTTGGACTACCTTTCTAAACTCTGGTTTCATTCCATTTAAACCAGATTATCGTAACCATTGTTTTGGGGAAAATTAGAAAATAATCATGGTGATTCTTTTATAAACTAAGTTATTGTCAAAAAAGTTCCTACTGTATTTAAACATTTAACAATCTATAATAATGCAGGCTGCATCTCTAAACAAACAGGAGGAAAAAAACAAAAAAGTAGAATCATGGGGCACAAATAATTAGCGGTGTGTATTTCCCCCCACAGCCCCTCCCCCTTCAAAATCCAGATCCAGTTTCAGAGATTTCAAAAAAATCCAGGATTCTTGAAATCTGGGAAAGATTCTCTGACCTGTTTAAGAAAGATTAGAGAATACTGGATTTATTCAGTCATTATTCCCTGTGGGGAAAACTATCTCGGAGCTATCCCGGGGGGGGGGGGGAGAGCTGTGTGTGTGTGCGGGGGGGGGGGGTCATTTTTCAAGCAAACCACCAAATTTCCAGAGAACCTACTGCTAACTGTTCTCTAAAGCACCTCTCCCTACGTTTCAGGAAGATTGGATCCCAGGGTCCAATTCTATGGGCCCCTCAAGAACATGCCCCCAACCACTCTCCATTATTCCCTATGGGGGAAATACTTCTAGACTGGTTCTCAGGCAGAAACACACAGGGCAAGACTGCCAGTGGCCAAAGACACACCCCCAAATGCAAGAGAAAGCCCAACAGAACCAAAGTGAAGCAAGGGAACTGATGGAATCCCTCTGGAACCAGTGAATCAAGGGGACCAACATCAAACCAGAGAATCATGTCATATTTTTAAATATTTAAGATGTTTTATCGGTTTTAAAGGTATTGTATTTTATATTATTGTATTAATTGGAATCCGCCCTGAGCCTGTTGATGCGGAAAGGGCGGAATACAAATCGAATAAAATAAAATAAATAATAAAATAAAAAAAGAATTCCACCTAAACCAAAATGAATTAAGGGATACTCTTGCGACTTGGCCCAACTGAACTAGTGTCACTCACAGAAACCAAGCAGACAAGGAGAGCTTGTGCACAGATTGGCCACTCCCTCCCTCCTCCCAGTCTCACTCCCCCACCCTCCTGCTTCTGTCTCACTTCCTCCTCTCTCACCTCTTGGGAAAAAGAGAGAAGCCCAGGAAGGAGCCAGGCAGAAGATGAAGCCATGTTTCCTGAATTTACTCAGATTTATCTGGGGGTCTGGATACAGGTTCCCGGATCAGATCTCAGATTCTCTAACTTGATTCAGGAAAGACGTATTTAGCTGGGCCAGCAAAAATCCAACTTGCACACCCCTACAAATAATATAATAGGAACAGAATGCTGAGGTACTACTATACTTGTGGCAGCCAAGATACAATAGGGTTATATGGTCCATGAAAGAGGACTGCCTCAATCCATGATAGACTTCTGAAATGCATGCTTCTCCACTGCTCCATTATTTCAGTCTCATATTAGAAAACAAGTGGCTGTTTCAACCTAGTAATACCTTCCTGTATTATTTTAAAAGAGTCAGTTAATGTCCAATTCTGTTCTTTTGCCAGTGTTAATATATGCCCCAGTCCACATATCCTCACAGACAACTGAAAGATGTCTCTATGCCACCCTTTGTGGAACTGATGATTAACTCTTGCAGAAGGCACAGTAAACTGAGCAGTGGGGGGAGGGTAGTTGAATTCAACAAACCTAAGAAACATTGCAATGAACAAGCATTGTGTATTGTTGCATGTTTGTAACACACAAAGCCTACAATTAGTCTCAATTAGAGATGGGTACAAACTGAAATATGAACCAAAATTATTCATGAATCTGGCTGGTTTGTGGTTCGCAAACCAGCAGTGCGTCAGAGCCCATTTCTGACAAACTGGGATGAACTTTAGGCTGAATTGTTTGGTTCAGTTTCAGTTCATCACTGCAGACAGCCTGGCACTGATAAATCAGTTTCCTAGGCAACCGCAGATGAGCTTTCTGCAGTAGAGGTGTTCACCCTGTCACTTCTCAGCTGATGGGAGAGGGATCCCCCATGAGCTGAAAAAAGCACCCGTGTTTGAAAGGAGCAACAGTTCTCTTGCGTGCAAGAAAAGTGTTGCTGCTTTCAAACGCCAGCTGGAACTTTAAAGCGTTTCAGTATCTGTTCTGCTTCCCATGTTTGCAGAAGTGACTTCCCTGCCACTTTGTTTCCAAAGGCCTGTGCAAAACGCTTAGTTTTTTCTCTTTGCAAAGCCTGAAACATGCCTTGGAAGGAGGGGAAAGCAGCTATTTAATCCTTTCCTGGCTTTTAACGCTGGGGGAAGTGCAGTAATGTTACAATGTTGCAATGCTACAATGTTGCTACACTTTCTTGCCTTTGGGCGGAAAAAAGAGTGTGTGTGCGCATACCCCAGAGGAGGAAGGGAACACCAGCCATTTAGCACTTTCCTGGCTTTTAAAGCCAACAGGGAATAAGCAAACTTTTGCAAACATGGGAAGCAGAACAGCCGGCAGTTTTTTTCTGCTGATGGGGATTCCTCTCCCTTCAGCTGAAAAGAGCTGGCGTTTAAAAGGGGGAAACCAGAAACTCACACCCCTATTCTGCAGACCTTCTGCTGTCCCAGAAGTGACATTTTCACGAACCACACGAACCGGTTCGTGAACCAGGGCAAGTTCGTGGAAGTTCGTGGTTCATGAAACTGTATGAACCTCGAACCTCCCAGTTCGTTTTTTTTCAGTTCATGCCCATGTCTAGTCTCAATACATTCTTCCAACTCTATGAACAATAAGTACTCAGAGATACAGAGAAGTGATGCTTCCCAACTCGTTGATTATGAATATAGTAAGTATGCCTTAGTTAGCAACTAGTTTTTAACAAGGTCCTTAATAAGAACTGAACAAGGACTGAAGGGCCAGCAATGCTGGCTCTGCCCATTCACTCACTCCTAAGCAACCTGAGAAACTGACAAGATGGCTTGACCCTCAACTTCCCCAATACAAACAAACCACACCACAGATGGAGTAACTGAGATTCAAAATAATAACTGTGCTTTTATACACCACAGATTAGTGCCCCATTCAGAGTGGTGAATGAAGTCATCCTCACAATACAGCTGGGGAGTAAAGGCTCAGAGGAGTAGCTTGCCCAAGGTCACCTACAGAGCTCATGGCAGTAGTGGGATTTAAACCAGCAGTGCCCGGTCACTTAACCACTATGCTGTAGCAGCAAAATAATGGGAAAACCTCCGCCAAAGCCTCTGTTGCTATTCTCACAGGAAGTGGACAAGTTATTTCACTTGTGCAATAGAAAACAGCAAAAGTGCAAAACAGGGAGGGTGGATCAGGAACGGACCTTTGGACACTTACCGTGAAGGGTCCTTCTCCTCTGGGGACAGGAGGACATCTTGGGTGTTTCCCTTCGCCTAATCAGGGAGGCAGGAAGTTGAAATTTTCTTCCTCTTCCTGTTGGTGCCTGGAACACCCTGCTCTCCAGTTCGTGTGACTCCAAACAGCAGTAGAAAAAAGTTAATAGCCTCAACATACTAGTACTGGAAGACCCTACTGAGAGGGGACACAAGCATTAAGAGCTTAGAAGAAACGAACAGGTATGAACAGCATACACAACCACAAGATAATATTGAACAATGAAATCAGTGAGAACGAAGTAAAAAACCAGTGAAGAAAAAGGTGAACAGATCAGCAAGGACGAGAGACCTAGGGAGGGCAAGATGTCCTCCTGTCCCCAGAGGAGAAGGACCCTTCACGGTAAGTGTCCAAAGGTCCGTTCTCCCTCTGAGGCAGGAGGACATCTTGGGTGCTCCCAAAGCAGTTACTCTCTGACGGGTGGGAAAAGGTTCTCGTCTTGCATCACATGTTGTAAAACTCTTCTTCCGAAGGCAGCGTCAGCGGAATCATAAAGATTCAACTTGTAATGCCTAACAAAGGTAGAGATGTTTGACCAAGTTGCGGCTCTGCAGATTTCTTCCACTGAGGCATTGTTTTGGAGAGCCGCGTTAGTCGCTGCACTTCTAACGGAGTGAGCAGTGATGCCCTGAGGTAGGTCTCTGTTGCAAGCTTGGTAGGCCTCTGCAATACACAGACGAATGTTCCTACCAATCGTAGCGTTTGACATTTTCTTGCCCACGTTTGGTGGGCATGTGTTGACAAATAAAGAGTCCGACCTCCTGAAGGGTTCGGTTCTGGTCAGGTAGATCTTGAGGGCTCTGCGTACATCCAATGTGTGCCACTCCTTCTCCCTGGGGTGCGTCGGTTTGGGACAGAAGGACAGCAGGTTAAGCTCCTGTGATCTATGAAATGAGGAGATAGCCTTTGGAAGGAAGGTAGGATCCGTACGTAGGACTACTTTATCCATATGAAAATCACAAAGCCCCGGTTTGATAGAGAGGGCCCCGAGTTCGGAAATCCGTCTCGCTGATGTAATGGCTACTAGGAAAATAGTCTTTAGCTTTAGCCATTTCAAGGGGACCTCTCTCAAGGGCTCAAAGGGTTTCCTGGCCAGTGCCGATAGAACTACGTGTAGTCTCCACGTGGGGAAGCGGTGCACTGTTGGAGAACTCAGGAGGGTAGCCCCTCGCAAAAAGCGTCCAATATGTGGATGTTTAGAGAGACTAAGTCCATCAGGAAGGAAAAGTACTGAAGACAAGGCCGCTACTTGTCTGCGTAACGTGGCTGGTTTCAACCCTGCATCCAGTCCATCTTGTAGGAAGTTCAGAATAGCGTTCTGGTGTGGATGTAGATGATCGACCTTCTTCCTTCTGGCCCAGCGAACAAACGCTTTCCATGAGATATTATAAATCCTCGCTGTAGATTTCTTTCTAGAAGAGAGCATCGTCTTAACTACTTGTGTCGAATACCCTAGTCTGGAAAGATAGTGCCTCTCAATTTCCAGGCGGTCAGACGCATCCAGTCCGGGTCGGGGTGAAGAATCGGACCCTGGTGAAGCATGTCTGGAGTAACTGGCAGTCGGAAGGGAGGAAGAACAGCTAGCGATTGAGGGGACGAAAACCAAGGTCTCCTGGGCCACCAAGGGGCGATCACGATCACTTCCACCGTTGAGTCTGCTATCCTCCGCAGCAACTTTGGAAGGACTGGGAGTGGAGGGAAGGCGTACAGAAGACCCTCCGGCCACGGCGATGATAAGGCATCTATCCCCTCTGCTAGAGGATGAAAAAATCGAGACAAGAAACGTGGGGTCTGACAGTTCAAGTGAGTCGCGAATAAGTCCATCACTGGTCGACCGAACCTGCTTGTGACCAGGTGAAAGATTTCCTGTTTGAGTGACCACTCCCCTGGTTGAATGGTCTGTCGGCTCAGCCAATCTGCTTGCAGGTTGTCTGTCCCCTTTATGTGTTCCGCCTGGATTGATGCTAAGTGTGTCTCTGCCCACGTGATGATCTTCATTGTCTCTTTGTGTAACCTGGATGACTTCGAGCCACCCTGTTTGTTTAGGTACGACTTGGTGGACACATTGTCTGTCCTGATCAAGACATGTTTGCCGTGGATCGATTTGGAGAAGTGGGCCAAGGCCAGGTGGATCGCCCTGGCTTCCAGTATGTTGATGGGAAGTCGAGACTCCTCCGCGGACCAAGTCCCTTGAGCTGGACGGCTGTCTAGAGCCGCTCCCCAACCCGACAGGCTGACGACCATGAACAACTGAATCCTCTGGGGATGGAGGAACGACTTGCCTTGGCACAGGTTGGCTGTCACAGTCCACCATCTGAGATTCTCCTTCACCTTCCACGGCACCTTGATGAGGTGATCTGTCTTGGTCATGATTAAATGTTGATGCGGACGAAGAAAATTGAGCAGGGCTCGGGAGTGAAATCGGCCCCAATATACTGCTTCGCAGGCCGCCACCAATGTGCCCATCAGCTTCGCCAGTCTCAATAAGGACGTCGATTGCTCCTGAATCACCGACTTGACCAGTTCTTTGGTTTTCAGAACTTTTTCTTGGGGCAGCAGGATGAGTCCCCTTTTGGTGTCTAGTATCATGCCCAGGTGATGTATCGACTGTGATGGGTTCAAAGAGCATTTATCCAGATTGACCAGGAATCCGTACGACTGAAGACACTGAATCGCTGACCGGGTGTCCTGGGTTGCTTGGCTCTTGGAACTTGCTCTCAGGAGGATGTCGTCCAGATACGGATGCGCATGGATCCCAGCCTCTCACAGACGCATGATGGGATTGATTAAAATCTTGGAAAATACCCTGGGGGCCGTGACCAGGCCGTAGGGAAGGGCTCTGAATTGAAAATGGTGTCCGTCGACGCAGAATCTCAAGAAACGTCTGTGTGAGGGATGGATAGGTATGTGTAGATATGCCTCGGTGAGATCTATTGAGGTCATGAATTCCCCGCTGCGAAGAGTCTCCGAAATGGACCGCAGTGTCTCCATCCTGAAGTGTTTCAGGTAAATGAATCGGTTGACGAACTTTAGATCCAGTATCACCCTCCAGTCTCCATTCCTTTTGGGAACTGTAAAGATGGAGTAGACCCCTGATCCTGACTCTTGATGACTGACTGGTTCTATTGCTTGAATCTCTAAGAGGTGCTGTATGGCTTTGAACGTAATCTGATTTCTCTTTGGGTCTTTTCGAAGAGGGGATCCGAGGAAACAATCCGGTGGGATGGACTTGAATTCTATGACGTATCCTTGAGAAACTACTTTGATGGCCCACGCATCCGCTTGGGCCTCCTCCCACGTCCGTAGAAAGTGCTGTAGTCTCCCTCCCACCGGCATGCTTTGTGAGTCAGGACTTCGGGGCCTTGGAATCAAAGCCCTGTCGATCACCCCTTTGTTGAGGTGCCTTGTAGGATCTGTTGCCAAAGGGGGTTTTTCTGTGACTCGTCTTTGGTGAGTTCCAGGAAGATCTTTTGTTGTCCTGTCGGTATCTGGGCAGCACATGTTGGGAACGAAAGGACTGGGAGCTGTAAACACGTCGGTCCGACCTCTTGATCGTCTTAGGAAGGGCCTTTTTCTTGTCGCGTGTCTCCACCAGTACCTTTTCTAGGGCCTCGCCAAAGAGCTTGTCCCCTTGGAAGGGGTAAGCCATAAGTATGAATTTTGAGTGCAAGTCGGCTGGCCAGGCTCTCAGCCATAGGAGTCTCTTGGTGGCCGCCGTGGAGGCTATGGCTCTGGTGGAAAAGGTCAGAGCGTCCAAAGTTGCATCCGCCGTAAAAGAGCTTGCTTTCAGGATCCTGTTAGCACCCTCCATTAATCGTCTGCGGTTACCTGGTAACAGTTGTGTGAGCTTCCGAATCCAGACCACTGCCGCTCGGGAGACGATGGATGCAGAGGAGGCAGCCTTGATTGCCATTGCCGAGGCTTCGTGCGCCCTTCTAAGTGCAGTCTCTGCTTTCTTGTCCAGGTTGTCTCTGACGGATCCTTGACCATCCTCCGTCAGCAGGCCAGAGGACTGAAGAGCGGCCACAGGTGCGTCAACCTTGGGAATCTGCAAAAACTCGTTGGTAAAAGAAGGTAAGGCGTACAGTTTTTTGACAGAACTGTGGTACTGTTTAGAGGATGTAGGGGCCCTCCATTCTGCCCTTAACTGCCTTTC
This sequence comes from Eublepharis macularius, assembly GCF_028583425.1. NCBI lineage: Eukaryota > Metazoa > Chordata > Lepidosauria > Squamata > Eublepharidae > Eublepharis > Eublepharis macularius. The sequence continues at coordinate 137,308,658 of NC_072791.1, read as the reverse complement.
AAAGTATTCCGGGAAGGAGAAGACCCTTTCAGGAGTGCTATCTCTAGGGAAAAACTCTCTGTTTCCCTTGGGTCTGGATGATCCCTTGCCTGGGTCAGGGTCCTCCTCCCCCCCTTTTGTAGACTCTTGAAGTTCTAATGCTGCCAAGGTTTTGGAAAGCAGATATTGATAGTCCTCTAATTTAAGAAGTCTATTGGACTGTTCTGGAATGAGGGTTTCCTCATCCTCTTCCTCAGAGAGGAATTCCCCTTCAGCCTCGTCCTCGCTTGCTGAGGACGATCCCCCCCCCCCAAGAATGTTCCAGATCCCTGGGGTAGACCTGGGCCGACTTCTGGGCCGCCTTACTGGGCCAGGAGGATGCAGTCCGACGCTGCTTGCTGGGGGGGTGGGGAAGGGGAAAGGGCATGGTCGCTATAAGCCCTGGAGGGTGGTTGACAGATCTTCCCAACCTCCTCCCGTACAGCCTGCCTTAAGAAGGATCAGATGCTTCCTTGCAGGAACTGTTCAACTTCATTGGACACATTACCTGCTCCTTCTATGGTGTCCTCTGCGGCTGGAATGGTGGCATCTGGTCTAGGAGTTATTTCTGCCATTTCTCCCGGCGGAAGGATGGCAAGCACGTCTTTGTGAGCCGCGCGGGAAGAGACGCGAGCTTTGTCGGCTTTTCCCGCTCTTTCTGTGGCTTTGCGTTTGGCGCCTTTTTCAGCTTCTTTGCGATGGCGCAAAACGGCTCCCGGCTCCAGCGACGATCCCCGATGCTTCGGGGGGGGGGGTTACATGGCTCGCCGGCTGGAAAGGTGCCGGGAAACCGTTCCAGCCCCAGGGGCAGGACGGTACCGGGTAGAGCCGCTGTTCTGTCGGCTGGGATCACCGCTGCCGGGGCTTCCTCCTCGGCATCCATAAAGCTCCCTTCTGAATCTCTGGGGTCCATTGACCTTCGATGTTGAGATCAGAAGGGAGGGAGTGGAGAGTTAGCAGAAAAAGAGCTCTAAGGCAAGAGATTAAGAAGAGATTAAGAAGAGAGGAAGAAGGAAAGGGATCTAAGAAGAATTGAGGAGAAAAGAATAAGATCAGTCAAGGGAAGGTAGACAGAGAATCTGTCTAAGCGACTGCTCTCCCTGGAGGCAGGAAAGAACTGGAGAGCAGGGTGTTCCAGGCACCAACAGGAAGAGGAAGAAAATTTCAACTTCCTGCCTCCCTGATTGGGCGAAGGGAAACACCCAAGATGTCCTCCTGCCTCAGAGGGAGAACAACGTTTGATAGGAAGAGCCTGGAAGCTGGATTGAGCTGACAGTTACCTACTTCCATCCTGGGCATGCTTTCTTATTCCAACAGATTCAAATTGAACAATGAGAGGCTCTACTGTGTTATGTAACACAGAATGATGAGGTACACTTTTGTTCACGTCTTTCCATTTGTAACTCAGAAAAAATTGTTAATTAGTCATTTCTATGCAGGAACAAGTTCTCTGTCCATCCTCAGACCTAGGTACTACAGGAATTCAGCAGAACCACCTCTGGGAAATAAAATAAAGGTGTTATAGTATGCTACAAAGCAAGCATTACCTTGGTTTGACAAACATGCCTCTCCCAGATAGTTTTAGGTGGGTAGCCATGTTGGTCTGCAGTAGAATAGTAGGATTTGAGTCTAGTGACACCTTGGAGACCAACAAGATTTTGAGGGTATGAGCTTTTGAGAGTCAGAGATTCTTCAGATATCTGAAGAACAAAGATCTGACTCTCAAAAGCTCATAACCTGAAAATCCTGTTGGTTTCTAAGGTGCCACTGGACTCAAATCCCAACTCTCCAAGAAAGATTAACAAAATCTGAGTTAAATTAATGATGAACATATACTTTTGCGGTATTGCTGCCGAAAGTCCAACTACTGAAGTAGACTACTTCTGCTACTCCTACAAAGAGCTATCTCCAAACCCCGCTGCCTGCAGCTATTTTATTTTCCTTCTCTTAACTGAATGTGTTTTCAATGGCTACACACGCTTTACCTTATAAGACTACAAGCAGAGAGTGAATAAGAAAATCTGAGAATGCCACTCTGCCTAGCCAACTGCCCTCACCAAACCTATAAAGCATTGCACAAATTTACTATTATTTTTAAAACTACACGTCATGTACCTGCTCAAGTTGTGCCAGGAGCATACCCTATCACATCATTCTGCATGCTTCTGTGAATAAGTCATGCCAAATAATTCTACAGGAACATCCCCGACACTTCTAAACATGTCTCTTTCCCAAGATCACAGCACTCATCTCTTTAACATGCTTCAATGGCATAATTTCAGGGAAGATCTTACCTCTAGACACTCTAGGTATCACTTTTTATTACCAAGTATTTACAGCATGGCAGGCAGCCAATATAGCTCTCAGTGGAATTCTAAATCCATACAAACTTTGTAAGAATTTTTTTTTTGTCTTTGAATAGTAGGATTCAATGTCAAACCTCTTCGGTTTTTCAACTGACAATTTATTACATCACATTTCTTCAGTGTGTAAACTGATATAAAAGACTTTTAAAGAAGTTAGAAGTACACAGTCACAGCCTTATTGTGGAGCAAGTTTAACACATTTCAAATGTCCTCACTGGCACAGAAGAAGCTCATTTGCAGTTGTGTTAATCTGTGAAGTGTTTCATGTGCTTCTCTCTTAACTAAACAAGGGAAATGTTTACAGGCTGTTCTACTTAACCGTAAAACCTGCAAAGGCATTGCTTTTTAAAAGTCTGCAATCAGAAAAAAACAGATCTTTCAGATATTATTTGTATATGATCATAATATTACGCAGATTAAGAGCATGACTTTGAAATTATATAAAGGTAGTTACAGTATTTTTTTCAATGAAGTCTAAGTTATCTGTGATAAACCAAAGAGACAAAGAACAGATATTTCAAAGTCAAACAGCAGTCTTAAACTCAAGGATGCAGTAGTGTACTGGGCCCTAGTATTAAAGAGAGTAGGTGTTAACAACATACAGCTTCTAAACTCATTCTGCAATAAAATAACTTCTGGCAAATTAATTTTAACAAGGAGGTATGGTAGATGTGCTCTGATACACATCTGGAAGAATCTATATTTAAAGTTTCATTTCATCCATTGTAGAAATAATTCTCCACATTCTCTAAGGCTCCTCCATGCTGGGAGTGGAAAAGATTGAAGAATTCCACCGCTTTTTTTTCTTAGTGCCAGCCAGGGCTTCCTTCCAAGCTAATTCAATTTGTAGCTCCATTTATACATCACCCTATGCATTTCATCGGCAGGCATACTGGGCAAGGGAAGGCTAAAGGATGCAAAGCGTGTCTGGTTAGGAAGAGGAGGATGGCTGATGAAGCGGCAATGGAATACTGGGATAAGATGCATGGGCTTGAGGGAAGCAGGTGTGGTGGACCGTGGACATGGACTAATGGACCACGCAGAGCCCCCGAAGAGGAAAAAATGGCCAGAAAAGACATGAAGCTGAAGAAGAAGGACCAAGAAGACCAAAAAAAGAGTTGAGGAAGAGCCTTAGACATGATCTATAAATACAAAGGATGATATGCATGTGGGACAAGGCATGGAAGCTTTGGAAGACAAAGAACATTGGAAGACTAAGGAACCAAACAAACTTCAAGGGCAGAGAACTGGGACATGAGGAGTGACTGCGGAGGGGCTGGTTTTCCAATTGATTTAAACTATCAGACAAACTTTTGGCTGAATATCTCTAGTCATGTATTTTCTGTAAAAATGAAAGACAAAATAATAATGCTTTCAAAAAGCAAATTCTGTAGAAGCCTTGCCTGTTACCAATTATTGGTTCTCCGGAAGCACCTAGTGCTGAGTAGTCCATGCCATAAAAATTCAGCCCCAGAAGAATTTTACTTCTCCATTTTGATTCAGGATCCAACATTTGAACACAGGCTCGCATCCAGGGCAGAGGGGAATTAGGACCAGGCCTGAAGGAACAACAAAGAAATAAAACAGAGGTCAAAAAATAGATTTCCCCCATAGACAACAGCATTTCTAATGAGTCTCTGCCCTAAGGAAATTTAGAATTCTCAAATCAAACCACATTTTTTGATAGCCAGAAGATATGAACACTCCTAGACTGCACTGATTGGTTTTTAAAATTCTCAAAATGGCAATGTATATAAGTGATGATAGACTGTTATCTTTCAAATATAGTATTGTTCACCTATGACATTTTCATGGGATTCTCAAGTGCACTTACTTCAGACATTCAGAACAAAATGATTTAAAGAGGAGCAGGAAATCTTGCTGCATGTCTGGAATAGTTTGTTGCTGCTGTAAAGGGTTTCTATTCAGTATATCCATCATTGGCTAGCGGCATCTTGACATCCGGCTGGTTAAAAAAGCCCCAACATAATATATTCTATGCAATACGAAGAAAAAAATGTATACATTCCTGGGAAAATCTACTGGTGGCTTCCATTATCTTGTGTGTGCACACTTCTGACAGTAGAGGTAACCAGATACAAATATTTATGACACTTGATAAGGTGGAAAGAAATGTTATTTGGGGCATACTGAGCAACTGCTGGAGCTGCTTTAAAGCAAAGGGATAGAGCAGTAAACAAAGTTTTACTTTCTTATTGCCCCACCTCCAGGCACAATATTGGACAGAGATTTAAGTGCCTGTTTACCAAAGTGAAAATACAAACAAAAGTGTTATATACACAAGCCAAAAGAGAAAAGTAGGTAATATGCTAACTGTGCATTCTCAAAGAAATATCTGTGCTGCTTTAACTTTTCTAGCAGCACTAACCTAGAAATATTTATCTTCAAATTAAACCCATTAAAGCTGGCAGTACTAGTATTCAAACTAAATTTCAGTTCTCTACAACAGAAAAAAATGGCCCTTGAAAGTTGACATTTAAACAGCTAAATCACTATCTTGTCACCAGGATCCAGTACAGATTGCACTCAACTGTCCAGAACCTGACAAGCAAACAATTTAGTTGAATGCCTTCAGATTTTCCAGTTGTAATCCCTAATCATTCTATTACCTCTAAAGGACAATTAGTACCTCGGTTGATGTCTTAGCTGCATCTCTGTAGCCCAGTTCAGTAGGCTTTCTTTCTGTTCTTGTTGCCTTACCGTTGTGGTGCTGAATAATCATATGTCATAAGGCTGAAGCTGTCCACTACTGGTGCTAGTTGATCAAATTCTTTCTTTGTGAACATTCCCAACTGGTTGGTTCTTTTAAAGAGAAAGAGAGAGAGACTCCATTACCTCTTTGAAAACCCCAGGTTTGGCTGTTAGAAGAATCAGAGGACTCTGCTCCTGCATTTGAAGTATTTTAAATCCCGGCCATAAACATTTTTACTGCTGCATCATATGTTTTTGATGAAATCATAGTTCCCTTATAATACTGAGAAACATCAGGTTTGTGACAGACCTTAACCTATACAATTTTATGGAGATGTCACAAAATTAATGTGTGCTTCCCTGAGCTCCTTTGAGGAAGGATTGAATGAAAATAAATAAATAAACAGAACACCAATGGGAATAATTATTTATGATTTTCTCAGAATTATGTCTATTTTGGCCCCATTCTCTAATGTAACTATAGCGTTAGATGCAATGTTGCCTGACCTATAGACATAAATAGTATATAAGATGGTTCTCTAGAAGCCGTTGTTCCCATTGCTGGGCTTCCTCTATACCACAGCCAGCCTCTAGATTCTATACACCATGCCTATAAACATCCACAAGTTCATTTTCCTCCCACAGCTCAATATGTCATAGCCAATGTACACTGTGAGTCAGGCACCTAAGAACATCTCTAAATGAGACAAATTACATGAGGATACTCAATTAATGCAAGGTGCAATGTTAGTCAGGAAGCCAAGTTTGGTGTAGTGGTTAAGAACGCGGGACTCTAATCTGGGGAACCGGGTATGATTCCCCACTCCTTCACTTGAAGCCAGCTGGGTGACCTTGGGTCAGTCACAGCTCTCCAGAGCTCTCTCAGCCCCACCCACCTCACAAGGTGTTTTGTTGTGGGGATAATAATGGCATACTTTGTAAACCGCTCTGCTCTGAGCAGACGTTAAGTTATCCTGAAGGGTGGTATATAAATAGAATGTTGTTGTTGTTGTTATTAAGTTCTTATGGACAGATTGGAAAGCTTTGTCAATTTCCTTCTCTACAGAGCCTGCAAATATTGCTCCTCAGGGGAAACTGACAGAGCCTTCAGGGAGCTGAAGAGGAAATAAACAAACCCCCTGAGAAGTTATATTTGCAGGTTCTGAAGAGAGGGAAATTGACAAAGCCTTCCAATCTGTCCTTTTATGAACTCAGCTTCCCAGCTAACTTTGCGCCTCGCTTCACTTGAGCATCCTCATGTAATTCATCTTGTTTAGAGACGCTCTGAGGAGAATGATCTTGAGGATGCCTGTAAAGGAAGTGCAAAAGAAATAAAAGTAATAAATGTCTTGGAATAAATAAATAACCGAACTGTATTGCTCTGCCCCCGGCCACCAGGCTCACAAGATTCTGCTTACTTCTACAGAGCAGCTGTAACGTCAACTTTGTATGCATGGGTCAGGCTGCAAACTGACCAAAGCATTACTGGAAGTACACTATTATTAGGGTAGGTGACCCTCTTACGTCTTAATTCTAAGCCTATTTGCTTGGGAGAAACCAGAACTTTCAATGGAATCTATTTTTCATGTACCCATATCAACAGAACATCTCCAATACATAAAAGGAATGCACCTTGAAATTTAGCATTTAAAAAGGAAAATATTAATTTAACTGTATATATCCAGGATATTATGATAGAATGTAACAGAGCTGCAAGCAAGCAAGGCAACTATTTTTCTACTGAATGTAACAGTAATTTGAAACGCAAATCAAATTAAACTGATAGAAAACACATTAGGAGCATTTACTTTACCTAAATCCATTTGGATTTTTTGCTTCATTTGATTATGAGTTTCAGCACTGAAATCTCTAATCTAAGCAGCTATAAAAATAAATCTACCCTTGAAATTTTCTATTATTACATTATCTTTATTTACAGCCAGGCTCCAGAGGTGCTTGAGAAATGAAGCTCCATTAAATACTGCAAAATTCAGGTTAAAATATTGAACCTATTATTTTTCCTGCATAACAGATCATTTGGGGTTGAAAGATATATGTGATCTACAACTATTTAGCTAGAAACTACATACAGAATGTTAAACCATATCTAGAAAATGACTTTTAATTGTAGACGCTAGAATTCTCTCTCTCTACTTTTGCAGAAAGATCAGGTATTATAGATGGGTTTAGGACAACACTGATGCAATGATAATTTATAAAATGTATCAATTGCATTCTGGTGTCAAAACATCCTGTGTAAGGAACAATATAAAAATCAAGGTGGGGCCACTGCAAGGAATCAATCATATTTTTCTGCACACCTAAGGAGTTCCAACATAGGTAAACCACCTTATTATCTTGTTTGCAAGTATTTCAATGTGCCTTTACACTCAGCCAAATTATTATTGGAGTGATACAAGTGGGGGATCTGTAAGGAACTCATCAAGGAAAAAAAGTTTCATTACCCCTCCTGGTTCTCCTCCTATTGCACAGCTTTGTCCTGCTCTCTCCTCCATCACATTTCTCCTCCCAGGGCTGCTAAGAGCCACCATGGGCCCCATCTGCTCCCCTAACCATATGACCATGATCTAAAGCAAATATCATAACAAAACAAGTCACTTGGCTTTCTGTTACTGTGAACAGGATAATAACTGTTCATTAAGTAGGAAACATAGGGGCAGGTATGACAGGTAGGAAAAGAGATAGGATTATTAAAGAACACATTTGACTTGTGATTTACACAGTACACATTGCAAGAGAATGAGAAGTAAAACCCTCTAAAAACAACAATAAATCAGTAGCAAGCAGATCAGGAAGACTCTCCAGCCAAGGGCCTAGCCAGAACACTGAAGCGCACTATCCACTGAATATATGTGAGATACAAGTTATCTAGGAATAAGCCCCACTGAATAAACTGAGACTTCAATCTCTCAAAAAGTAGTAAAAAACCTTATAAAACATTTCTACTAACTGTCCCCCTCAGCAATCTCACCACAACGTGAAGATGCTGAAAGGGGGAAGGACAACTGGGGAGATGAGAAAAGTCAGTTTTATCTTCTAGGGCATGGAGGTAGCCCAGTGGAGCTCCTTACTCTGTTTTCTTCCTGCACGTGATGTGGCTTAACTTTAGAAAGTGGTTTTAGTCCCTGGATGCTGAAATCCAAACAGCTCCAGGTTTCTTCCACTTCCCTCCTGCTGCCTCCTTTAAGCGAAAAAAAGAAAGTCGGAAAGCTGGGACAGACTGGGCTATTGAAATGACCCTGGAGATAATTTCCAGAGTAACCCTACTTGTGCTCCTGACTAGGTCAAAGGAACAAAGCTGACTAGATCTTTCGGGAGCAATCCTAAGCAGGTCTCCTTAGAAGGAAGTCCCATTATGCAACAGAGCTTCCCTTTGTTTCACTTGCTTATGTGCTTTTTAAAGTTTAACATATAATGCTAATTAATTACAAAGTATCAAGCTCCATAGCATACATTTTAATGGGAATTACAACTGCTTTATTTCCTTACAAATATTTTCCCATGTGATCAGCTATATTTGCAGACTCAGAATTTAATGCATCGGATGAAATAGATTCTAACCCTGAAAGCTGAAACTACAGTACAGCAGCATTTTTTTAAAGGGTGGCACAAGATTCCTTTTTAGTTTGCCACATCATACTAGAGGCTACCCCTTTAGAACATATCTTTTCTAACAACTCTGTTTGTGCCAAGATTTCACTGGAGCTTAGCCCAAGAGTTTATTTTCAGCATGGGTTAAGTTATGGAAAAACATACTTCTAAGCATGCACAGAATACCTTTCCCTCAGCGTTGAAAAACTGCAGTCACTTTTCTTCCTACACACTTTAATAATTCAGTAATGTCATTTAAGATGCAGAGGAAGAAATAGTATCACTGAATTATATTTTTAAGCCCTCTCTAAAAATGAGGATAGGGATACATGCCCTGTACCTTTCATAAGAATAAAAAAAGAGACTTGCTGGATCATAAAAGAGGTCTCTCTAGCCCACATGCTGGCCAGCCAGATGCTTCTGGGAATCCCACTAGCAGAAAATTAAGGCAAGAGCGATCGCACACAATTGCCCCACCCCAATTAGCCTTCCAGAGTATACTGCCTCTGAACATGGAGGTCCTATTTGGCCACCATAGGCAATGGGCAATCATAAGGTTTACCAAGTCCCCCAACCCCCAGAGCAGGAGGTCGGAGGCCCAACATCTACCTTTAGTTGTCCCTTGTGGGTGCACGTACAGAGTGCTTGCATGCTCCCAGCCTGTGAGATGATGTCACTTCTGGGAAGCGACATCATCGTGCAGGGCTGCCCTGGGAGTGCTCCCATGCTCCACAGGGGGCCCAAATCGGGGAGCTGCAGAGTGCAGGAACACTGCTGCGCTCCATAACAGTCCAATTTGGCCCAAATTGGGCCCAAATCCAGCCACTGGGCGTGTGGGAGTATGCCGCACTGCCCGGGAGTGTGCTCCGGAAGGTGCATTCTCCCCCGCCGGCCAGATAAGCAGGGGCAGGGGGCAGGATGGGAGTGGGGGATTGCCTGCCCCCAGCCTGTCCATGAATCCATCTAATCCCCTTTTAAAGTCTTATAAACCAGAGGATGTCACCTCTTAGTCAACAAATTAAGTATGCAGCAGGTGCCACAGTGCTTCCTTTTGGCTGCCAACCAAGTTCACTATGAGCAAACTCTGACACTGTGGCAGGAAAAAACCCCTCATTTTTCATTTTTTCACGTCATTCAGTAGTTTATAAGCCTCTATGGTTACATGGCTTATATCTCTATATAAGCCTTCATAATTGCATAGAAGAAGCAGAACCAGCTTTCTTTACTACTTTCCAGCCAAACTGTTGTAAGCCGTCAGCTCAGCCTCCGCCATGTTTAATAGCTATTTAATAGGCTACCTGTTATATGAGAATCACAAGGCCCCTGGACTAAATGCAGTTTGGTTTGCAAACAGGAATTCCAGCTAGCAGTTGCTGAGTCCTGCCCAGGAGATCCAGGCATGAATGGAATGCTGAATGTAAATGTAAAGTGACCAGCAGTGAGTAGGTTACTTTCCTCTCAGCTCCGGGTGGAGCCACAGCAAGAAAGGTCTCAATGTGTCATCCCACTTAGCACATTCCTTTCTCCCTCTTCCGTGATGAAATCCCCAGCCCAAGATTGAGGAGAAATCAATTAGCACCCATAAGTTTTGTAATTCATTCCAGGAAAAGGTATATTCCCCACCTAAATTCATCAACTCACTTCCGGGGACATCAATTTGCAAATGTTCTTTTATAAAGCAACAGAAGAGCAAAACCTTACTCTTTTGTTCCACCCTGGCAGCACCAATCAAGAGATAATTAAACCTTTGTTACTTCCAGGAACTGACTGTTGGGGTGTTTGTTCCAATGGTTGGGAAGGCTCTCCAGCCTCACAGCATGTTTTACCCTATAAGAACAGGGACTCTTGCCTGATTCAAACTGCGCATGCTTATTGGATCCGAAGTGCTGCTCCCTTGGGGTTACCTTCCCTAAGTCTCTCTCTCTCTCTGCTGAGAATGCTAGATGTTTGAAGCTCTTCCTCTGTGGATTTGCCTCTACCCTGGATAGGTAATTATCACTCTGCAATGCCGCGAATCTACTCCACCTTCACCACTGCTTTTCCTAGGCATCTGGTGTGCTTGTGTGCAATTTATGTGTGTGTGTGTGAATGGAAGATTTTGACTCACCGTGAAGCTTCCTTTCTTGGTGGTCCAGGAGTGGGGCAGTCATCACTAGTGGGTAGCTCCTCCTCCAACTCTTTCGCAGGGGCCGGACAAAACTTGCGATTCTTGGGGGAGGGGCTCCCAGGAGTCCTCAGTTCCTTTTCAAGCCCCGTCCACTTCACCAGGATTCCACAACATCGGTCTTCTCCTGTTATACAGAACTAAAGTAACAGCTGATCAACGTGCTCCATTCAACGGAAACCTCAACTGTGGTAATCCCCCATTCTGAAAACAATATCTTAACCTCAGATATACCAAACTCCCAATCCCCTTTTCTGTCTTTCCTTTTTTTTTTTTTTTAAATGTAGGGTGGGATACTGACTGCCCCACTCCTGGACCACCAAGAAAGGAAGCTTCACGGTGAGTAAAAATCTTCCATTCTCTAGTGGTCCGGAGTGGGGCAGTCATCACTAGTGGGATATACGTCTAGCAGTTTTTCCCTCAGGGTGGGTATTCTCTAGTCCAGAACCTGCTGTAACACCCTCCTGCCAAAGGCCGCCTCCGCAGAGGCCAACCGATCTATTCTATAGTGTTTGGTAAACGTATGTACAGACTTCCAGGTCGCTGCCTTGCATATCTTCTCTAAAGAGGGGAAAGATCTATAAGCTGCCGAGGTGGCCGCCCCTCTGAGGGAGTGTGCCTTAATCCCCTCCGGAGGTGGAAGGTTCCTGGATTTGTATGCCAACTCAATACACTCCCTAATCCACCTGCTCAGTGTAGAAAGGGAAACCTTCTCCCCCATAGAGCCACTTTTAAAGGAGACAAACATGCTCTCCACCTTGCGAAATGAGTTAGTTCTATCTAAATAGAAACTAAGGGCCCTTCTGACATCTAACTTGTGCCATTCCTTTTCCTTCTGATGTTTGGGGTTGGCACAGAAGGAGGGCAGGACAATGTCTTCTCCCCTATGAAAGGATGAGTTGACTTTCGGTATGAAGGCCGGGTCTGTCCTCAAGACTACCCTGTCCTGGTGGAACACACACAGCTCCCCGTTTACTGAGAGGGCCCCTAACTCTGAAACCCTCCTAGCCGAAGTCAGTCCTACTAGGAAAATAGTCTTGAGAGTCAAAATCTTCAGAGAGCAGGTAGCCATTGGTTCGAAGGGCTCCTTGGTGAGAGCCTTTAGCACTACGTTAAGGTTCCACGTCGGGAAACGATGAACTTGAGGTGCATTTAGCAGCATGGTCCCCCTCAGGAATCTCTTCACATGAGGGTGTGAGGTGAGGGAGGTACCAGACTTGGAACCTCTGATGGCCGAGATTGCCGCTACTTGCCGTTTGAGGGTACTAGTACTTAGTCCTTTTTCCAGTCCATCCTGCAGAAAAAGGAGAATCTGTTTCACAGGTGCCGCAGTGGGGTCCTGACCTCTACGTTCACACCAGTTTGCGAACAATCTCCAAGTCTTGTAGTAACTCCTGTTTGTAGAACCCTTCCGTGACGCCAACATGGTGGTAATCACCTTCTCGGAGTAACCTAACTCTCTAAGCTGTCCATGTTCAACCACCAGGCCGTCAGCTTCAACGATGCCGGATTCGGGTGTTGGATCTCCCCTTGGGACAACAGGTCCTCTCTGAGTGGCAGAGTCCACGGATCCGAAGAAGACAGTCTCATTAGGTCCTGGAACCATGGCCTCCTTGGCCAGAATGGTGCGATCAGGATAACATTCGCCCTTTGTTCCAGGATCTTCTGTAGCACCTTGGGTATGAGTTTCATCGGAGGGAATGCGTATAGGAGCGTTCGTGGCCACTCCTGGCTTAGTGCATCCGTTCCCTCCGCTTCCTGTTCTCTGAATCTTGAGAAGAATTGTGGTAGCCTCCTATTGGCTAGCGTGGCGAATAGGTCCACTTTTGGGGTACCGAACCTGTGGCATATCTGGGAGAAAACCTGTTCGTTCAGTGTCCATTCTGCCTGGTCCACTGTGTTTCGGCTCAGCCAATCTGCCACCACGTTTTTCTGCCCCGCTATGTGGCTTGCCTTTAGTGACCTGATGTTTCTTTCTGCCCAGAAGAATATCTCGTTCGCCACTGCCATCAGATGTTTGGACCTCGTGCCTCCTTGCCTGTTTATGTAGGCCTTTGTCGTCATGTTGTCGGTGTTCACCAGGACATCTTTGCCCCTTAGATCGTCTGTGAACTCCAGCAGCCCGTTTCTCACCGCCTTGAGTTCCAGTAAATTTATGCTGGCTTCTCTTTCTTCGTGGAGCCACACGCCCTGTGTCATCCTGTCCTTGGTGTGTGCTCCCCACCCCGTCAAGCTGGCGTCCGTCGTCATCACTACTCTGGTTGGTTCCCTGAGCGGAGAGCCCTCCGTGAACCTGGCTGGGACCAGCCACCAGTCCAGTTCCCTGGATAATGCTTGGGGAACCTCCACAATTCTGTGCCACCGATGAGCTATGGCCATTTGATGGGGATGCAGGAACCTCTGCAGAGGTCTGGTATGAAACCTGGCCCACTGTAGAGCATCTTGGCAAGAGACCATCATGCCTTGAAGCTTGGCCAGTTGCATAATCTCCACTCTTTGTTTTGCTAGTATCTCCCTCAATAGTGAGAGAAGTTTTATCCATCTTTCCAAGGACACATAGGTTTTGCCCGCAACCGTGTCCACTATCATCCCCAGATGAACAATTCTCTGTGATGGCATAAGGATGCTTTTCTGACGGTTTATGATAAAGCCATGACTCTCCAGACAGCTGATCGTTGTTGCTACAGCCATCTCTGCTGATTGAAAGGATGGGGCCTTTATCAGTATGTCATCGAGGTACGGCGACAGGGCTATGCCTTGGACTCTGAGGAAAGCCACCAAGGTTACCAGTACTTTGGTAAATACCCTCGGAGATGATTTCAGGCCGAAGGGAAGGGCTCTGTACTGATAGTGCCTCCCATTGTAGGCGAAACGCAGGTATTTCCTGTGATCTTGTCGAATAGGGATGTGTAAATAGGCCTCTGATAGATCTATAGACGCAAGGAAGTCCCCCTGCTGGATGGCCGCCGTGGTAGACTTCATCGTCTCCATTTTGAATTTCCTGGATCTTATGTGAAAATTCAGCCATTTGAGGTCTAGAATGGCCCTTACTTCTCCATTCTTCTTCGGAACAGTGAAGAATATCGAGTACACACCCTGCCTCCTGTCCCGTTTTGGCACAGGTTCTATCGCCTTGATCTGCAGAAGGTGGCTGATGGCCTCTTTTATTTCCCTGTGTTTCATCTGAGATCGGTTCCGAAATACCTGGATGAAGCGTCTGTGAGGTGTTTCCTCCAATTCCAAGGAATAGCCCATGGATACTGTTTCCAGTACCCATTGATCTGACACAGTCCTTTCCCATTGCGACGCGAAGGTCTGAAGGCGTCCCCCAACTTGTTCCACCATCCCGGGGTGCGAGTAGTCATGCTTGGTTATTTTTCTTCTGACCCTTGGGCTGGAAGGAAGACTTCCTGAAGGCAAAGGATCTGTTGTCTGATCTGTGTCTAGGTTGCCATCGACTTTTGAACGGTCTGTCCGTTTGTTGCCTGGTCGGTCTTTTGAGATCCCGAAAGGATTGTTTCCATTTATACTTGGGGTCTTTCTTCTTTGAAGGAAGAACTTTCTTCTTTTCTGCATTTTCTACCAGGTACTTGTCTAGGGCATCGCCAAACAGCTTCTCTCCCGAATATGGAATCGCTGCCACCTTGCTGCGAGCTGGGGGGTCTGCGTCCCAATTCCTCAGCCACGTGTTACGTCTTGCCGCGACGTTGAAACCCATAGCCCTGGAGGACATCTGGAAGGAGTCTAGGGTGGCATCCGCTGCGAAGGCCGCTGCCAGGGCTATCTTTTTAACCTCATTCTTTATCTCTTTCGGCACTTCCCTGCCAGCTGCTGCTAAGTCAGAGGCCCAGGTGTATGCTGCCCTCGCGAATAGAGACCCAGTAGCCGAGGATCTCAGGGAAGCCGCAGATGCCTCAAAGTCTCTGCGCAGGGCCTGCTCAATTTTCTTATCGGAAGGATCCTTTGGCATACCCTCCGCGTCCATAGGAAGTACCGAGGTGGTCACCAGGCTAGTCACCGGATCATCTACCATAGGAAGTTTGATTTTCTTTGCATCATCTGGACCTAGGGAGTAAAACTTGTGAAAGATGGATTGATAGAGTTTCGGCTTTGCCGGGTTATCCCATTCCGTCCTCAGCACTTCATGGAAGATTGCAGGTAGAGGCACCCCTGATGATTTGGGCCCCATCTTTGGAAGCGCTCTCTCTAGGCCCTGTGGATAGGGAGTAGTTGTTCCTGACTTTTCTGTAGCTGTTGTAGGTATTTCTAGGGTCCTTAGTACCTTTGCCAGTAATTTGGAATACATATCGGGTGGAAAGAGCCTGGGTTGTATTTTATCCATATCCACCTCCTCTTCCTCTGACAACTCCCCTTCTTCACTCCCTGATGATTGAGTAGATAAATCTGAACTCCCCTGGGATTCCTCTGACTCACTGGATAGCTCATCTAGCCACTCTCTGGGCTTTCTCTTTTTGGCTTTAATTTTTGTGGAAGACTGTAGTTTCCTCTTCCCTTTAGATGTGCTAGGTTCTTTTCTTTCTCTTTTTTGTTTAGCTGTGTGGCCTTTAAGGTCCTTAACAGCGTTATCAATTCCTTTTTAAATTTCTGCTTGCAGCCAGGCCAGGATATTTGCTTTGGCCTCAGGACCTGCGAGGTCAGGGTCACTGCTTCCTGAAGGCCCCCCTTGGATGGAGTGAAGCTGTGTTAATCTTTCTGGGGAGTGCATGGAATTAGAGTCTGACTCCATTTGCTTTTCTTTATTACTGGCCTGGAACACCATTCCCGCCAAAAGCCTTCCTCCTAAAGTGAAAGTAAGCGTGGGCGGGAATTAGAAAAAATGGCTGCATTCTCCTATTCTCCTTACCCCTCTACGCCCCTCTAAAGTGCTCAGGGGTTTCTTTTGTCACTCAGATTCCCCAAGTCGTCAACAGGTCTACCCAGCCTAAACAGAGAGGGGACCCTGTAGCTTCTAGAGCTACTCCGTTTCCCCCTAATTAGCTCAAAACCACCCAGGCTCTAAGGAAAGGCCTTCCTGGTTAAATCAACCCCCCCCCCCCGCTTCTCCGAGGCTAAAAAACCTCTCCGCGGGGTTTTACTCACTGCTCCGTGCGTTTGGCGCGATTTTAAGAGGCCTCCGCCGTCCCAGAGCTCCGTGGCTTCTTGTGGAACATGCGCACGCGCAGCGTCGATCCCCGCCGCTTTTTCCAAGCCTCTACAGGAGCCGGGTCCTAGTTAATTAGGATCGTCGGCCCTGTGCTCGCTTTCGCGGCTGTCTTGCCGCTGTTAGCCAATCCGGCTGGGGGGGGGGTGGAGGACTGAGCCTTCCTTTCCCCAGCGAGCCCGCGCCTGAGCGATTGTCCTTCGGTGTTGTTCAGATCGCAGCTCTTCAGAGCTCAAGAGTCCGTGTCCGCCTGCTGAGCAGGGCCGGAAAAAACTGAGGACTCCTGGGAGCCCCTCCCCCAAGAATCGCAAGTTTTGTCCGGCCCCTGCGAAAGAGTTGGAGGAGGAGCTACCCACTAGTGATGACTGCCCCACTCCGGACCACTAGAGAATTTTCCATTTCAATAAAAGCATCTTTAATTAAGAACACCGGCTTTGTTTACCTCCTTGAGAAAGGACTCCGTAAATACTGGTGGAGATCCCATTGTTACCCCTCTCGTATAGCAATCTTCCTTGCCGTTAATTCCCCCTACTTGCAAGGAGACCCATTCCCAGTAACACTGTTCCTGCCAAAAATGCCCTCCTCTTGTGTTAAAATCCCGGTTTTCTTTGTATCAGTCCTTAAGGGTTCCCTATATCATCTACTTAGATTGAACAGTCTGTGTCTCTTATTGTTTCTCTCAGTAGCCATGTGTTTAATTTTGTAATTTTATATTTACACACACACATATAATCCCATCAATATGAGATACTCTTCCTACATCTGATGAAGCAGGCTCCAGCTGAAGCTTAATGCCTACAGTAGTAAGGGTACACCTACAAAAAACCCGACTATCAGATTTCCCACCATTGCTTGAACAGTGGTTAATATATCTTTAAAAGATGTATTTTAAAACCACAAACACAAATTATAATCACATAATTAAACTAGAATATTGTTTGCTTTGGTATAAACTGGAACTAAGTCATTCACCATTCCACATTTATTACCTTAAAACAGATTAACACACATGACAATGCGAGTAAAATGTGCGTATAAGTCTGTGACGGGGGGGAAATCACCCTTTCACTACTTTGATAGATTCTTCGGAAATACTAACAACACACAGACACACACAGAGATCCACACACATCCTTTATGCTCATAAAGTTTTCTGCTCTATGATACAATAACAACAACATTAAATTTATATACCGCACTTCAGGATGATTTAACACCCACTCACAGTGGTTTACAAAGTATGTTATCATCATCCCCACAACAAAACACCCTGTGAGGTGGGTGGGGATGAGAGAGCTCCAAGAAGTTGTGACTGACCCAAGGTCACCCAGCTGGCTTCAAGTGGAGGAGTAAGGAATCAAACTCAGTTTTCCAGATTAGAGTCCTGCGCTCTTAACCATTACACCAAACTGTTTTATTTATTTTATTTGACTTATATTTTGCCCTCCCCAAGAATGGGCTCAGGGCAGCTCACATCATCATTAAAATACAATAAATTAACAGTCAACTTTAAAAACAGATTTAAAAACTTATATTAAAATACTCTGCCACCATTATACATAGGCTACTTTGGATACTAATAAAAGACCTGCATAGGTCATAGCTGTGGGTAAAACGCATAGCCGAGGGTAGTCATAGAAGAGGTAGCGATCTTAGATAGGATAAGGGGGGACACCTGCCAGTCCTCAACCAAAGGCCTGGCCGAACATCTCCATTTTACAGGCCCTGTGGAACTGTAATAGGTCCTGAAGGGCCCAGATCTCCAGCAGGAGAGTGTTCCACCAGGCTGGGGCCAGGGCAGAAAAAGCCCTGGCCCTGGTGGAGGCCAGCTGGATGTCCCTTGGGCCGGGGACCACCAGGAGTTGTTTATCTGCAGAGCGTAGTGCCCTGCAAGGGATGTAATGGGAGAGGCAGTTCCACAGGTATGCCAGTCCCAGTCCGTGGAAGGCTTTAAACATCAAAGTTAACACCTATAACTGGATCTGGAACTCCACTGGAAGCCAGTGCAGCTGGCACAGCACAGGATGGATATGAGCTCGAACAGGTGTTCCTGTAAGAATGCGTGCCACTGCGTTCTGGACCAGCTGCAGCTTCCAGGTCAGGCCCAGGGGCAGCCCAGCATAGAGTGAGTTGCAGTAATCTAGCCTGGAGGTGACTGTTGCATGGATTACTGTGGCCAGATCCTGAGATGAGAGATAGGGTGCCAATTGCCTGGCCTGTCGAAGGTGAAAAAAGGCAGACCTGGCAACGGTCGTGACCTGGGCCTCTATTGAAAGTGTGGCGTCTAAAGTCACACCCAGGCTTCTCACTTTCAATGAAGGTTTCAGTTGTACCCCGCTGAGGGCTGGGATCCAGGTCCCCAACCCCATTGCTCCACAACCCAGACACAGAACCTCTGTCTTCAGGGGATTCAATTTCAGGCAATTCTGACGTAACCATACTGTCACAGCCTCAAGACCCTTGGCCAAGGAATCCAGAGCACAGTCAGACTGGTAATCCATCAACAGATAGAGCTGGGTGTCATCCGCATACTGGTGACATTCCAGCCCAAAACTGAGGACTACCTGGGTGAGGGGGCGCATATAGATGTTAAATAGCATCGGGGAAAGAATGCTCCCTGAGGGATGCCGCACACCAAGGAATGGCGGGCGGGCATTTGTTCCCCAAGTGCCACCCTCTGTCCCCAACCATGGAGGAATGAGCTCAGCCATTGAAGGACTGTCCCACAAATCCCCACGTGAGACGGTGGGTCAAGAGATCATGATCGACCGTGTCAAACGCTGCTGTTGAAGATTGCTTTTTTAGTTATCTTTCTTCTGTGGGATGTTTAACAATCAGTATAAGAAAGTTTTTGAATTACAGGATTATTGGTGGTAGTAATTGTACACAGAAAATAAGATATAACTAAGTCTATCCAAGTAACCTACAGTTATACCTGGCATAAGAAGTTGGTTAGTGTAGCAACAAAAACAGCCACTGATGTCCCAGCACAAAGATGATCAACAGGTACATTTACAGAAGTGAAAATATTTGCTTTCTTTTTTGACCTGTCCCATGATAAGCACCAACATTTTCTCAATGGATTGGGATAATTATATGGCACTGTATGGTTTGGGGAGGTACGTGACTATACCTAAAAAAGTGTTTTCAGAAAAAGAAATTTTACTCCCCATAACAACACTACTAAAAAATGTGTGCGCGCAATGATGCTAAATTATAAGCATATACAAGTGACATTTTTCAGTCTGGCCCAGAAGTTCTACACATAAAGAACACAATGGCAACAAAGGCAATTTACCTGAGACAGAGTTTAACATACTCCAAGTACTCAATTTTGATGTACGCTGCAGCCACCTCATATTCCAAGAACCAATAATTTAGCTGTCATATTAAGAAGCAGCCCCTTTCCCCAACAGAAGTTAAAACATAAATTAAAAGCAAGCATCCTTTCTAGGACTCATATGCATCCATCAATCTTCACAGTACTTATCTGGCATTTGTTACAAATTTAAATTGCAAATACTATATAAATAAAATAAAGGAAGGGCATTTGTTATGTCACAGTAACTTAAATGCCTAGAAGCAAAACAGTCCCCCCCTACCTCAACTTGGCAACGTGAAATCACATTAAATATATTTTCATTACTTCAATAGGGAGGGAGAAGGAATATAATTTCCTTTTACCACGTACTGTGTTTATTGTACACTAGAAACAAAGCCCATTGTGAAGGAAAAATACAACGGGCTCTAGAAAAGGGAGAGTGGGCAGGCAGGCATTCCCTCTTCCTCTGTCACTGATCCTGGACGCTGAAGGAGTGGGATGGGCATTGCCACCTGCTCTGCACCTGATCTCAGCAACATGAAGGGGTGGTGGGCTTGGCTACCTACTGCAGGTCTGATACAGGCCAGGTAAAGGGGGGAAGGCATTGCCACCTGCTCCACTCCTGATCCCAGCTGGGTGAAGGGAAAATGGGCATTGCCTTCTGCTCTGCACCTGATTACAGCTAGGTAAAGGGGGGCAGACATTGCTGCCTGCTCCAAGCCTGATCCCAGCTGGGTGAAGGGGGGTGGGCACTGCCACCTGTTCGTTGCTGGGTGAAGAGAGGAGCGAGCACTACCTTCTGCTTCTCACCTGATCCCAACAGATGAAGGTGGGCAGTGGGCTTTGCTACTTGCTCCGCTCCTGATCCCAACTGGGTGAAGGGGGTGGGGGCATTGACACCTTCTCTGCTCCTGATACTGGCAGGTTGAAGGGGGGCAGAGATTGCTGCCTGCTTGGCTCCTGATTCTGATAGGGTGAAGATGGAGTGGGCATTGCCGCCTGCTCAGTGCCTTATTCCAGTAGGTTGAAGGAGGTGGGCATTTCCACCTGCTCCACTTCTTGTCCAGGCTGGGTGAATGGAAGAAGGGAATTGCCTCCTGCTGTATACCTGATCCCACCAAGCTGAAGGCACTGGGAGGACATTGGCACCTGCTCCACTCCTGATCCCAGCTGGGTGAAGGGGGCGGGCATTGCCACCTGCTTCACTCCAAATACCAGCTGGGTTACATTGGGGGTGTAGACATTGCCACATGCTCCACTCCTAATGCTAGTTGTGATAAGGAGGGAGTGGGCATTGCCACCTTCTCCACTCCTAATAACAGCTGGGTTATGGCAGAGAGTGGGAATTGCCACCTGCTCCACTCTTGATCCCAGCTAGCTGAAGGGGGGCGGGTATTGCCACTTGCTCTGCTCCTAATATCAGCCAGGTTAATGTAGGGAGTGGGCATTGCTACCTGCTCCGGTCCTAATACCAGCGGGTTTAAGGCGGTGGCAGGCATTGCCACTTGCTCTACTCCTAATACCAGCTTGGTTAAGGTGGGGGGCGGACATTGCCACCTGCTCCACTCCTAATACCAGCTGCCTGAAGGGGGCGGGCATTGCCACCTGCTCCAGTACTAATATCAGCTGGGTTAAGGTGGTGGTGGTGGACATTACCACCTGTTCCACTCGCCACTGGGGATTACTATCTGATATTAGAGGGTGTGAGGCGCCACCAATGGTGGGCCTGCGCAGAACTAAAAATCTGAAAGACAATCTAGTCCGTGCAGATGCGAGATTTAATGTTTCCGACTCACAACAACAATTACCACAGGGCAATTATAAATGCGGCCACTGCCAGATATGTGGCAACATGAGGGAATCTAGGGAATTGGTGCATAGAAATGTGACATACACCTTTAAACATTTTGCAAACTGCAACACCAGAGCAGTAATCTATGCACTGAAATGTCCATGTAATTTCCTATATGTTGGCTGCACTGTATGGGCAATTAAAGTGAGAGCACTTGAACACAGTTCACGTATTTGGAATAATGTTCAAGAAGCCCCGCTGACAGCACATTTTAAAGAAAAAGGCCATTCCGACCGAGAGTTTGAGGTTATTGTTTTGGAGGTGATAAAAGGCATGCAGGACTCCTTACAAACGCACCTCCTGCGCAGGGAGGCATTCTGGATATTTGAGTTAGACACAGTAAGCCCAAGAGGTTTAAACAACAAATTACTTTTGAGCTGCTATCTATGATTGAATGCCTATCTTTAGGGAGGTTCCTTTAAGAGGAAGGTCATACACTAATTGGAGTTCTTATTTATTGTTATGTGGAACAGCAGGTGGGCGCGCATTAGAATTTACTGCCGCCCAGACCGGGTCTCCGAACCAATGTTTTCCCCGGGCTTTTGCCGTGTGAGTATGCTTGCAATGGGAGGAAGGATTTTTGTGGTAAACCTATTGTATTTTGAGATGGTTTTAGAATGTATGCATGTGTTTTAATAGAGCAGTTACTCCTGAGGAAGCTTTTGTGAAATCTGTGCTTCAGCCGGCCCCAGATAGGGTGAAAAGGTTCGCCTTGCCAGTCTCAACTTTGCGGCTTTTCTACCATCTGGAGGAGACATCTTAAGATAATTGTTGGAAGAAACGACAACGGAGACAGGACATGGACATTAACCTTATTGTTCCCAGTTGTTCCAGTAGAATGTATTTAAACTGTACATGAATCATTGCTGCTATATTGCTTTTATGAAGAGTTAGCTCCTTATTATATTTATTACACTTAATGTATTGCACTAACCTTGTTTATAGCACTTGCACTTTAAAAACTGAAAATTTATAAAAATGTATTTAAGTGGATGATTGATATTGTTGAATGCTTCCCGTGGGTTAGTCCCAACATTCTTGCCACTCCTAATACCAGCTGGATGAGGGAGGCAGGCATTGCCCCCTGCTCCACTCCTAATATTAGCTGGGGTAAGGCGGGGGGTGGGCATTGCAACCTGTTCCGCACCTAATACCAGCCGGGTTAAGGCACAGGGAGGGCATTGCCACCTTCTCCGATCATGTTCCCTGCCTGGGCTTCCCACCATGGCATGATTTCTGGAGCGATATGGTGAGTTCCCTGGGCTTTCCTCTGTAGCAGCACCCTCTGGTGGCGCACCAGGGTATAAAGTGAGTCGTCTGAAACACGTTTACTCAATTATATAGTAAGATTTTATCATTTCACCTAGTTGAAAGATAGATGGTATTTTAACAAAAAGTGGGATGAAACATTTTATCCAAGCAAAATATCTTAATGAGTGATGTCCGGGGTCTGGGTCCCAGCCCCCAGACTTGGTAGGAGGGAGCAGTGGGAGGCAACCGGGAGGCAGTGGCCCTACCACCCCAGCCAGCACCAGGTCCAGAACCTGCCCACTTCAGGGGGAAGAGGCGAAAAGCCCAAGCCTCAGAGGGCTGGGGGGAGCAGGGGGAGACCAGCCAGTCCCACCCTCCAGGGAGAAGAGAGGGGGAAGAGAGGGGGCTAAGCAGGACAGAGGCAAAGGGCCAAGGCAGGGGGAACAGGGACACAGCAACAGCCCAAACAGAGCCCTTACCTGCCAAGGACGAGAAGCAGCCACTACAGCCCAGAGCCACACCCTGGCTAGAGGACAGCAGCCTGGCTCAGGAGGTGCTAGGAGCCAAGCCCCTCCAGGTGGGGCTGCTACAGGCATTCTGGGGGAGGAGATGGGTAGCCCCGCCCAGCATCAATGAGCAGGCAGCCCAGAAGCTGGCCAGGGCAGCTCCTCGCAAGCAAGGCCAGGCATGCTCAGCAGCACAGAAGCCGGCTGAGGCAGCTCCTCGTGAGCAAGGCCAGGCATGCTCAGCAGCACAGAAGCCGGCTGGGGCAGCTCCTCGTGAGCAAGGCCAAGGAGACCTCAGCTGGGGATGGCTCACATTCAACCCCACCCTGCCAGCAAGGCAAGGAAGCCAAGAAGGGATTAGTGGTAGGAGGGAAACACCTGAGGGAAGGCACAGCTGGGCCAAGTCAGGAGACGGAACAAGCCTAGAAGGAGGGCGGGGTGGGGAAAGGAAACCCTATATAAGGTGGCTAGGAAGAGCTCTGAGGTGGTGGGTGTGAGTAAGGAGTGATGGTGTGGAGTGAGAGCAGAGCAGTGCGAGGGTGGAGGTTTGGAGGAGAGTTCTGGGAGAAGGAGATGAAGGAGGACGCAGAGGGTAAGCAGGCCAGGTTGAGCAGGCCAGCGAGTGGACTGAGAGGGAGTCTGGGTGATGTATACCGCCCCTCCTTCCACAGAGCAGGGTCCCGCAGTATCCCTGGCACCCCTCTGACACCAGGGCCGGCCCAGCTGGGGCCCCGCCCAGCGGCAGCAGCGACAAGCCCTGACAAGTTACTTGTAACCCAAGTAACTCATCCCCATCTGCTGTATTATTAATTACAGTAATTATTTGGAGTGCAAGCATAATCTCAAGACTTTTAACACATGATCAAGGTTAGGATCAGATCTCTCTGCAACGAACTCTTGAATGGCAAACTGCACAGTACTTTTTGTGAACGTGAAAGCCACAAGAGGCCACAGAAATCACTTCCCCTGGAGAAAATGACTGCTGTGGATGGCAGACTGTATGGCATTATACCTTGCTAAGGTGTCTCTCCTCTTCAAACTCCACCCTGTCCAAGATCTACCCCCCAAATCTCCAGGAATTTCTTAACCTAGAGCTGACAACCCAACTGCTGCTTCCATTGGCTCCTCAGTCCAAGGGAGGTGGCAGCATACAGACCATCACAATCTCACAACAAGTGAAGAGGAGAATATGGGTAAATTCCTGCTCAAGAGAATTCATAAAACAACTATATAAGCATTATCAGTAATAAAACAAGTCAAGAGCCTAAAAAACATTTATCAGCCTCAAACGATATACTTAAAAGCGTCCTCAGGCTAGAAGTAGACTACAGAACAGCAGAAAAGATGCAACCCTTCAGTTAACAGTCTGGGTAAAGAAAAATGTTTTGGCCTTGCACTAAACAAGGGGAGCCTCAAGGGGAACAGCAAGGAGCCACCACTGAAAACTTTCTATATCTGGTTACGAACTGCCTTACCTCTGCAGGAAGAGGCACTGTGTGAAAGGCTTGGAAAGAGGATCTTAATGTCTGCCTTATACTTCATTCCAGAAAAATCTCACTGACTTGAAAGACCCCATGAATGGCAGCTGTAGCTAGGATGGCTGCCTGACCTGACACCCTCTCTGTCTTTTGACTTAAAAGTCAGAAGGCAAACAAGGACCTGAGATCAAATACTTTAGCACCTTTGTCAAATTAGAGTGGCACTTTCTGTGCTCTCTCTCTCCTTCCTGAAGACCAGAAAGATGGTAGCTACCCATCCAGCAAAGGTTTGGGTAACAGGAGCAGAGCTGGTTAAATTAGTCTAACACACAGGAATTGCTTGACAAAATATTCCAAATGTTACCTTAGTATGTGATAATGATTTTTTTCAAATATGCTCACTGTAAATGGATCTGATAGTTTTTACAATTAGATTTGCTTTCTTTTTAGCACATCACAAGAACCTAAGTTCTTCCTTCGTTTATCATTTGAAGCAAAAGAATCTCATCCAGATATCAAACTTGTTTGTTATTCATTCCCAAATGTCTGTTCTTACACTTTGCACCATAAAAATCCCACCTCCACTCCCATTACCAAAGTCCATGACAACATTCCATTCATACGAAATAAATTTTCTTTTCCTCATTTATTGTAATAACACCTTCAGGCATATATTTAAATAAGCTTACTCCTATAGCTACCAATGAACACATCACAAATGAATAGGCTGTATAAAACATGTCTAAATTCATTATCCCCCGAAAATGGAAGCAATGGAACTTCACTGCACTGTCCCTTTCCTGTTATGTACCCAGAGCAATACTGTCCCACCTACATTCATCTGATGTCATTCCTAGGTCAGAAACAGCGCCGGATCTAGGGTTGCCCGTGCCCTGTGGGGCAGGCGAAAGGCAGCGCAGGGGGCTGCGAGGCGCTGCTGCCTGTGCCCTCTGGCAACTGGTAGCTGCTCCCAGCGCCCCCTCCCTGGTGGTGCCGGGGGCAGACTACCCCCCCTGCCCCCCCCTCGATCCAACCCTGGTCAGAAAGAAGAGTTAACATTTAAATTCAACTTCTTTGCATTATATTCATTTGTATGTATAGGAATTTGTTTCCATTGGGGAAAAAAATCATAGTCTTCCACTTGCTATCTGAAGTACAGTACTCCATTTTGTCAGAGGCAGCAGTGAGCCAAGGCATATCCTGCTGTAGCTCATAAATAATTTGATCTAAAGAGATTTAGAGTTCCCTCTCTTTTGCTCTTGCAAAAAGCTCAGTCTTTACCAGTCCTAGAGAAAAGCATTCTGTAATCCATCTTATAAAAGCACATCTTAAAAACTATTAAAACCAAACAAAAACACGAGACTTCCGGTTTGGGATCCATGGAGGTCTAACGCAGCTCCAATAGTGGAGCTGACCGGGCTGCCGTTTCTAGCGGCCGGTGGGGCAAATCCAGCCCGCGGCCACCTGCTCCCAGGCGGGGAACAGGCAAAGAACGCTCAAGTACCTCAGGGCGCGTCGATCTCGGGCGAGGGGGGGTTCTGCGCTAAGGATTCTCTTTCGTCCCTTGAGGTCCCACCCTAAGACAGGTCGGCATAAATCTCTGCGGCAGATCCGGGGCCAGTGCGACTGGCATAAGATCTTCATGCCCAAGCTTCAGCAGGGGAAATTAATTTCGGAAGAAAATTTGGAATCGAAGCAGTGATTACAACCCAGAAAGACGTGTGAAAAGGTAAAGATCACTATCTCTCAAACCGGGACAGACTGTTTAAAGTAATGAGGCTTTAAAGTGAACTTTTAAACTGCAACAGTTGGACTATATTGTGAAAAAGATCCGGCAAGAATTTGATTAGAAAAAGGACTAAGTTAAAGAAAGTTATTGAAGAAAATAGATAATTGTTTACCATACCTGTGGTTATAAAGCGATAGCAAGCTGTGAGAAAACTTCTACCATCGCGAGAGCTGCAGTGGAGAGTCGGCAAACAGGAAGTGCGTAACAGCGATAGAGGTGCCTGTGAGAGAAGGTCCCCATCGAAGGACAGGAAGAAGGGAATCGCCATTTTGGAAAAGGGAAGGGCATTGGCTTCAACAGGAGCGGAAGTAGGACATCTTGGATTATAAAAAGACTATAGAAAAACCATAGAGAAAAGACGCCCGACATTTTGGATTTTGTAAGTGTCTCTTGTTTATTTTAAGAACCGGGACATTTAAATTATTTCAAAGGGACATCAATTTAGACGCCACGGAGCTAAGGAAACGTGCAGACTCGTGGGAGCGAGGTAAATCAAGCCCCACGATGTCGAAGAAAGAGTGGCAAACAGCTATTGAGAATTTGGACAAAAAATTCCTGGAAATGTTAAAGGAACTGAAGGAGACAAAACAGGAGTTGGTGAGAGAAGTTAAAGATGTTAAAGAGACAGTAAAAAACGAATTGGCAGAGGTGAAGAAGGGAATGGAAACAATACAAACTGATTTACAGGCAGCGCAGCAGAAAGTTAATGTTGTGGAAAAAGCGATGGAGAATCTTACAGAGACGCAACGAACAGATATGAGAGTGATAAGGGGGAGAATGGCGGTTGCGGAGAGTAAATATATGGAGAAACAGCTGAGGTTCCGAGGTCTGCCGGAAATAGAGACAAAGACAGCACAAGAACAGGTGACTGAAGTGTTAGCTGAATACCTGGGAAAGGAGGAGGAGGAAGTTGTGGCTATCCTGGATGTTGTGTACCGAATAAACTCCAGATTCGCGGCCCAGAGGAAATTACCAAGGGACGTGATTGTGCAATTCACGACAAGGAATATAAGAGAAATGATAGTGAGCAAACAGTTTCAAGATCCATTGGTAGTCGATGGCAAGACGATTATCATCATGAAGGAGCTACCCAGATCGGTGTTGCTTGATCGGAAAAAATATAAAGTGCTTGTGCAGAATTTGAAGGATATGAAAATAAGATATAGATGGGAATTACCGGAAGGGATATCTTTTGAATTTGGAGGAATGAAAAAGCGCATCAGATCTGAATTTGAGATGGAAAAGTTTATGAGGGACAATGAAAAGGACTTACCAACAACAAGGTTATGAATATGGAGTGTAAAGTTTTATCTTGGAATGTAAATGGACTTAATTCACCCAAAAAGAGAAAAAGTACTTTCCACTGGCTAGTAAAACAAAAATGTGACATTGTTTGTTTGCAAGAGACCCATATCAGAAATCAGGATGTAAAATATCTCAAAGTGAGTAAGTTGGGCATTGATTTTGTAGCGGCCTCAAAAAAGAAAAAAAAGGGAGTGGTACTATATATTAAAGAGGAGCTACAGCCAAAATTAATGATTAGAGATGTGGAAGCCAGATTTATAGCAGTGGAATGTACATGGAATTTAAAAAAAGTGTTGGTTATCGGAATTTATGCACCAAATGGTGCCAAAGAGAGTTTCTTTGAGGATTTAAGGAAGCAACTAGATGAACTTACATATGATCAGATAATCCTTGCAGGAGACTTCAATGGAATTACAAATTTGGAACAGGACAAAAAATCAGTAACTGCAAAAAAGAAAAGAGGACTTTTGCCAAAGACGTTCTTTGCATTAGTGCAGCAGGAAACTTTGGAAGATGTATGGAGAACGCGGAATCCCACAAGTAGACAGTATACATTTTTCTCCGCAAGACACTCTACTCTATCACGTATTGATATGATCTAGGCCTCAAAGGATTTAGTGCTTTGGACTAAGGATGTTGAAATAATGCCTATGGTAGGCTCAGATCATAACCCAATTATGTGGAAGTTCGGGAAAAGAAATAAGAGGAAAGGATGGAGAATAAATGAGGATTTGCTACAGGAGGGAGAAAATATGGAGATGCTGAGAAGGGAAACTAAGTTCTTCATACAACATAATATGAATCGAGAAGTACCAACCAATAAGGTTTGGGATGCTTATAAAGCAGTAATTAGAGGCATACTAATGGATTTAAATGGAAGAGCACGAAAGAAACGAGAGGAGAAGAGACAGGAGATTATGGAGAAAATAAAAGCCAAAGAAATACAACTAAAGAAAAGACCAGGTAAGAAGAAAATTTATCAGGATATTAAAATTTTACAAGAGCAGTTGACGGCAATGAACAATAGAGAATTGGAATGGAATTTGAAAAGAATGAATCAAAAGTCATTTGAAGGTGCAAATAAACCTGGGAAATATTTGGCATGGCAACTGAAGAAGAGAAAAGAAAAAAAGATAATAAATAAAATATGTGAGGACAATAAAGTGCATCTGGAACAGACTGCCATTAGTAGAGCCTTTTACAAATTTTATGCCAAATTGTATGGGGAAAAAGAAGTGAAAAAAGATTCAATAGCGACATATTTGGGAAAAGTAAAACTCCCA
The DNA here is from genome assembly GCF_028583425.1 of Eublepharis macularius. Taxonomy (NCBI): domain Eukaryota; kingdom Metazoa; phylum Chordata; class Lepidosauria; order Squamata; family Eublepharidae; genus Eublepharis; species Eublepharis macularius. The sequence continues at coordinate 137,279,839 of NC_072791.1, read as the reverse complement.
ATAATCTCGGAAGACTGGAGAGTTAAATTAAATAGTGAAATAACAGAGGAAGAAATAAAGAAAGCAATACAGTCAACAAATTTGTGAAAAGCGCCAGGGCCTGATGGACTTACAGCAAAATTTTATAAGGTAATGGCCAATGAGCTGGCGCCATTTCTAAAAGAGGTGATCAATGGGGTCTTGAGAGACCAAAGAACTCCAGATACTTGGAGTGATGCCAATATATCATTGATCCCTAAAGAGGGACAGGACTTGACAAATGTTAAAAATTACAGACCTATTTCTTTACTTAATAATGACTACAAGATCTTTGCGAAGATCTTGGCAGAGAGGCTAAAGGGATGGCTAGCTGAGGCTATTGGGGAAGAACAAGCAGGTTTTCTTCCAAACAGACAAATTAGAGACAATTTAAGGACAGTTATAAATGCTATTGAATACTATGACAGGCGTTGTGATAAAGAGGTTGGGTTCTTCTTTGTAGATGCTGAAAAAGCGTTTGACAATTTGAACTGGGACTTTATGTTTGCAACTATGGAACAGCTACAAATGGGAGAAAGATTCATAAGAGCAGTTAAAGAAATTTACAGAGACCAAAGTGCAGCAATTGTGGTGAATGATGAGGTGACTAAGAAACTGACTATAGGGAAAGGTACAAGACAAGGTTGTCCGTTGTCTCCACTGTTGTTTATTTTGGTATTGGAAATTCTGATGATACAGATCCGAGAAGATGATGCAATCCGTGGAATAAAGATAAAGGACTTTTCCTATAAGGTCAGAGCATTTGCAGATGACATAATGTTAATTGTGGAAGATCCAATTGAAAACATGCCTAAGGTAATAGATAAAATCATAGAGTTCGGAGACTTGGCAGGTTTTTTTGTAAACAAAAAGAAGTCAAAGATATTGTGTAAAAATATGACTAAACAAAAACAACAGCAACTTATGGAAATAACAGACTGTGAAGTAACAAGCAAGGTAAAATATTTGGGAATCGAACTGACTGCAAAAAACATAGATCTATTTAAGAATAATTATGAGAAATTATGGACTCAAATAGAGCAGGACTTGATTAAATGGAATAGATTGAAGTTGTCATGGTTGGGAAGAATTGCAGCAGTTAAGATGAATGTTTTGCCAAGAGTGATGTTTTTGTTACAGACAATACCAATTATTCGGGACTCTAAACAATTTGAAAAATGGCAAAGGAAAATATCGGAGTTTGTGTGGGCAGGCAGGAAACCTAGGGTGAAAATGAAAGTGTTGCAGGATGCAAAAGAAAGGGGTGGAATGCAACTGCCCAACCTGAGACTTTACTATGATGCAATCTGTCTGGTATGGCTGAAAGATTGGATGACGCTGGAAAATTGCAAATTGCTGGCCTTAGAGGGATACAAAAAACTGTTTGGATGGCATGCATATTTATGGTATGACAAAGTGAAAGCAGATTCTATGTTTCTACACCACTATATTCGGAGAAGCCTCTTCACAGTTTGGAAGAAATATAAAGATTACTTACAGGAAGGAACTCCCTCCTGGGTGGTTCCATATGAAGTAATTGATCCAAGAACGGTTGATAATAAGCAACAGTGTTTAACGTATAAGGAGATAACTCAAACAGAATTTTCTAAAGCCAGAATAAAGACACAACAAGAGCTGTCCCCAAACTATGATTGGTTTCAATATAGACAAATCAGAGATCTTTATTATTCGGATTGTGCGAAGGGAGGAATAAGAATGGAGAATTCAGAATTAGAGAAAGTAATTCTACAAGGAGATAAAAAAGAAATTTCAAAGGTCTACAAAGTGTTGCTAAAATGGTATACTGAGGATGAGGTAGTTAAAGTGCAAATGGTGAAGTGGGCTATAAATTTTAACAAAGAAATAACAATGGAGGCGTGGGAATACTTGTGGAAAAATACGTTGAAGATTACGACATGCACTAATATTAAAGAGAATGTTTATAAAATGATGTATCGTTGGTATCTGACACCAAAGAAGATAGCGCTAGGGAATTTGGACATGTCTAACAAATGTTGGAAATGTAGAAAACATGAGGGTTCTTTGTACCATATGTGGTGGACTTGTGAGGTAGCTAGGCAGTACTGGGGGGAATAATAAAAGTAATGAGTGAGATTTTACAATTTCAAGTGAATAAGAACCCAGAACTCCTGCTACTGAACTTGGCAATGCAAGATATGCCAGCACAATACAGGACATTGTTATTCTATATGACAGCAGCAGCTAGACTTTTGTACGTGCAGAAGTGGAAAGTACAAGAGGTGCCAGCCATTGAGGATTGGATCTACAAATTGCTGTACATGGCGGAGATGGATAAAATGACAAGAAAATTGAGAGACCTTGACCCAGGGCAGTTTAACAAGGACTGGGAGAAGCTGAAACAATATCTGGTGAAAAAATGGGAGGTGGGTGGAGAACTGTGGCAGTTTGAAAATTACTGAAACACAATGGAAGAAGAGGGAAGTGACTATACCGAGGGGGGGAGAGTTGACTGAATAATTCTAGGCAAATATCATATTGGATTATTATATAGGGTATTAGTAGTGCTATTATTATAAGAAATGTAAGGATAAAAACTAAACTAAACATCTTTCTGACGTAAATAATAGTTGCAAAAGGGTGAATGGATACATATCAGCAGGTGAAATGTGGATATAACAGATTGACTTATGTTAAACGAATATATGAATGGATTACTCTAATTAAATAGCTCTATAATGGAGAAATTAGATAATTATATTGGATATGATAGGTAAAAGGAAGTAAGGAGCAACATATACAGAATATAAGTCAAATTGATTGATTTATTACGAATGCATGCAAAGTTTATAGAAGTACTAGAAAATATGTATAAGGTGGGGCAAATTGCTTTTCCCATGTCGAAGAGAGTAGAAAGAGTAAAATAGAGTATAGGTGATCAGAATGAATATTATTGAAAGGAATCAGAAATAGCACAAATATGATAGATAAGCTTAGAAGAATTTGAAAGTATATTATAATAAATATAGTAAAGTTCATATGAGTAAAGGGAAAATAGATGAGGGGTTGGAAAACTGTTGGAAGTCAACAAAAGGGGGGGAATGGGAGGGGGTTAGAATTGGAAATTTAAAGGAATGTGAGTGTAAATGATATGATATGTTTCTAATCCAATAAATTTTTTTACAAAAAAAAACAAAAAAACAAAAACACATTCTTAAACAATTAAAACAAAGCTAAAATATACATATAAAAACATTAAAACAGGGCAGAAAGGAGAGATTACCGAAGAAATGCCAAACAAAACTAAAAGTCTTTACCCACTGGTGGAAAACATCAACAGAAGAGGATAGATGAGTCTGTGTGGGGAGAAAGTTCCAGAGCTTTCATGCTATGACTGAGAAGGCCCTCTCTCAGGTTATCACTCACCTAATCGCAGATGGTGAAAGCACCCAAAGCAAGGCCTTTGAAGATGACTGTAGTGGTTAGGTAGGTTCATAAAGGTGTAGGCAGTCCTTCTGGTGTGCTGATCCCAAGCTATATAAGCCTTTTAAATGTCAATATCAACACTCTGAATTGTGCCTGGAAACCAACTGGAAGACAGTCTAGATGGGCCAAGACAGGACTGATATGACCCACTCATCAACACCCTTTCTGCAGCTTTCTACATAAACTTCCTGATACAGAGGGGAGGGGAGCAGAGGAAAGAGAAAGGGTCATGCAAACAGATTTCTCCTTTGCAAAGCAAGTAACTCCTACTCAGGGCAATCACAGCAATAAACCACACCCTCTATTCAGACATCCCATAATTTCTCCACTTTGTTTTAAATTTTCCTGCCTCTAGAACTATTATGATGCCATCACAATGAATGATGTATTAAACAATTTAGAATTCTTCAGTGTTTCCATACATGAGTGGGAAAAATCTCGTAAATCCAGAGGTCCTTGCATGTACAAGAATTCTTGCACTTTCAGAAATACTGAAATAGCTCCCAATTCATGATAAACCATGAAGTAGCCACCACATGAAAAAGCTTCTTGAACATGGTCGCAAGTGCAACCAAACTTGGAATTACATGGAAATATGAAATGGTTTGGTTCTGCCTATGATAGGTCACTATCCAATGAAGCTGTCATTCAAACAAAATCTGGAGAAGCTACCACATCATTAAAGTTTTGTGGCATCAGTCCTTAGTTGCCATCCTCAAAGACTTGTGAATCTACCTCTTAAGAAAGTTATTCCTGACTGCCTCTTAAGATAAATTCAAGCTGGCAAGCACATAACTCAGCTTCTTGGCATATTCAAGCATATATCATCACAGACAACAAAAGAGGATGCTTTGTGAATCCTAAGGCTTACACCAGTGGTTCTCAAACCGGGGGGAAGGGGGTGAGATTAAACCCTTCTCTGAAAAGAAGGCACAACATATGAAGGAAGAATAGGATCCTATTAATGTAGAAGGAATCTTCTTCTATTCTCCAAGATATGGATAGCTGGTTGATCCATGCTGCATTTTTGGGAGTGATGTAAGAATTTACAAAGTCTTGCTGGAGAAGTACAAAGCTCCGTTAGTGCAACATCCTTCTACCCAATCAATTAGATGTCCCTGAGAAGCCCCCAAGAAGCACACAATGAAAGCAGCCCTTTCTGCTGTTGATTCTAAGCAACTGGTATTCAGAGGTGCACTGCCTTCCAAACTTGGAAGGTCCATTTGGCCATCATATCTAACAGCTATTGATAGGCCTATCCAGGAAAATCAGGTCAAGAACTTTTGCTGGGTGAAACCTCCATGACCTCCTTGTCTAACTGGCCTAGCAACATGTTTGCATCATACTTTTCCTACCTGTCTTTCATTAAAGATATACTCAGATTATACCTTGCACTTTTTGTATAAGAGCTGAGTAAATTCAGTAAAGATGCATGCATATAGACTGAATAAATCAGTCAGTAAGGGTCAAGGACTTAAATGGGAAAAAAATCTATGAATGACATCAATGATATTATTTCCTATCACATTTGTCACAAATCTACCTTTATATTGAAATACTGGTTTCTTCAACTATGGTCAAAATTTAACACAAAAAAGGCATCATCACTTCACAGAAAAGCATACAATGTGGTCTGGATGCAAATTGTCAACGAATTATGCAATTTATGGCATTCACAGAACAACTACCATTTGAACAATAGTTACCTGTGTGCATGCTCAGCATAAAATTAGCTAGTTTAATATAACTTAATAGCTCAAAAGCTTTGTAGCTTGTCTCTTAACCTTGTCTCTTAACCACTGCATTTTCCTGTTCAAAGTTCACCTCACAAGTCAAAAGAAGGACAACAAAAAAGAAGATGCTCTTTAATGATGAACAATGGAACACTCAGTGTGTTACAAAACACCTGATCTTTTTGGCGGGTTGGGGGAATCTCCATTCCTAAACTTGCATAAATACATTTTAAAGAGCAAATATAAACCTAACGTAATGCAGCATGAAGTGATGAGAGAATAAATATACCTGCTATTAGTATACACCAGTTTTTAAAAATTTAATTTCAGCTATTTTACTGTCTCCTATTCATCCTCCAAAAGACTCTGCCAATAGTCTATATTGATTTGAAGTGTCTCATCTTATTCATATAAGTAATTCATTGTTTAATATAATTAAGCTTATAAGCTAGCCAATGCTCAGTTCCTTGGGCTGAAATACACTGGATTTATTTGGTAATCCAATGTACACAAAATCTGCATGCAAATTATTACGGCATGCGGCAACCAGCCCTTCATGAGCCAAAGCAATCACCATAATAATGACATACCGGAAACTCAAAGCAACAGTGCTGAATACAGGACAGTTATACAAACACAGGTAATTCTTCTGATTTGTATCCAGATTTAAAATAGTGGCTATGAACGCTGCAATTGAAACCACAAATACAAACTTCATTGCCTTGAGGATTAAAACATTTTCAAATGCTGGCATTCTGTTAACATCATTCTCGAGCTTTTCCATTTTTGTCTTGACACTTGGAGAAACTACTAAGTCAAACAGAGTTGGCCAACTAGATCTCTGACAGGAGATGATGCTTACTTAATGACTCTCCCTAATCACGTGTTATAAAGTCCATGCATCCACCAGAGATCCTGTTGACAGCTGTTCTCTAGCAGATCCATGCTCATAACTTACTTCCCATGCAAGCATAGGCTTCAAATTTGGAACATGGTGCATAGAGAGAGGCAGCTCCCCCAGCTCGTGCCATTTTCCTGATCTGAAATGGCCTCAGGGAGTTGATATTTCTTTCACTGGGGAAATTTACAAGTTTCCCAATGGGGCAAACAGAGGATCCCAGGGCTGTTGGAAGTTGGGAAAATGCCATGGGGACAAAGGCTTAAGCCCTCTCCCTTGTGCACCATTTGGCCCCAATCCCAATTGGGCCCACATACCTGAGAAAAGGTCTGAGCATGGGACTTCCAGAGCACATCTTTCAACAGGACTAGTGACAGATATCAGAACTTTGTAACATGCAATTAGGCCTGCTGTGATTGAGAAATACAAAGCTGGCCTTTAATTAACCCACTATGATCAAACCCTGAGGAAGCCCAATCTTTGCCCAGGAAGAGTAGGGCCATAAACTGCCAAGTGTCTAACCATTTGCTCGAACTGTCATCCTAGGCTAGAGGAACAATTGTTTTCCTAACCTTTGATGGTCTAACAAAGCCATACCTGTGGTAAAATGTACTTGGCTGGACAGAGTGCCATGGCAGCATAGAGGGAGGATTCCACAACTGAGGAGTGGGGGGGGGAACTATCTTGGGAGAAGGGTTTAAAAGATCGGTAAATCTTTTGTCTCTGTGTATGTTCAACTAGGATCAGGAATAAAAGGGATAGAAGAGCAGCTTGCCTCTATTTTCTGATGCTACGGTGAGATGTATACCAATACCAGAGACAATTTGGGATGCTCAGGTAACATCAGTGACACTCAAGTTAATTTAGCTAGAATGTATTCCTTTTTCCTCTTTGTATTAACTGCTTAGTTTTTATGTCATGATAATTCCTTCCTTGCATTTTCTGTGCTTTGCATTATATATTGTAGTTTAGTACAATAAAGATCTTTCATTGGTTAAGAACAACATGTGTCCAAGATTCCTCATGTGCCCAAACATTCATTCATGCTGGCACTCTGTATGCATCCAGAGGCTCACTAGGGCCAAACTGCTGGTGAAAGACTGTCAGTTTGATGATGACAGAACTGAAGGGTGTATAGCCAAGGGGAGAGGGAAGTGTGGATGTTTGCCCACTCAGATTCAGTAAACACTAGAGATGGGCACAAACCAGAAAAAAAAGAATCATGTTGTTCATGGTTTGTCAAATTTCACGAACCATGAACTTTCACGAACCTGCCCCCCGGTTCGTGAACCAGTTCATTTGGTTCATGAAAACATCATATCCAGGTCAGAAAACTGTCACTTCCGGGTCAGCAGAAGGTCTGCAGGAAGTCCATCCCCTGTTGCCTAGGAAACTGATTGATCGGCACCAGGCTGTCTGCAGTGACGAATCAAAAAAATGAACCAAACGAACCAGCCTAAAGTTCATGCCGGTTCGTCAGAAATGGGATCTGACGAACCGCTGGTTCACGAAACATGAACCGGCCTGGTTCATCATGAATTTTCGTTCGTATTTCGGTTCATGCTCATCTGTAGTAAACACACACGTTCTCCCCCTGTCCATAACAAGACCTTTAAGCTTTTAAAATTAAGATCTGGATAGTCCAGACAAGCCTGATCTTATCAGCTGAGCAGGGTCAGCCTTGGTTAGTAATTGGATGGAAGACCACCAAAAAAGACCAGAGCTGCAGAGGCAGACAATAGCAAACCACCTCTATTAGTCTTGCCTTGAAAATCCCAGTAAGTGTCGCCTTATGCCAGCTGTGACTTGAAGACACTTTCCACCACACAGCTTTTTAACACTGGTCACTTGCATACACATACACCCCTGACAAGAGCCTATTTTAATTCATTTATTCTTCCAATTAACTTGAAAAAATTCTTACGTAAATGCTTTGCACAATCTGTTTATTTGCATATGCCATCTAGTTAAAAACATTTTAAAGACTTTTATTAGAACTTGTTACTGTATTTTAACTAGATCTAGACAAAAAATTAATTTTAAAGCTACACAAGAGATTATTGTGAGCCATGACTGATAAAACAATCAAATATCTACATAAATCTGAAGGAAGTACTAAGATCCTTTTCTCTAGAACAGAACCTAGCAGCCATAGCCAGAAGAAACACATAGTAAGATTCAGGTCCAATAGCCCTTTAGAGACCAACTAGATTTCCAGGGTATGAGCTTTTGAGTTAAAACTCCCTTCGTCAGATACCAGTATTATGAGAGCCAGATTGGTGTAGTGGTTAAGAACATGGGACTCTAATCTGGAGAACCAGGTTTGATTTCCCACTCCTGAAGGGCAGTATATAAATCCGATGTTATTATTTTATTATTAATGTTATTATGACTCTGAAGAGATAGTGATGCATAATAGATTTCTATAATAGTTGTCATTGATTCATAAAATCATAGAGTTGGAAGGGGTCCTACAGACCATCTAGTTCAACCCCCTACCCAGTTCAGGAACAACCTAATGCATCCCCAACAACTATTCATCCAGCTGCTCCTCAAAGACTGTCAATGAGGGGAAAGTCACCACATCCCTAGGCAGTCAATTTCATTGTTGAATTACTCTTAACATGAAGAATTTTTTCCTAATGTCCAGCTGGTACCTTCCCTCCTGTAGATTAACCCCTTATTTCAAGTCCTATCCTCTGTTGCCAACAAGAATAGTTCCCTTCTCTCCTCTTTAAGTATTTAAAAGGCTGCCACTTAAAGAGAGCAATCATGTCTCCCCTCAACCTCCTCCTCTCTAAACTGAACATTCCTCAGTCATTCCTCACAGGGCTTGGTCTTCAGGCCCCTGATTATCCTGGCTGCTGCTCTCCTCTGCACCCATTCCACATTCTTTTTAAAATGAGACCTCCAGAATGCACACAATACTCCAGGTGGGGTCTGACCAACTCATTATATAGTGGGACAATGCATCTGATGAAGAGACATTATCTTCCTTTCTAAATGCAAAAAACGGAACATTCTACCCAAGGGACTGTGTGTGAAGAACCCACTTAAATCCATTTATTGCACAGACTACAGTGAGAAACTATGCAACACCTTATCTAGGAAATTCTTAATTCACCTCATCAGACTGATGTACAGCAAGCAACAAAGGATCAAGCAAGAGATCTCTGAACTAGACTCTTCCATAAAAAACAATCCCTCTACACAAACCAGGAGCTGGCAGATTTTTACCAAAACCAGAGAAACCATCTATTGCACACTACTTACTAAATTACAGAACAAGAAGGAAAAGAAACTCTCAAAACTCCTGCATGTAACAGGGAACAAGACCAGTTTAGATCCACCTAGCAACATTATCAATCTCTCCAGCCACAAACTGAGCCAAGCAGAGGAATCTCTCCTCTCACATGGACTATCTTTTTGCCCAGCCAGACCCACACAAACCATACAACTCTGTGGAGACCTAGGGGCCTATTTTAGACGCCTAAGACTGAGGGAATTTTTCAACCACTCAGTTGAACAAAACGATGAACAAAGCGCTGAACAGACACCATCACAGCAGCAATCACCCTCCCAACCAAGCAGTGCACAATCATGGTTACAAAATTCCAGAAACAAGAATTCCACATGGACACCCCCTGAGGGCCGCAACTCCTCATTGGACTTTTACATTGAATGCTTCCGTTGACATACTCAGGCTGAGATAATTGACAAACAACACCACTTAAAGCAGAATCTCAGCCGTGCAGAAAGAGATGCCATAAACAGCCTCAAAAATAATTCTGGCATCATAATCAAGGAAGTTGACAAAGGCGGTGCAGTCATCATCATGGACAAACATAACTACATACAGGAAGTAGAGAGAGAACTCTCCAACACAACATTCTATAAAACACTACCTTCTGACCCTACGGAGCAATACAAAAAAGAACTCAATAACATATTAAAGACATACAAGAACGTATCCATACGGACACACCCCAGGAACCACGACCAGGAACATTCTACCTATTACCCAAAATCCACAAACCAGGTAACCCAGGATGCCCCATTGTTTCAGGAATTGGCACTATCACAGTAGGAGTCTCAGGATATATGGACTCTATCCTCAGGCCCTATGCCACCAGCACACCCAGCTATTTACGGGACACCACTGACTTTCTCAGGAAAATACAGTCCATCGACAACCTACCAGATAACACCATCCTAGCAACCATGGATGTGGAGGCTCTGTACACCAATATCCCACATGCAGAACAACTGCATGCCATCAGGAATATTATCCCAAACAAAACCACAGCACACCTCGCCACTAAACTTTGCCACTTTGTACTCACTCACAATTACTTCAAATTTGGTGACAGCTTATATCTACAGGTTAATGGCACAGCCATGGGCACATGCATGGCATCACAATATGCTAACATATTCATGACAGATTTGGAGCAATGATTCCTCAGCTCCCATCCACTGAAACCACTACTGTATTTAAGATTCTTGGATGACATCTTCATCATTTGGACCCATGGGAAGGAAGCCCTTGAGAGATTTCATCAGGACTTCAACAACTTTCACCCTACTATCAACCTAAGCCTAGACCACTCTACACGACAGGTACACTTCCTGGACACCACTGTACAACTACATAATGGACAGATAAATACCACCTTATACTGGAAACCCACAGACCAATACTCATATCCACATACCTCCAGCTACCACCCTAAACATACCAATTGGTCGTTTGTCTACAGCCAGGCCTTAAGTTACAATCGTAACTGCTCCAATGCTCTTGATCGGGACTCCCACTTAAGAGATTTACAACAAGCATTTTTGGAGCTACAGTACCTACCTAATGAAGTGAGGAAACAAATCGTCAGGGCCAGACTAGTACCCAGAAACAGCCTGCTCCAGGACAAACTTAAAGGAACTAACAACAGAACACCATTGGTTGTCACCTACAGTTCCCAGCTCAAACCCATCCAACGTATTATCAGTGATCTACAAGACATCCTGGAAAATGATGCCTCATTCTCACAAGCCCTGGGTGGAAGACCTCTCCTTGCCTACAGACAGCCTCCCAACCTTAAATGACTTCTCACTCACAACCATGAATCGGCCAGCAGAGTCACCAACACAGGTACCAGACCCTGCAACAGACCCAGATGCCAGCTCTGCCCTCATATCTACCCAGGAAATACAATTACAGGACCCAATGGTGTCAACTACACTATCTCTGGCTCTTACAGCTGCTCATCCTCCAACGTGATATATGCCCTCATGTGCCAACAATGTGCATCTGTTCTGTACATAGGACAAACCAGCCAACCTCTGCGCAAAAGAATAAATGGACACAAATCTGACATTAAAAATGGCAACATCCAGAAACCAGTGGGAGAATACTTCAATCTATCAGGACATTCCATCAAGGACTTAAAGGTCACTGTAGTTCAACAGAAACCTTTCAAAAACAGAATCCAACGGGAAGCTGCTGAATTGGAATTCATATGTAAATTTGACTCAGTCAGGCTTGGATTGAATAGGGACTATGAATGGTTATCTCATTATCAGAAGCAAACTGATTCCATTATCAGAAGTTACTGTTTGCTGTTGATTCAGCATACGTTGGATAATGCACTTCCAATCCTCTTTAGAGATCATTTGGAACTGAATTTTTCGTGTGTGAAACAAAAAATCCACTTCAAAATGATTGCTAAAGTGCATTGAAAGTGCATTATCCAATGTGTGCGGAATCAACCTGCATCTACTCTACTCTCCCCTCTCCATCTATATATCTGGCCAGTTTCTTCTTACCCTCCATGCATCTGACGAAGAGAACTGTGATTCTCGAAAGCTTATGCTACAGTAAAGTGGGTTAGTCTTAAAGGTGCTACTGGACTCTTTTCTATTTTGCTACTACAGACGAACACGGCTAACTCCTCTGGATAGTGGGACAATGACATCCTGTGATTTGGATGTTATGTCTTTGTTGATATACCCCAAGATTATGTTCACTTTTTTTGCTACTGCATCACACTGACTGCTCATATTTAGCTTCCCATCCATCTATACCATTTAACATCTTGCTCACAATCACTGCTACCCAGAAGTACATCCCTCAGCCAGTATACATGTTTTGTATTTTGTCTTGTTGAATTCTATCCCTATCTTCAAAGGTGTTTGCCACTCCTCCCAGTTTGGTGCCATCAGCAAATTTAATGAGTAATCTCTTCACACCCTCATCCAGATCATTTATAAATACCATTAGTTGCTTAAATTCAAAAGAAAAGTATCAGGGTTTATGTATTTTCGAACTTTACAATTACAGTGAATAAGAAAATCTAGTTTAAATGCAGTAGTTTGGTAAATAAACAAGTTTATTTTGTATAAGCTAATATCTGTAATAATACTTGTATTCATTGTAAATATTAGTTGTAAATATAGATATTTCTCTATGATATCTTCCCATCCTCTCACTTCCCTTAAATAACCTTATACACTGCAAAATGATATATTCAATTAAAATTTAGTCTTTAGCTCTCTCACCCTTTATTGCAAAAAACGCTTGTCTTTCGATTGTACCAATTTAAAATTATAGAAATATAAGCATGAGAGTAAAGATGTACAAAAACTGAATAGTTTATAACTTATCCCGTGGAGCCCTCTATAACCTGGTGAGGTTACTGGCATGATTACCAATAAAAAGGGCAATATAACTTCAAGAGCTTCTTTGAGTAGTCTCATTCCCCTCCCTATCCCCAAATCTCAGATCACTATTTTATTTTTCTATTTTTAATTTTAACTGTATATACTTTCACATTTCTCTTAATTGCTTCAGTTTTAATTTGTTTGCTGAAATTTTGTTTGAAACTGTTTTATGTCTACTGTACTATGTATTATAATGAACAAGTATTTTGTTTCCTTTAAGACGGCTTAGAGGCTGTGTCATTTTTCTTTTTTGGGATATTTTGTCAAACTACCTAGGAGTAGATGTTTTGTAGCAGTTTTACTCCTGAGTCATAGTCTGAGGCATGACATAATTTGTCTTTGTGCTTTACTTGTCATTTGGTGTGGTTTATCCGTTTATATTTGATTTGAGCATGTCTCAATGCCTCTGTGGTCACTCTGAGCTCTTTCCTTCTATTTAGTATCTCATTAGGTAGACCTGTGAACACTAAGATTGGGGTTCCTTTGAAGGATAATGAGTTTTGGATTCTAGCAGTGTCCAATATTTTTTTCTGTGTTCTCCAGTCAGGGAAGACTGCAAGCATATCTCTAGGGCCCCTTCTTTTCTGGACCAATGCAGTATGCTTTAGTTATTATAGGGGCAATTCCTTCTTCTAGTTGAAGTATGTTAGCTAGCCAGTTTGCTAGGAAAGTAAGTTCTCTGAAAGTGATATTGTTCATCAGAGCCCTGAAATTTTAGATTTGTCTGAGTGATGAGAGCTGTAAATGTAGTTCGCTCTCTTGTGTGCAGTTATTTTCTTTTTGAAGATCACATATCTCTTCTTTTATTATTATTATTATTAATTTAATTTCTAGCTCACCCTCCCCAAAAGCGGCCTCAGGATGAGTTCCAAAAGTATGAATAAATAAAAAGGATGGAAGCATTTAAATATATTAAAATCAAAGTTATTAATAAACATACATTCCAGATCCCAAGATGGAAGCCCCCTCCTTTCTTCCCTACAACCCTACACAGGGGGGAGGGGGGTACAAGTTGATATCATCAAACTGTGACTTCACATATTGGGTAAGAGATGGCTATGTAGCCCCCCCACCCTAACAGGAGACCGATAGAAAGGCATTGCTAGATGGATCTAAGGCACAGTCTGCTTTTTGAGTAGCATTAATTACGGTTATTTGAGTTCTGTTAATTAATCTGCCAAAAATTTAATCAAGAGAGAAAAGGGGGATATTTTCTCTAGAATATTTTGCTCCATAGAGTGTATTAAGTCTGCTAATGCGGGATCTGCCACTGATTCTGTCACATCAGCAAAGGCCAGGAATTGATTTCTCAGATCCAGATGCACTAAATGCTGTCTTGCTCTGTTCATTTTGGCTCATGTTGTTGATCTCTGAGGAGATGTGTTAGGAAAATATTCTGTTTTATTGTCCCTTCCACCACTCTTCCCATCCCTTGGCAGGGCCTGAAGAATTTTGTTGATGCAGAGAACTTTGAAGAGAACATTAAAAACATTCAAATATTTTGTGTTCATAGTAGAAGGTATTGGATGTAGATCCTAGAAGAATACCAGAACTCCAACATAATCCTGTTGCAGAATAAGTATGTCAGGTTCTGACTGTGTTCAAACCAAAGAAACTCCATTTTGATCCTGTCTGTATATTAAGTGTTTTCTTTGCAGGTGGCAAGCCTTCCACTGGAAGCTCACAGAGAGAAGAGGAATGTTATGTCTACATATATCTGCCTTTCTGACGCCCCTGGGAAACTTTCACTTTCTCACCCTCGGGCCGATTGTTTTGAGAACTAAGGGGGAGGATGGGACCCACAGGGAATTGCTATTCTGTACCTTTGCTTTTGCCTGCCATTCGTAACAATTTCTAAGCTCAGCTCTGATCCTTGGATCTGGGAGTGTGGACTTATACTAGTTGTTTATCTTCAGTAAAGCCTTTTGAAATCAATGAACTCTTGTCTCATTGCAAGGGGTAGTCTGGATTGCAACTTTTATTCAAGCCTCAGTCTGACATTTTGTTACGAATCACATCTGTTCCAATGCCTAGGCCGGAGGAGACGGATAGCCAGCCGTGGTATTACTGGAATAGAGAATCCGACCAATTGGAGTGGGACCCAAGAGGTACCAAAAGCACCCAGGTTTGGGAAACTACCCATCATGATCTGATGAGTTGGGACTACGCTGAAGTCGCCCCATGGACGGGGTAGCGCGAGTCAAGCGATCATAGTTGGCAGCAATTACAAACCTGCACGTTAGCTGTGGATGCTGGGATTTCGGCGATAACGGGACTAGCGAAAGCAATCCTGGCTGGCATATCGGAGGAAGAGGAGAGTACCGGGGCCACTGGAATGGGAGGGATTCAGCCTTGGCCCTGAGCAACCATCTCCTCTGAAGGATATATAGACAATACACAATTCCCAGCAGAGATGCCACAGGAACCGCCATATGAGGATGTCGATACTTCAGTACCGCGACACGTACAAAGATTGGAAGATAGGATTGGCAGTATGGAGGAGAGCCTGGCGCACGCAGTGCACTTGCTATCCGTACTGGTTGTAGAAGGACGGGGAGAAGATCCCCCGCGAGAAGTTGGGGAACGTCCGAGAATCTCGATCGGTCGTAGGGTAGCAGCTCTCCAGAGGGGCCCGCCCAGATTACGGCCAGCACAAGGTCAGGTCCCCCCTCAGGGCGAGCAACTGCAGCCCTTGCCGGAGGATGATCAGCAAGAAGACAGGGTTAACATACCTGTAACTTATGTTCATCGAGTTCTTCTGTGCCGACACACATGGGTACTGCGCACGCGCAGGCCAGCCGCCGGAAGATTTTTTATCGCTTTCCCAGCTCCGAAGGGGCCGTTTGCCGTGCGCCTCAGCGACCGTTTCCCGCCCAAACGGTCACATGCTCCTCCAGCGGCCAACGGCCCCTTCCCTCAGTTCTCCCTTGCCGCCGCTCATCCAATACACAGAGCCATAACCCCGATAAAGACTAGAGCCATAGCCCAGCCATAGTACAGCAATCTGCGTTGGAGTTCACAGCGGGGTAGGAGGGAGGGTTGTGTGTCGGCACAGAAGAACTCGATGAACATAAGTTACAGGTATGTTAACCCTGTCTTCATCTTCGTTCTTCTGTGCCTCCACACATGGGAGAGTACCAAGCTTCACACAATAAGGAAGGTGGGGTGAAATCCAACTCAATTTTATTATACAACAGGAAAGAAACAAGACAACATATATACACATATACATATGTGGCAAAAGAAAACATACCAACCCCACAACATCCAGCAAGTATAAATATATATATATATATATATATATATAATATACACCATATACAGTGCCTCCACCTCCCCATTGGAGCATATTAACCAGCATACTCCTAGGGAAACAAGGAATGGAGGACGGCCCTAGCAACAGCTACATCTTCATTGGCATTTACATCCACAGCGTAATGCCGTACAAATGTATCGGCGGACGACCAAGTTGCAGCCCTGCAAATATTAGCTAAAGGTATACCCTTGAGCAGTGCCGAAGATGCCGCCTGGGACCGTGTGGAGTGAGCCCTGACACCCAAAGGACAGTCCACCTCAGCCGTGGCGTAGGCCTTCACAATGGCTGTCACAATCCAACGGGACACCGTCTGTGCAGACGCCCTGCGGCCCTTGTCCTTCGCCCCGAAACACACAAAAAGGTAGGGACTGCTCCTGAACACCCTTGTCCTTTCCAAATAAAAAGCCAAAGCCCTCCGCAGATCCAAACTGTGGAGGGCCTTTTCCCCTTTAGTAGGAAAAGGGAAAAATCAGGGAAAAATACAGGCAGAGAAATCTCTTGTGAAAGGTGGAAGGTTGACACCACCTTGGGCAGGAACGAAAGACACGGTCGCAAGACCACCTTATTCGCATGAAAGCGAAGGAACGGGGGATCTGCCCTAAGAGCAGCCAGTTCGCTGACCCGTCTGGCAGAAGTGATCGCCACGAGGAATGCCACCTTGTAGGAGAGCAAGTCCAGAGGGCACGTAGCCAAAGGCTCAAAAGGGGGCAACATCAACCTAGCCAGGACCAGGGAGAGAGACCACTGGGGCACAGGGGGTGACACAGGCGGGTAAAGATTAAGCATCCCCTTCAAAAACTGGCGGGACTTCTGGTGAGAGAAAACCGTGCAGCCATCCACCCGATCATGGAACGCAGAGATGGCCGCAAGGTGCACCTTCAGAGATGCTACACTAAGGCCCTGGTCCTTCAGCTCGCAAAGATAATCCAAGACCATCCCCAAGGGGCTATCCAGAGGCGCCACCTTCCTAGAGGCGGTCCAAGCCTCAAACCTACTCCACTTCGCCTTGTAGGCACGCCGTGTGGAGGGCTTCCTAGTGTTCAGTAGGACCTTCTCGACTGGCTCAGAGAAGCCTAGGGACGGGGCCGAATCCGCCAAACGGTCAGGTGTAGTTTCCTGGGCTCGTGGTGGAAGAGCTTCCCGTGTAGGAGGAGATCCCTCCGGGGCGGAAGGGCCACGTAAGCTCGGCCGGACATCTCCAGCAGCTTCGGGAACCAGAGCTGCCGTGGCCAGAACGGAGCCACTAAGATGCAGTCCGTGTTGTCCCTCTCCACCTTGCACAGCACTCTGGGTATGAGAGGGAAGGGCGGAAACATGTAATGTAGTCCCCGGGCCCAAGTAAATTGGAAGGCATCCCCAATAGAAAGGGGGTCGCTTCCTGCCCGAGAACAAAAGATCTCAGCCTTGGTGTTCGCCGATGTCGCAAACACGTCTATGCTCGGGCGACCCCATTTCCGAAAGATTGGCCCAACGTACTTTGCGTTGAGGCCCCACTCGTGATTCAGCATGTGCACCCTGCTGAGAGTGTCCGCCTGCACATTGTCCGACCCAGCTACATGAATGGCGCGAAGCGTCACCCCATTCCTGATTGCCCATTCCCAAATGAGCGTGGCCTCCCTGCAGAGGATCATGGACACCGTGCCGCCCTGTTAGTTCAGGTAATACATAGCGGTAGTGTTGTCCGTCTGCACCAGCACCTGATGGTTCTGCAAGATTGCTGTGAACGACATAAGTGCAAAACGAACAGCCCTCAGTTCAAGCACATTAATATGGAGACCCTTTTCTCTCTCAGACCACACATCCTGAACACATAGCTCCCCACAGAAAGCCCCCCACCCTTGCAGAGAGGCGTCCGTGGTTACGGAGAACTCGGGATGATGGAAACCAAATGGGGTCCCTTTAAACAAATTAATATCCGACAACCACCAGTCAAGAGAGGATATAACGGCTCTGGGAACAGAGAATTTAGCAGTCGGAGGATGCTGTAAAGCATTGTATCTCCTCACAAACCAATTCTGGAGCGGGCGCATCCGCAGCCTCGCAAAAGGGACCACCGGGGTGGCAGCAGCCATATGCCCTAGCAAGCATTGAATCATGCGCACTGGCTGAAAACGATTCCGTTTAAACAAGGTTACCAGTCTCTTCAAGGAACGTGCCCGCTCCGGAGGCAATAAAGCCTTGGCCTCCAATGAGTCGAACACTGCCCCAATATAAGGCACAACACGGCTAGGTGTCAGCTTAGATTTTTCAAAGTTAACCAGGAGGCCCAAGCGTTCGCAAGTGTCTAGCACCAATGCCACATCTTGCAGAAGCTTAACCTCCGAGCCCGCTGTTATAAGCCAATCATCGAGATAGGGGTAGATGGTACAGCCCCGCTCTCGAAGAAAGGAAACCACAGGAGCCACGCACTTAGTAAACACACGTGGGGCTGTGGAAAGGCCGAAGGGGAGATCCTTGTAACGGAATACCCGCTGCTTGTAAACGAAGCACAGAAATCTCCTGTGCTCCTCCAAGATCCCCACGTGGAAATACGCATCCTTTAAATCCAGGACAGCGAACCAATCCCCCCTCTTCAAAAGGGCAATTACAGCAGGCAGCGTGATCATCCTAAACTTAGTGACCCTTAGAAAGGCATTTAGGCCCCTAAGATCCAAAATGGGACGTAGACCCCCATCCTTCTTAGGGACCAGGAAGAACCGGGAAAAGAAACCCTTCTCAGACTCCACAAATGGCACCTCTTCCACAGCACCCTTAGCCAAGAGGGACCTAATTTCATCCTCCAGCTCAACCAAGGTATTATTCACCGCACTCAGCGGTGAAGTACACATCGGCAGTTCAGTGAATTCCAGCCCGTACCCCTTATCAACAATCGTTAAGACCCATGAGTCAGATGTTATTGACTCCCATTCAGACAAAAAAGGACTGAGTCTGTCCGAAAAGTTCAGGGCTGCCGCAGGGCCGGGTCTTCAGAACTGCCTTCCAGCCCCTTGCGGATCTTTTTGCTGGGGTGGAGGTTGAGACGAGCGGGGCTTGAATGGCCTACGCCTCCTGCCCTGGTGTTGCGCTGGGGTATACTGGCGCTGCGAAGTAGGGTACTGCTGATAGTACGGACGGGGTTGATATCTGCTGCGGTACTGGTAGGGATTATACCTCGACGAGTACCGAGGCTTGAACGTGGACCTGTCCGCCGGAGTGACCCCCAGGGAGCGAGCCGTTTGCCGGTCCTCCTTCTTCTTTTTAAGCGCCTCGTCGGTGGTGGTAGAGAAGAGGGAGTCACCCTCGAAGGGCAGACGTTCAATCTTGGCCCTCACCTCCTGCGGGAGGGCAGTCGACCGCAACCACGAGTGCCTCCTCAGAAGCACCGCTGACGCCATACCCCGAGCAGCCGTGTCAGCCGCATGACTCCCGGCATTCATCTGTTGTTTCGATAATCGTACTGCCTCCGTCTGCAGCAACGACACCACCGCCTTCTTGTCAGCAGGGAGGTCAGTGACATAGTTCGCCAGCTTTTCCCATAGGTAGAGCTGATAGCCCGCCATAATCGTTTGATAGTTGGCTATCCGGAGGGCTAAAGCAGCAACTGAGTACTGACGTCTACCCAGTGCGTCCATCTTCTTTCCCTCCTTATCCGGTGGGACGGAGGAGGACCCCGACCTCTTGTGCTGAATCTCCTCGGCTATCAGGGATGACGGTGGAGGGTGCTTGATGAGAGACTGCCACGTCCCCTGTTTGATCTTATACATCTGTTCGATGCGTTTGGACGTGGCAGGCAGGTCAGATGGTGACTTCCAGACCTTGTTGATGATCTCCTCCAAGCCCTCCAACATAGGAAAACCTACTGTAGCCGGGTTCTCCCCATAGATTCTGCACAGCAACTTGTCCTTCGTCTTCGGGACCACGGAAGACACATCAATCTCCAAGGCCTTGGACATGCGGGCCATTTGGTCTGCATAAATCCGCAGGTCCTCGAAGGGAGAGCTGGTGGAAGGGCTGACATTGTCGTCCGGAGATGGCTCAGAGAACGACTCAGAGCGGTAGCCGGACCCCGCATCCTCGTCATCCTCATCAGACGCAAGTGCTGACACTTCGTCTCCTGGGAAGGGTGGGGGCAACCACTCACGACGGCTAGACGACGACGGCCCCGGATCCGATGACCTGAAGCCAGGTGGAGCCCCTTTCCACTGGCACCGATAGGCCTCTGGTAGACCTGTAGCCTGTTGGTGACGCGCAGCCACGGACCGCTCGGATCCGACTTGCTCGGATCCGACACTCCCCTCCGACCAATACCGCTGGCTACGGGCAGACTGTGCAGGCGAAGGATCCCTGGTCGTCTCTCGGATCCGACGACGCGGAGCCGGGCTCGATTCCGGTGTTGGCGAACGCCGCCCACTCGACAGGACCACATAGGCCCCCGGATCCGGCACCTCTTCCTCAAGGAGGGGACAGTCAGGGGAGTCCAGGTGAGGTGATGGCGTAGGTGGAGACACCAGGACCACCTCTTCTGCAGGCCGGCGCCGAGGGGACCGAGAGCGATGCTTGGTCTTCTTAGCCTTCTTCGGAACCGATTCGGAGGAAGCTTTTGGAACCGATGTCCTCTTGGTCGACGCCTTCCGTGCAGCCTCCGGTCCCGGGACTGCCACAGGCCCTTCGATCGACGCCGGGGCTGACCGTATCGGATCCGACTCGCCCGGTTCCGGCCTCGGAGCCGACCTCCCCGGTTCCGACCTCACCGACGCCGACTTGTGCGGGGACTTCGCAGACCTCGCCACCGAGCTTGCCCTCGACGCCGGCTTGTCCGCCGGGCGGGATGTAGCCACCGATTTGGAAGAGGTTACAGAGCCCGCTCGAGACCGGCCTCCGGCATGGGTGGGGGTTCGGCCAGCCTTCTCCGCGGCCCCGGGTTTCTCCGCCTCGGAGGGCCCAGGGGCGTCCAAGACCCGCTGCCACAGTGAAGCCTTGAGGCGGGCGGACCGCTCCTGCCTGGCTTTATGCGTAAAGCCCTGGCAGATCTTGCAAGTGGGGACTACATGTTCCTCCCCCAGGCAAAGCAGGCAAAGGCTATGCCCATCCGTTTGAGCCATTTTAGCACGGCACCGGGCACAGTGCTTAAACAGGGCCGTAGAAGCCATTCCGAGGGGCAAAAAACAAACGCGAAGTCAAAAACAGTCCGGGTCAAATACTTCACCAAGATCAGTCCGTCCAAATCAGTAAGCAGAAGAGAAGTCAAATCCAGATCCAAGTCAGTCACGAGAAAGCAATCCAAAGACACAAATAAGCACGGAGCTACAAGCGAACGTTCTCCTCAAGCGGCGGCAAGAAGAGAACTGAGGGAAGGGGCCGTTGGCCGCTGGAGGAGCATGTGACCGTTTGGGCGGGAAACGGTCGCTGAGGCGTGCGGCAAACGGCCCCTTCGGAGCTGGGAAAGCGATAAAAAATCTTCCGGCGGCTGGCCTGCGCGTGCGCAGTACCCATGTGTGGAGGCACAGAAGAACGAAGATGAACCACTGATGCCACCGCCTGACCAACCTCAAGATCCACCGGACGGGATACCAGATGAGCGCCCTCAGGAGCTCCCACTAGATGATGGTCTTGCCCCGCCAGTACTCCCGGGAGACGATGGAGAGGAACGACCGGCAGAGCAACCTCCTCTCCAGCTGCAGGAGCCGCCGCCTCCCCCAGGAGAACAACCACTCCAGCCCCAGGAGCTTCCCTCAGGACTCCCACCGCCGCAAGATCAGCCGCCTCGTCAACTTATTCCACGGGGCCGAGTACCAAGGCAAGTACCGCAGGGTCCTCCACCTCCACGACGCCAGGGTCTCCCGCCACCTCCGCAGGATCCTCCAGCTCCGAGACCGCAGGGCCCCCTGCCACTGAGACCACAGGGCCCTCCACCTCCAAGACAGCAGGGGTACCCGCAACCGCAACCTCAACAACCCCCAATACAACAGGGTCTGCGACATCCTGATGCACGGCCTGGGCAGAGGCCAGCTCCTCTACAATACTACCCGTTGCCATCACCAGCCGCTAGACCTCAAGAATTACCAATGGGATGGGTGAAACTGGAAGCCACGTTCGACGGAGATCCCGCAGAACTAGGGTTTTTCCTAGTGCAAGCGCTTCAGTTTTTCAATCATTGGGGACATTTGTTCGAGGATGAAGCCAGTCAAATCGAACATCTAGGATCCCGACTGCAAGGGAAAGCGGCAGAATGGTATGTAACTTTGTATGAATTGGGGCCCCCGGAGCTAGACACCTTACAAGGCTTGGTAGCAGCTCTCCATGCCCAATACGAAGACCCGTTAGAAGAAGATAGAGCCCGAACGGAATTGCAAACCATTAGGCAAGGCAATCTGTCGGCCAGAGACTATGTAACTAAATTCCGACAGCTAGCCGCCAAAAGCCCGAGATGTGAGGAGTCTACAAAAATAATCTTGTTCAAACAAGGCATGAATCCTAACTTATTGGATCGGGCTCTTATGCAAGACAACCCCCCAACACTATTGGGTTGGATCCAATTGGCGTGTGAAGTAGAAAACCGCTTGCAGGAGGTACGGCTCATAGAGCAACAACAAGCAACAGGGCATAGAAGAACTTCGATAATTGTTAGAGGGGGAAGAGGAGCCGGATACGCGGCTAGAGGAGTGCGAGAAGCTAGATGGCGTCAAGGACTGTGCTTACATTGTGGCCAAAGCGGTCATTATGCAGCACAATGTCCACTCAGGCCTGTGCAACGAGCTCCGTTCCAGCCAGCACGTACAACCTTGACCATCCTTCCCCCGCCGTACCGCCCAACGCCAGCTCCTCAGACTGCTAGAGGGCGCGGAGCCACCCGGAGAAATCCTCCAGAAAAGGGATTAGAGCTGGAGGAAGTTATGGAATTCGATTCCAGCGCTCTAATTGGAGAAGAAGGACCCAAGAGCCCAAGTTCGGGAAACGAGATGGATCTGTCGTAACAGGACCCAAACGGCAGATCAAAAAATGGTCCGTTCCCATAGTGGAAAGACCACGAGGGTCCATATTATTCATGCCTGTTACGCTAGTTAATCCTGAAAGAAAGACTCACATCCGTGTTCAAGCTCTCATCGATTCTGGATGCTCCCGAGATATTATTGCACCCGCTCTAGTTAATGGATTAGTACTCCCAATGAAGGAATTAGAAACTCCAGTTATTTCTGAACAAATGGACGGCTCCAATATGAACCCAGTCACCACTGAAACCATACCGGTGATCACAGGAATGGGACAGCATTGGGAGATGAGATCCTTTGTGATTAGCTCTACAGCCAAGTACCCGCTGATTTTGGGTAGCAGGTGGTTGTGGGACCACAACCCAGACATTGATTGGCCGGCCGGGAGCGTTACTTTTCGGCAAGACGACTGCAGAGATCACCGTTGGAATCAAAATTGGGTTACCAATCCTACCCTAATGGAACAGGCTCTCTTAACCCAAGAGGAAATCAACCAAATACCTAAAGAATACCGAGCCTATCTACAAGAATTCACAGAAGAAGCAGCTAACACCTTACCTCCTCATAGGAGGACCGACTGTGCAGTAGAAATTCTTCCAGGAGCCACTTTACCCAAGGGTAGATTGTACCCAATGAGCCCTATTGAAAGGGAGGAACTACGCAAATTTATTGACACCAATTTGGAAAGAGGATTTATTCGGCCAGCTAATAGTCCTCATGCTGCCCCAGTACTATTTGTGAAAAAGAAGGATGGAGGATTACGACTATGTACAGATTTCAGAGGACTCAATGCAGTCTCCTCCACAAATGCTTATCCAATACCCCTCATCAGAGATCTCCTCAACGTCGTGGCTCAAGGTAAGATCTTTACGAAATTGGACTTAAAAGATGCTTACTTCCACGTTTGCATAAGAGAGGGGGATGAATGGAAAACCGCGTTCAATACGCCCTTAGGACAGTATGAATATTTAGTCATGCCATTTGGCCTGGCTGGAGCCCCTTCAGTTTTCATGTCCATGATCAATGAAGTACTACATGAATTTTTATATAAAGGGCTGGTCGTTTATCTGGATGATGTTTTAATTTACTCTGAGACAGAAGAAGAACATATTCATTTAGTACAACGAGTATTAACCTCTCTCATGTGCAATAAATTGCCCATCAAATTATCCAAATGTAAATTTCACAAGTCAGAACTCAGTTATTTGGGATACTGCATTTCAAAAAATGGGCTAAAAATGGATCCAGGCAAAGTTAAAGCAGTGCAAGAATGGCAAACCCCCACAACTCGTAAAGAACTACAATCCTTCCTGGGGTTTGCCAACTTCTATCGCGAATTCAAACAGAATTTTGCCCAAATCACTCTCCCCCTCACAGAACTACTTAAGACAAAAGACAAAGGGGAACAAGCCAAAAAGCCATCCTCCAAGCTATTATGGACACCACAATGCCAATTGGCTTTTAATCTTTTAAAACAGCAAAATTATATCCGAGCCAGCACTACAACACCCCGATGAAAATCGCCCCTTCATTGTACAGGTACACGCCAGTGATACGGCGATTGGGGGTGTGCTCCTGCAAAAAGGGGAAGATAAAAGTCTTAAACCGTGTGCCTATTTATCTCGCAAGTTCTCGGAATCAGAGAGAAATTGGAATATCTGGAAAAAGGAAGCGTTTGCAGTAAAGGCAGCACTCTCCTCTTGGAGGCATTGGCTTGAAGGGGCCCGTCATCCTTTTGAAGTTTGGACGGATCACAAAAACCTGGAGGCCTTACGCAGCCCTAGGAGATTGAATGCAAAACAGTTACGATGGGCGGAATACTTTTCCAAATTTAATTTCACTCTTAAATTTTTGCCCGGCAAAACAAATTTCCTAGCGGACGCTCTATCACGCATGCCCCAACTCAAAAGCAAGAGGGAGGAGACAGTAGACAGTATTTTCACCTACGCAATTAGGAGGTGTGGTCACAACGCGCAGCCGTGCAGCCCAACCTCCTCAACCAGATCAGGGGTGGAGACAAACACTGAAAGACGAAGTGGAAAAGGAGGGGGAAAATGTGCCCAAAGAGAAACTAACGCAATCTGCTCAAGGGGAATGGCTTTGGGGCGATCGTTTTTATGTACCTGCTAGCTTAAGGAAAGAAGTTTTGCACCGTTGTCACGACGCCCCAACTGCTGGACATTATGGATATTTAAAAACTCTTCACCTTTTACGGAGACAATTCTGGTGGCCAGGCTTACACAAAGATGTTTCCCAGTATGTGGCCTCCTGCCCAATTTGTCTCAGCGCCAAAACGCGAAAAGGGAAGCCTCCAGGACTTTTAAAACCCCTTGAAACCCCAAGAAGACCTTGGGAAATTATTTCTATGGACTTTATCACTGATCTTCCCCCCTCCAAGAACCACACATGTATACTGGCCGTAGTGGATTTATTTTCAAAACAAGCCCATTTCATTCCTTGTACCACTATACCTTCAGCTAAAAAATTAGCGGACATTTTTATGAAACATATTGTAAAACTACATTCTTTTCCATCAAAGGTAATATCTGACCGTGGCGGACAGTTCGTTGCCAACTTCTGGTGGGAGCTCCTTCAACTTATGGGCGTGGAACAAGGTTTGGGCTCCGCCCACCACCCACAAACCGACGGACAATAGGAAAAAACTAATCAAATATTAGAACAATTCCTCAGATGTTATATTAATTTTCAACAAGATAATTGGACTGATTTTTTACCTTTGGCAGAATTTTCCTGTAACAACAGTGTACATGCCTCTACTGGAGAAACGCCCTTCAAAGTAGTTTATGGCTATGACTTTAAACCCTATCCTTTTGAAGCTCTTTCCCCTCCAACAGCTCCCAAAGATGTTTCAGAATGGTGGGGGGAAGCTGCGCAACAATGGACTCAAATTCAGGCACATCTTGACAAAGCCAAACAGGATTACAAAAAATACGCCGATCGCCATCGTGTGGCCGAATGGGAATTACATCCAGGAGATCTTGTGTACCTTTCAACAAAGAACTTAAGAGTAGCTCAAACAAGCCATAAATTGGCTCTGAAATTCCTGGGACCTTTTCCTGTTCGCAAGGTGATCAATAAAGTCAGTGTAGCACTTGACTTACCAAAAAAATTACGTCAAGTCCATCCTACATTTCACATCAGTTTGCTGAAAAAGGTCCCCCCTGCAAACCAATGGCGTACCACCTCTCCACCAATACCTACTTTGATTGATGATCAAATCCACTATGAAGTACAAGAAATTTTGGACTCTAAAATTCGACACAATAAATTGTTTTACCTCATTAGGTGGAAGGACTTTGACTCTGGGCATGATGAGTGGGTGGAGTCTATTCATATTCAAGCCCCTAGATTGTTAAAAGCATTTCTCACACTATATCCTCTTAAACCTGGGGGAGGAAAATTTTAGAGGGAGCAGAATGTCAGGTTCTGACTGTGTTCAAACCAAAGAAACTCCATTTTGATCCTGTTTTCTTTGCAGGTTGCAAGCCTTCCACTGGAAGCTCACAGAGAGAAGAGGAATGTTATGTCTACATATATATGCCTTTCTGACGCCCTTGGGAAACTTTCACTTTCTCACCCTCGGGCCGATTGTTTTGAGAACTAAGGGGGAGGATGGGGCCCACAGGGAATTGCTATTCTGTATCTTTGCTTTTGCCTGTCATTCGTAACAATTTCTAAGCTCAGCTCTGATCCTTGGATCTGGGAGTGTGGACTTATATTAGTTGTTTATCTTCAGTAAAGCCTTTTGAAATCAATGAACTCTTGTCTCATTGCAAGGGGTAGTCTGGATTGCAACTTTTATTCAAGCCTCAGTCTGACAAGTATGAACTAATGGTATCATTCCCCAAAAGAATGTGCCGTGTGACATCATACAGTAGTCAGGTTCCTTGAGTTTTCCATTGGAATTTCCTTCTCTAAACATACTCATTTGCAAGGAAGGTGCACATCTGTAAATCCTCTGCACCACAGACCAGACACACATCCACTGCATGTTGAAGAGTGCAAGTCTAACTTTCATAATTTGATGCTTACTGCAGCAAATACTAATAGAACAAGTGGGGACAAGCAAGGATTTGCAGGGGGCATCTCATTTCCCTTTCCCCTACCTCCCCTACCATATCCTCTTTCCATTCCCTGCCCCCACAGCCTCTCCCCCTTTCCTTGCTTCCTTCTCCCCTTCCACTCACCTTGTCTGCCCCCATCTTCAGCTTCCTCTGATTCTCCCACCACCCCAGTAGCCTCTCCCCTATGGCCCAGTTGTGTGGTACCAACTGAGCTGGGGCCTGTTGCATGGTGAGGAACACTTTCCCCTATATCCCCTTTCCCTACACTATTTCCTCTTTCCCTGGCAACCCCCATATGCTCACCTTTCCCTATGCCCTTCTCTCCTTCAAACCCACTAAACAATTTACCCTTTGCTGCCTCCTTCTTCATTCATATTTATTATTTATTTACTCCATTTATATACAGTGTTTCTCCACAATGGGGAACCCAAAGCACCTTACATCATTCTCTTTGCCTCCGTATTATCCTCACAACAACCTTAGATAATAATGACATACTTTGTAAACCGCTCTGAGTGGGTGTTAAGTCATCCTGAAGGGTGGTATCTAATCTAATACTAATCTAATCTAATAATAAATCTATTATTATTATTATATTATTATATATATATATATATTATATTATTATATTATTATATTATTAAGGTGGCTGTAGGAGGCAGCAGCTTATGAGCTCTTGCCCTTCAAAAGAGGAGTAAGCAGATTCCATCCCTTTCCTCTAAGGAGGGCCCCTGCCCACACCCATTCCTAGAAAGCTGTGAGGGAAGCTCTGTTTTTGTGTTAGTGGGATGGCATAAGCCTCACACTCTGCCCTTACAAAGGTTGCATAGACCCAGATTGCCCATTTGAGAAATGCTGCCTACATTCTAAACCTTTCAAGGTGAGTCTAGCTTAGTTTGCAAGTCATTTAAAGGAAGCAGAGAGCTTAGAAACTACAATTATGCATGCTAAAGTTTCTCTGAACCTATGGTAAAATGGCGTATTATGGTAACAGCAAAATGTTATGGTATGTTTGGGGGCAATATGACTGCTTTCATTTTTCTGTTCATGTCAAAGTATTTTTATTTTTTATTATTTTACTTCATTTACTTCATCTTTGTCCCCAATGGGGACTGTAAGTAGTTTACATCATTCTTGTCCCCTCCATTTTTTCCTCACAATGGATCCTGTGAGGTAGGTTAGGCTGTAAGTGCGTGACTGGCCCAAAGTCACCCAACAAGCTTCCATGGCAGAGTGGGGAATCAAACCTGGGCTGCCCAGATTCTGGTCCGTCATTCTAGCCACTATACCACACTGGCTCTCAGTGTATGTGTGTGCGTGCAGGTGGGGTGTTAATTATAGTCTAACAGTATTCTAGTATTCAACTTAATTTTAAAAAGTGAAACTAAGGGGAACAGATGAACCAGCAGGGCACAATTATTTATCTATCTCATAGATTATGTCTCTCATTCTCCTCCATTTTATCCTCACAACAATCCTGTGAGGTAAGTTAGGCTGAGAGAGACTTAGGCTTGCCATCTCCCCGGGGGCGGGGGAAGCTCAGCCCTCACCTGGCGCCCCCTGACCTCACTCACCTAATCAGAAGAGGAGGGAAGCACAGGGTAGAAGCAAGTGCATGCACTTCCTCCAACTGTCAGGCTGTGGATGACAGGATATGGTAGACAGATCCCTGGACCACTGCAGCAGGACCCAGGTTCTTGATTAAATAGTTTTTATTCAGAAATCAGATCATTTCCATAGTCCATAGGACTACTCAGAAGCAAGGTAAGCATCTAAGCAGCAAGAGTGAAAGTTGATAGGAATGACATCATGTGAGAGAGACTTCTTTTTTAACATTCAAGTCTGCTCTCCCCCCCCCCATTATAAACAAGATTTTGGCGCTCTCCTGGTATGAGAACGTTCCACATATTTGTAATATCAAGTGAGTCACTAAGAAGGAAGACATAGCAAAGGCTGAGAGTACAAGGTCATAAACACTGAAAGCTGTTACAGTCCATCAGATAAACACCTGTGGAAGCCTGTAAGAGAAATAGTTATGACACTGGTAAAATGACACTGAGTTACAGCAGGATACAGTGGCTCAGCAGAGAAAGATCATTAACATTGAAATGGATGGGGCTCAGACATGACACCAACCTGCTAAACTGGCTTCAGTATACCCACATTTCTTTCCTTGTGCTAGAAAACAATGTCGTTTCTCAGTTGGAATGAAGATCTGCTGGGCATATTATCTCCCTACCTGTTCAACTTCTATGAAGAGTATATTATAAGGAAAGTTGGATTAGATCTAGAAGGTGGAGTGAAAATTGGTGGGAGGAACATTAACAATTTGAGATAAACAGATGGCACCACATTACTAGCAGAAAATAGTGAAGACTTGAAACGACTACTGATGAAGGTTAAAGGAGAAAGCGCCAAAGCAGGATTACAACTGAACATCAAGAAGACAAAAGTAATGACTACCAAAGAATTATAAAATTTTAAAGTTGACAATGAAGAAATTGAAGTTGTTCAAGATTTTCTATTCCTTGACTCAATCATCAACCAACAGGGGGACTGCAATGAAGAAAGGAGAAGAAGACTGAGACTTGGAAGAGCAGCTGTGAGGGAGCTAGATAAGATCCTTAAAGATAAACATGTCTCCAAACTGTGGTATTCCCCATTGCCATGTATGGATGTGAAAGTTGGACAGTAAAGAAAGCTGACAGGAAGAAAATTGATTCATTTGAAATGTGGTGCTGGAGGAGAGTTTTGCAGATACCATGGACAGCCAAAAAGACAAATAAGTGGGTACTAGGGGTGTGCAAGCCAAAAATTTTCGGCTATAGCCGAAAGTAGAAAGCCGAAAGAAAATTCTCTATCGTTAAAGCTGAAAGCCGAAACAAGAATCTCTTTCGGGATTCGGGATTCGGGATTCTTTCGGCATTATTTCGGCATTCTTTCGGCTTTTTTCTATGGGAAAATGCCTCCGTCTTCCAGGACGCCTGGAGGAGGCATTTTCCCACCGAATAAGCCCAAAATTGGTGGGGACCTTCCTCTAACCCTTCTCTAACAACCACCCAAGTTTCAGACAGATTGGACTTTGGGGGGCCATGTTATGGCCCCCCAAAGCAGGTCCCCCCATCCTCCCATAAAGGAGCATCTTCTTCATTATTTCCTATGGGGAAAAAATGAAGAAGCAGGCTTCCTTTGCCAGGGGTGGCATTTTGCATGCAAAATGCCCCCTTACCCTCAGGGGCCCTTCTCCCACCCCTCCTCCCACCCCCCACCAAGGCTCAGCCTGCTCCCACTTGGGGGGGCCATTTCATGGCCTCCCCAAGTAGGTGCTCTAATCTCTACCACTGACAGCTGGGGGAGGCTTGTGTTGCCAGGGGTGGCATTTTGCATGCAAAATGCCCCCCAACCCTCTGGGGCCCTTCTCCCACCCCTCCTCCCACCCCCCACCAAGGCTCAGCCTGCTCCCACTTGGGGGGGCCATTTCATGGCCTCCCCAAGTAGGTGCTCTAATCTCTACCACTGACAGCTGGGGGAGGCTTGTGTTGCCAGGGGTGGCATTTTGCATGCAAAATGCCCCCCAGCCCTCTGGGGCCCTTCTCCCACCCTTCCTCCCACCCCACACCAAGGCTCAGACTGCTCCCACTTGGGGGGGCCATTTCATGGCCTCCCCAAGTAGGTCCTCTCAGCCCCTAAAGTCCACCCCTTACAGCCCCACACAAACCCAATTCCCCCCCAGCTGCCGCACACAGACCCAAATCCCCACATTAGCCCCTCACAGACCCAAATCCACCCCCACCTGCCCCACACCCATAACCCCAGGAACAGGCTGGCAAAGGCCAGCCCTCTCCCTTTGTTCCCTATGCTGGGAACTTCTAAACTCTCTTTCCCTGGGCAATTCTGCACAGCCCAGGGGTGCCACAATGGTGGGCACACTTCTGAGTGCCAGCTGGTCCCTGTGAAAGAACACCTGAACCACAGACACCCTCCCTCAAATTCCCCCACCACCTACAGAGATAGCTGGCCAGCCAGCCCCATTGTTCCCTATGATGGGAACCAACTGCACAACAAAGAATAAAACAAGAACAACACAAAATAAAGTTTTTTAAAAATTATTTTCTCCCTTCCAAAGTACAAGTAGGCAAAGCATTATGACACATTACACCAGCAGTCCCCCACACAGAAAAATAACACAACTCACTTAACATCAGAGAATCACAAAGCACGATTCCTGTCAAAAACACTTTATTTCTTGAACAGCTTTAGGTTACACAGCAGGGGGGAACACCAAAGGGCTTGGCAGCAGTATCTTACACAAAAATAACACAACTCACTTAACATCAGAGAATCACAAAAGCACAATTCCTGTCAAAAACACTTTATTTCTTGAACAGCTTTAGGCTACACAGCAGGGGGGGGACACCAAAGGGCATGGAAGCAGTATCTTACACAAAAATAACACAACTCACTTCACATTAAAGAATCACCCCAAAAAATTGCTGTCAAAAGCACTTTATTTCTGTAACTGCTTTAGGTTACACAGTAGGAAGGCACCACAGAGCAGGAAAGCAGTGTACTACACAAAAATAACACAACTCACTTCACATCAGAGAATCACACAAACACAATTGCTGTCAAAAACGGTGAAGTGGGTTGTATTATTTTTTGTAGTACATTGCTATCATGCCCTTTTGTGCCCTCCTACTGTGTAACCTAAAGCTGTTCAAGAAATAAAGTGTTTTTGCCAGGAATTGTGTTTTTGTGATTCTCTGATGTTAAGTGAGTTGTGTTATTTTTGTGTAAGATACTGCTTCCATGCCCTTTGGTGTTCCCCCCCTGCTGTGTAGCCTAAAGCTGTTCAAGAAATAAAGTGTTTTTGCCAGGAATTGTGTTTTTTGTGATTCTCTGATGTTAAGTGAGTTGTGTTATTTTTGTGTAAGATACTGCTTCCATGCCCTTTGGTGTTCCCCCCCTGCTGTGTAGCCTAAAGCTGTTCAAGAAATAAAGTGTTTTTGACAGGAATTGTGCTTTTGTGATTCTCTGATGTTAAGTGAGTTGTGTTATTTTTGTGTAAGATACTGCTGCCATGCCCTTTGGTGTTCCCCCCCTGCTGTGTAGCCTAAAGCTGTTCAAGAAATAAAGTGTTTTTGACAGGAATCGTGCTTTGTGATTCTCTGATGTTAAGTGAGTTGTGTTATTTTTCTGTGTGGGGGACTGCTGGTGTTATGTGTCATAATGCTTTGCCTACTTGTACTTTGGAAGGGAGAAAATAATTTTTAAAAAACTTTATTTTGTGTTGTTCTTGTTTTATTCTTTGTTGTGCAGTTGGTTCCCATCATAGGGAACAATGGGGCTGGCTGGCCAGCCATCTCTGTAGGTGGTGGGGGAATTTGAGGGAGGGTGTCTGTGGTTCAGGTGCTCTTTCACAGGGACCAGCTGGCACTCAGAAGTGTGCCCACCATTGTGGCACCCCTGGGCTGTGCAGAATTGCCCAGGGAAAGAGAGTTTAGAAGTTCCCAGCATAGGGAACAAAGGGAGAGGGCTGGCCTTTGCCAGCCTGTTCCTGGGGTTATGGGTGTGGGGCAGGTGGGGGTGGATTTGGGTCTGTGAGGGGCTAATGTGGGGATTTGGGTCTGTGTGTGGCAGCTGGGGGGAATTGGGTTTGTGTGGAGCTGTAAGGGGTGGAATTTAGGGGCTGAGAGGACCTACTTGGGGAGGCCATGAAATGGCCCCCCCA
The DNA here is from genome assembly GCF_028583425.1 of Eublepharis macularius. NCBI lineage: Eukaryota > Metazoa > Chordata > Lepidosauria > Squamata > Eublepharidae > Eublepharis > Eublepharis macularius. Next base: position 137,246,911 of record NC_072791.1, on the reverse strand, counting down.
AGTGGGAGCAGGCTGAGCCTTGGTGGGGGGTGGGAGGAGGGGTGGGAGAAGGGCCCCAGAGGGTTGGGGGGCATTTTGCATGCAAAATGCCACCCCTGGCAACACAAGCCTCCCCCAGCTGTCAGTGGTAGAGATTAGAGCACCTACTTGGGGAGGCCATGAAATGGCCCCCCCAAGTGGGAGCAGGCTGAGCCTTGGTGGGGGGTGGGAGGAGGGGTGGGAGAAGGGCCCCTGAGGGTAAGGGGGCATTTTGCATGCAAAATGCCACCCCTGGCAAAGGAAGCCTGCTTCTTCATTTTTTCCCCATAGGAAATAATGAAGAAGATGCTCCTTTATGGGAGGATGGGGGGACCTGCTTTGGGGGGCCATAACATGGCCCCCCAAAGTCCAATCTGTCTGAAACTTGGGTGGTTGTTAGAGAAGGGTTAGAGGAAGGTCCCCACCAATTTTGGGCTTATTCGGTGGGAAGATGCCTCCCCCAGACGTCCGGGAAGACGGAGGCATTTTCCCATTGAAAAGCCGAATGAAAGACGAAAGAATCCCGAAACGTTTCGGCTTTTTTCTTTCGGCTACCCGAAACGTTTCGGGATTCCCCGAAACGTTTCGGCATTCCCTGAAAGAAGCCGAAACACTTTTGTTTCGGCATTCTTTCGGCATTCTGAATGCCGAAACGCACATCCCTAGTGGGTACTTGATCAAATCAAGCCTGAATTCTCCTTAGAAGGTAAAATGACAAGACTAAAGCTATCGTACTTTGGTCACATCATGAAAAGACAAGATTTTCTGGAAAAGCCAATAATGCTAGGAAAAGTGGAAGGCAGCAGGAAAAGAGGAAGACCTAAAACGAGGCTTGACTCAATAAAAGAAGCCACGTCCTCCAGTTTGCAGGATCTGAGCAAGTCTGTTAAAGACAGAATGTTTTGGAGGTCTTTCATTCATAGGGTCGCCATAGGTCGGAGACAACTTGACAGCACATAACACATACACACATCAATAAAGTACCTCATAAGCAGAACTGCGCTATTTTAAAGAGATTAAAAAATCAAGTATGGATGACAGAAGAGCACAAATACTTGACTTCATTAGAGCATCTTGTCAGGGCTTGCCACAGCTGCCACTGGGCGTGGCACTGGGCAGTCTGCTCCTGACGTCACAGGGGGGCCAGGGATTCTGCAGGACCCTGCTCTGTGGAAGGAGGGGCGGTATACCTCACCCTGACTCCCTCTCAATCCACTCGCTGGCCTGCTCAACCTGGCCTGCTTACCCCCTGCATCTTCCACCATCTCTTCCTCCCAAGACTCTCCTTCAAACCTCCACTCTCCTTCTTGCCTTTTCCTTGGCTTGGCTTCTCTCCACTCCAACTCTGCTCCATCACTCCTACTCAAACCCACCACCTCAGGGCTCTTCCCAGCCAGCTTTTATAGGGCTTCCTTCTACTGTCCCACCCCTCTTCCAGCCTGGCCTTGGGCTGCACCAAGCAGTTGCAGCTGGGGTAGCTGATCTGGCCCCACTGACCAGCACCAGCTGTGCCTTGTTCTCTGGCTGCCCAGCCTCCCTGCCTTGGCTGATTGCTGAAGGCATGTCCAGCTGCAGTCCCCTGGCTAGCAGCCCGGCCTCCCTGGCTGAGCTGATGGCTGAAGGTGGGTCCAGCTGCGGCTCCTGGGCTGGTTGCCCAGGGCTTCCTGCAGAGTGCCTCCAATAGCCCCACCTGGAGTGGTTTGGCTTTTGGCAACTCCTGGGCCAGGCTATTATTTTCTAGCTGGGGCGTGGCTTTGAGTTGTTGGGGCTGCTGCTGCTTCTCCTCCTCAGGTAAGGTCTTTGGGTGGGTGACTGCTGGGCCTCCAATCCCTCTGCCCTTGCCCCCTTCCGCCTTGCTTAGTCCCCTTCCCTTCCCCAGGGGAGTGGGACTCGCTGGCCTCCCTCTGTCTCCCCCTGCCTCCTGAGGCCCTGGGCCTTTGTCCCTTGTCCCCGGCACAGGCAGGTTCTGGCTCCATTTGCCCGTGGGAGGGGTTGACCTGCTGTCCCCCGGCTGCCCCCTCTGCTTGCCAGTCAGACCGGTTGACCTACCGTCTGCTGGCTGACCAGTTGACCTGCTGTCTGCTGGCTGACCCCTCTGTTTGCCCGTCAGCCCGGTTGACCTGCTGTTCCCTCTTGTCAAGTCTGGGGGCTGGGGCTCAGACCGCGGACACATCTCACTGAAGAGGTTATAGTTACCCATTTCTTTGCTTATTCTCTGCCTAGTAAATTAGTGTTTGCCAGCTATTAAATAAATATTACTCAGGATATTATTTTCTTTGGATTTTCAGTTATCTACTGTCTCACACAGCAATAAAAACAGACCCATCTGAAAAGATACTTATCAGTAATTTCTGCACAGGTTTTTGCATGTTTCATCCATTATGTCAGACCATCATTCAACTAAGCAGCAGTACAAAGGTAGGGCTACGGCTCAGAGACAGAATGTATACTTTGTACGGAAAAGGCCCAAATTCAATCCCTGGCAGCCCAATCTTTTAAAAAAGAATCCCAATTAGCAGAGCTGGAGAAAACGTCTATCTGAGACTTTGGAGAGACCCGACCAATCACTGTAGGCTATATGGGCTAGATGGACTGATGGTCTTATTGGTAAAATAGGGTAGGGGGGGAGATACAACAAAAAAACCCAAGGACAGGATTTCAGGGTGTCACGGCAGACTGAAGCAGGAGCATTCTTTCATCTAAGCTCACACAAATTAGAGAGGATCCATCCCAAAGCCTCTGGTTTTAAGCACAACTTGTTTAATTTGTCATGTCAATTTTGTTTTTAAATTACAGACTAGTTTTTAGGCACAAGGATACCATTCAGTACAAAAAATCCTAATGGAGACAACTGAATGAAAAAATCAAATCATTTTTTTCATGCATGACAATTTTGCATATGCATAATTACGTTGGCTATTTTTACTATAATTTCAGTTTAAGAGACTACTAGTGAAGCTTTATATTCACTCTTTTTTAGTGTAACATGATAATTCAGATACCAAAAAGGGGAGTTTCTAAAGGAAGTATAGTCCTTGACTGGTCCTCTGAATATTCCAAGATTCTGAAAAAATTCAAGCTTCCAGAATCTGCAATAACAATACATGCATGAATAGATGAACCCACCTTATATCAAGTCAGATGATCTACTCTGACTGGCAGAAGCTCTCTTAGAGGTCTTTCACATTACTTACTACCCAATCCTTTTAACTGAAGATTTCAGGGATTAAACCTGGGATCTTCTGCATGCAAAGCGGATGCTTGAACACTGTGCATGGCCCCATCCCTATGAAGCAGTGATGAGTAAGACAGCCAATTGAAAAAAAAGAGTAAAATTTAAGCTAGTTGATGCATCTTGCTGACACAAAACAGAATCTGAATAGACAGTACCAAGAATAAAACACAACAATTTTACATTTTCTTAAAGCAACTGCTCCTCGTGACAAATTTATTCCAGTATTCCCAGAGGTCATGGTAACTTGACTCCCTGAATAAATTGGCTAGCCATAAAGATGTGGCAACAGCCGCTCGTGTTCACTAGCTTTAGATATTTTTTAATAAATATAAATAGACTAGAAACAAATCCCGTGGTGGGGAAAAAATACAACGGGCTCTAGAAAAGGGAGAGTGGGCAGGCAGGCATTCCCTCTTCCTCTGTCACTGATCCTGGACGCTGAAGGAGTGGGATGGGCATTGCCACCTGCTCCACACCTGATCTCAACAACATGAAGGGGTGGTGGGCTTTGCTACCTACTGCAGGTCTGATACAGGCCAGGTAAAGGGGGGAAGGCATTGCTACCTGCTCCACTCCTGATCCCAGCTGGGTGAAGGGAAAATGGGCATTGCCTTCTGCTCTGCACCTGATTACAGCTAGGTAAAGGGGGGCAGACATTGCTGCCTGCTCCAAGCCTGATCCCAGCTGGGTGAAGGGGGGTGGGCACTGCCACCTGTTCATTGCTGGGTGAAGGGAGGAGCGAGCACTACCTTCTTCTTCTCACCTGATCCCAACAGATGAAGGCAGGCAGTGGGCTTTGCTACGTGCTCCGCTCCTGATCCCAACTGGGTGAAGGGGGTGGGGGCATTGACACCTTCTCTGCTCCTGATTCCGGCAGGTTGAAGGGGGGCAGAGATTGCTGCCTGTTTGGCTCCTGATTCTGACAGGGTTAAGATGGGGTGAGCATTGCTGCCTGCTCAGTGCCTTATTCCAGTAGGTTGAAGGAGGTGGGCATTTCCACCTGCTCCATTTCTTGTCCAGGCTGGGTGAATGGAAGAAGGGAACTGCCTCCTGCTGTATAGCTGATCCCACCCAGCTGAAGGCACTGGGAGGGCATTGGCATCTGCTACACTCCTGATCCCAGCTGGGCGAAGGGGGCGGCCATTGCCACCTGCTCCACTCCAAATACCAGCTGGGTTAAAGTGGGGGGGCGTTGCCACTTGTTCCACTCCTAATGCTAGTTGTGATAAGGAGGGGGTGGGCATTGCCACCTTCTCCACACCTAATAACAGCTGGGTTAAGGCAGAGAGTGGGCATTGCCACCTGCTCTGCTCTTGATCCCAGCTGGCTGAAGGGGGGTGGGTATTGCCACTTGCTCTGCTCCTAATATCAGCTGGGTTAATGTAGGGGATGGGCATTGCTACCTGCTCTGCTCCTAATACCAGCTGATTTAAGGCAGGGGCGTGCATTGCCACCGGCTCTACTCCTAATACCAGCATGGTTAGGATGGAGGGCGGGCATTGCCACCTGCTCCACTCCTAATACCAGCTGCCTGAAGGGGTGGGCATTGCCACCTGCTCCAGTACTAATACCAGCCGGGTTAAGGAGGGGGTGGACATTACCACCTATTCCACTCCTAATACCAACTGGCTGAGGGGGAGCAGGCATTGCCCCCTGCTCCGCACCTAATACCAGCCAGGTTAAGACACGGGGAGGGCATTGCCACCTGCTCCGATCCTGTTCCCTGCCTGGGCTTCCTACCATGGCATGTTTTCTGGAGCGATATGGTGAGTTCCCTGGGCAGCAGCGCCCTCTGGTGGTGCACCGGGGAATAAAGTGAGTCGTCTGAAACATGCTTACTCAATTATATAGTAAGATGTTTTGCTATTGCATTGTCAGGCATACCTTAATTACACCAAGATCTTCCATGCTATTAAAAGTTTGCTGGGATGAGTGTTCTCAAGAAGAACATTATGTGATTCTCATATAATAGGCCCATAGTGACTGATACACAATTTACCATGTATTTACTAAAGCAAAAAGTATTGTCTCATAGGACACTTAGAAACTATGGTGCTCCTAACCATAGAACACAAAAGCAGTGATTATCAAACAGATTCTTGGAGAAACAAGAGTGCCTCCAATTGTATCTCGTAAAAACAGTGCCCAGAGTGTTGTAAGAAGGAAAATGCTAACTTAATATATTAGTGGCTTACTTGTAAAGTCTTATGCAACAAAATGGATACTACAGTTAAGATAATGTGTGTCTACTGTAAGTAGCTTCCATTTTAAAGTGTTAAGTCTGATATTTGTCTTGCCTGTGAAAACACAGGCTTGGAAAATGCCTTGATTTCTGTGCTTGTTCTCCCTCCTCCATTTCATCCCAAGAAGGTAGGTTGGGCTGATAGTGATTGATCCAAGATCACCCTGTGAACTGCCGTGAAGAGTAGGGGATTCATATCTGATTCTCTCAGATCCTAGTGTGGCATTCTAGGTACACAACATATTAAAATACAATAAAAAATTCATCTACATTAAAACACATTTTAATACACATCTGTATTAATACACATTTAAAACAGGATGGTAGACAGCTTTCACAGGGAGGGATAAGATTTTATACACCCCTTTTTTCAGGCTGGAGGAGGCCCAGCATCAGCCATATGCTTGGCGGAACAACTCTGTCTTGCAGGCCCAGTGAAAGGATAGTAGATCCCTGCCAGGCCCTGATTTCAGCAGACAGAGCGTTCCACCAGGTGGGAGCCAGGATCAAAAAGGCCCTGGCTCTAGTCGAGGCTAGGTGGGCCTTCTTGGGGCCAGGGACCACCAACAGCTGTTTGTCCCCTGATTGGAGTGTCCTCTGGGGAATATATGGGGAGAGACGGTCCCGTAGATACGCTGGTCCCAGTCTGTACACGGCCTTATAGGTCAATACCAGAACCTTGAATCTAATCCGGTATTCCACTGGCAACCAATGCAGCTCACGTAAGAATGGTGTTATATGAGCCTTATTTGGCATTCTCGTAATAACACGCGCCGCTGCATTTTGTACCAGTTGTAATCTCCGGGTCAGGCTCAAGGGCAGCCCCACGTAGAGCGAGTTACAGTAATCTAGCCTAGAGATGACCGTTCCTTAGATCACTGTAGTTAAGTCATGGGTTGACAGGTAAGGGACAAGTTGACTGGCCTGCCACAGATGGAAAAAAGAGGAGCTGACAACCGCTGTGACCTGTGCTTCCATTTTCAGGGAGGCATCAAAGATCACCCCCAAGCTCTTAACCCTCAGAACTGGCACTAACGGTGCCCCATCGAGGGCCAGGAGCTGGAGTCCCGAACCTAATCCCCCGTGGCTCAAGTACAGGACCTCCATCTTCATCAGGTTCAGTTTCAGCCAACTCTGCTTCAACCAACCAGTCACGGCTGCAAAAGCATGTTCCAGGACATCTGGGGCTGAGTCGGGCTGGCCGTCCATCATCAGATACAACTGGGTGTCATCTGCATATTGATGACACCCAAGTCCGAAACTTCACACCAACTGGGCAAGGGGGCACATATAGATGTTAAACAACAATGGGGAGAGTATTGCTCCCTGTGGGACCCCGTACACCAAAGGGTGGTGGGATGACAATTTCTCCCCAAGCGCCACCCTCTGTCCCCGACCGTGGAGAAAAGACAAGCCACTGTAAGGTAGTCCCTCGTATCCCCATATTGGCCAAGTGGTGAGTCAGAAGATTGTAATCGGCTGTATCGAATGCTGCCGACAGATCCAATAATATCAGCAGTGCCGAGCCACCTCGATCCAGATGTCTACAAAGATCATCTGTAAGGGCGGCCAGCAACGTCTCCATCCCATGTTCCAGACAGAACCCAGACTGGAAGGGGTCTAGGGCTGAGACATCCTTCCAGAAGCCCTGCAGCTGTTCCACCACCGCCTGCTCAATCACCTTTCCCAGAAATGGGAGGTTCGAAACTAGGTGGTAATTGACCAGTTCAGTGAGGTCCAGTGATGGTTTCTTTAAAAGAGGCCTCACCACAGCTTCCTTTAATGGCTCAGGAAAACCCCCAGAGCCTAAGGATAGGTTAACAATGGCCTCCAGCAAGGATCGCAGCCCCTCGGCACTGGCCTTTACCAGCCATGATGGGTATGGGTCCAAGGTATATGCGGTGGGTCTAACTGATCGCAGGGTCCTGTCAATCTCCTCCCCAAAGAGTGGGCTGAAATGATCAAATATTGGCCCCAAAGACGGTCAAGTGGTCTCTAGCTCATTCACTGACTGAACTGTGGCTGGCAAATTGCGGCAGAGAGACAAGATTTTATCAGCAAAAAAGCTCCCCAAAGCCTCAAAGCTAATATCTGAATTCAAAATTTGATGGCGTCCCTCTGGCAAGGAGACTAATGACCGAACCACATTAAACAATTTTGCTGGGTGTAAGCTAGCTGACGCGATGGAGGTTGCATAAAACTCTTTCTTAACCGCCACCTCATAGGCTTTCATAAACGTCCTATAAGATGATCTTGCCTCTTTGTCCCGAGATCGTCGCCACACTCGCTCAAACAGTCTTAGCTCTCGTTTCTTCTGTCAGAGCGCCTCTGTATACTAGGGAGCCCATCTTGCATGGGGGCAAAAAGGTCGACAAGGGGCGATTTCATCGATGGCTTGAGAGAGCCGGCACTGCCAGTCCTCCACCAGCTCATCTAACGAACCACCGTGGAGCACTGGATCCTGCAAAGCATTCTGGAACCCAATCGGGTCCATAAGTCTCCACGGGCGAGCATAAATCAGCTCACCACCCTTGCAAGGGGGTGGTGGTATCCCCAGCCGAGCCTTCAGGACCAAGTGGTCTGACCATGGCACCGGTTCTACCACTTCCAGATCCACATTTAACCTCATCCCAAAGATCAAATCTAGCGTGTGGCCTGCTTGATGTGTAGGAGTCGATACAAATTGGGAGAGTCCCAGTGCTGCCATAGAAGACACCAGGTCCGCAGCCTGGACAGAGGAGGCATCATCAACATAGATGTTGAAGTCCCCCAGCACCATCAGTCTGGAGTATTCCAAGGCCCACCCTGCTACCACCTCTAGCAGGCGCGACAGGGTATCTGCTGGTGCGCTAGGCGGTTGGTACACCAGATAGATAGCCAAACTCTCCTCAGCACCCCACACCAGGCCTACACATTCAATGCCAGAGATCTCAGGGGTGGGGAGTGGCCTGAAGGAGAAAGACTCTTGGGCAAGGATTGCCATCCTTCCCCCCTGACCTCCTATTCAGGACTGGTGGAGGACCGAATATCCTGGGGGGGGGGGTCAGTTCTCCCATGGCAACTGTTTCATTCTCCCTCACCCAGGTTTTGGTCACATGTACCAGGTCCACATCACTCACTGCAAAGAGATCTTGCAGCATTGCGGTCTTACTGTTTATGGACCTGGCATTGCACAACATCAGTGTTGAAGGAAGGTTCTTTTTCCTAGCTCCATCACCAGTGTTTCTCTGGATGGGACGCAGGTTACAAGTGCACCAAGCCATTCCATATCTCCATGCCCTTCTCAACTGAGACCTGCTCCCACCGTCATACCTCCCATGTCCCAGGGTCCCCAAGGCAGATTACACAATGGAACTCAATACAAACAACAGATGGTATATCCAACATGCAATATAATGGGATATGGATTGCTGAAATTTGAAATCAAAAATAGAACTGAATACCAATACGAAACATTGAAGAAACGAAACATAAGTAATTTGACATGAACATATAAAATGACACAGAACTTGATTCACATGATTATCATTTTATGAAACATACTGGAAGCCCTGATCCCTAATCCCACATTTGTAAACACAGTATTTCCTTTAATAGTAACTCATATATTGCAAGTCAGGTATCTGTGTTCGGGAGACTGGAAAGAATTTGGATTGCTTAAAAATCAAAATAAAAGAGATTAAATTGTAATTTTTTTACACAGTTAAATTTCAAACTTTTGGGGATGGGGGGATTCAGTAACACTGCACAGTAGGAAACTCTTCTATAAACATTCTAAAGAAAGAGTATTCCCATTATTTGATGGTTTTTCTTATACTTCAGGATATACTTTGATTGGATATGCCAATAAAAATGCTTTTTCAGGTTTTGAAAACTTGGTTTGGGATAGGGCAGCAGCGTACTCCAATGTTGGCAAGGAATCTGAAAAGATGATCTTGACATTCAGTCAACTGCCCAAAGTTATGGAGTTAGGTGTTAATTAGAGTGGTGGCTGTAATTCTCCCAATATTACAACTACTCTCCAAGCCACAGATATCTGTTCCTCTGGATAAAATGTCTGCTTTGGAGGGTCAACTCTATGGCATTATACCCTGTTCAAGTCCTTTCCACTCCTAAACTCTGCCCTCTCCAGGCTCCACCCCCCAAATCTCCAGGAATTCTCCAACCTGTTGCTGGCCACCCTATGAGTCTGGCATAGGGTTGCCATTCCCCTGCCGGGGGTGGGGGGATCCCCAGATCCCCCCCTTCCCCCCCTGTGCCCATTAACTTGGCTGGCAGGGGGCATGCTCCCTGTGGCGCTGCATCCCCGGGTAGGGGGTGCACTCCCGCACCTCGAGAGCGGGCAGCGGCAGTAACAAGATGCTGCAACTGTGGCAAGATGCTGCGACTGCGGCCGCTTGCTCTCTCGCTGCCACCATTGCCGCCGCCTCTCACTACTGCAGCCACTGTGCGCCAAATGAAAGCAGGCCATGGTCACAGTGAGAGTGGGCACCTGCAGCCTCAGTGAGAGCGGGTGCCCGCAGCCGCAGCAAGAGCGGGCGGCAGTGGCAACAAGGGCCTCCTTTGACCCAGGAGTGCCCTTTGATCCCGCGTGATCATGTCACTCGTGGAAGTGAAGTCATCACGCAAGCCAGGAGCACGTGTGCACTATGCGCGTGAGCAGAAAAAGGAAGCCAGGGTAAGTACTGGCTCCCAATCCCCCGCCAAGAGACTACAGGGATCTGGGCATCCCGTCAAGGGACTTCAGGTCCCTGTCAACCCTAGTCTGGCAACGAGCAGTAGAGTTGGGGGGCGAGACCTGTGACACCAGTGACATTGCTGATGTCTGTCCTGCATTCTGCAGGCTTGTATGGTCAGGGCATTTCAGGAGTAGGGCTGCTGGCTGGCCAGCGAGGCTTGGGAGTGTGAAGCAACAGGAAGCTTGGAGCTGGAACACAGGGCTTGCATCTAGTGAACTGGCTGATCCAGCAATGCAGCTCTCTCATGCCTCAGACTAAACAGGCTGAGAACTAGTCAGGCTCAGAGGCATTTGCTGGTAGGTGTTGGAGCTCAAGAGACCAGGATTCTGAAAGGAAGTTTCACACTCAGTGCTTTGTTCTAAGTCTGCAGGGAAGTGGCATACTGCCACCCTTGTACTTCAACCTCCTTTGTGCCCTCTCTGCCTGGGCCATCCCTGCAGCGTGGGAGAGGGTGATGAGGGGCTATAGGTCCGGATTTGAGTCTTACTGATATAGGGGGGGGGGGAGTTGTGATCCCTGGGACAGGTGGCAAAGACTTACTTGCAGACTCTGGCAGGGTGGTCTCTGGAGTAGCTGGGGCATGGTCAGCTGAGGCCTCACTTGCAGGTAGTCTCTGGCACTGCTGGTGCATGATCTGACGGTGCCTCCATAGTATCAGGCCCTCCCTGAGCCCGCTGGTCCTCTTAGTTCCCTGGCCCTGGTTCCTCAGTCTTGTCCTCTGACAGGCACATAGAGGTGGGCACATAGTAAACCTAATGCTAATCCTGAGATTTGTAATGAGTTTCTTAATTGGCTCTGCAGAGAAATTCTTCAACTCAGTATTCCTGTGTGTTGTGGGGAGATAGTTGAGATGTTTAAGAGTGCAATATCAGGCATGCTTGTTTGGACTGCAATACCAGGCATGCTCGTCAGTCCCATTTAAATGGATAGGATATGCTACTGAATAAATTAGACTGTAATTCTGTGGTCCAGTTCACATTTCTTTGGTAGTAAGTTTCAGGAAAACCAATGAACCCACACTGAAATCAGTAGGAAGCAGATGTGCAAAGAACAGCAGTCCAAATCTATGAAGATTTCCATTTCTATGAACAGCTAAGGTATGTTTCTGTGTGTGCATGTACATGCTAAAAGCCATTACAGCTATTTAGCTGTTAAGGGATAAATGCTTGGGATAAAAACAAACAATAACCTCCTTCATATGAAGTTCTACTTTCACATTAATTGCACAGATGCAGAGCCAGATGCTGTTGAAGCAACAAAATCAGAGACTGTAGCACACTGTTTCCCTTCCATATTTCTGCCTCCCTGACAAGTTTTGCTGGTGCCTCTGGCATGAGCAAAAAGTCAAGTCAAGTCAAGTTTCCTATGATCTTCCTCAGCTTTTTTGTGCTAGTTAACAGGGAGACAGGCAACTGATAAATACAATAATGAATCTGCTTAACTGGCATAATTAGCAAGCAATTCCTACAATATGTAATTAGTTTACCAGGATTTGGGAACTTGAATAATAAAACTGTAAACTTAAGAAACTCTCATATGCATAACAATGACTGACGTGTTATATTACAAGTGACTGTAAACAAGCATGACTTCCTAGCAAAATTGCAAGTTACGCCACCAATAATTATGCTTGTGTTGCAGAAAGGACTTTTTCTTAATTCATAGACTAAATGTCTTATTTTGTGCTCCCTCCAATAATCATCAAATAGATTTCACCTCCCAGAGTACCAAAGAAAGTTTCATCTGAATTTTTAATTAAACATTTTGTCCACATTATTGTGGCTTTGATTAACAGAATCTATAGTATAGAGAATTGGATAACAAGCTTCCTTATACCAAAGGCAGGCCATTGATATGTCTATCTGACTACAATCTATTCTACTATCCACAGTTCTTCAAAGTCTGAGGCAGAGGTCTTCCCAAGACATCAGGGATTGAACATGGGATTTTTCACATACAAAGCATATACTTTAGCACCCGATTATATAGGAAGCTATGATCCATAAATTAATATAGTATTAATACAATGCAAGTTTGTGGTATAGCCATGTCCTTTATTATTTTCTAGTTCAAGCTGCAGAAATATTTCCCACAAAAGATCAAGAAATACAACAATGGTTTCTGCAGAAATTGATGGTGCACTAAAGTAAAATACCATGTCCACCCTTTATTTTAAATACTTCTAGACCTCTTTTCAGGTGCTCAGAATCCTTAATGATGCAACGAAATAGTTCACAACAAACAGTTCAATAATCTAAAACTAAAAACAGCTGAGATATAATTCATAAAAACAATACCCACAAAACTGAATTTCAGTTCTGCCAGATAGAAAATAAGGAATTTATAACTAAAATTCAAGAGAAGCTATAGGCACCCCTTCAGGAAAATTGTTCTAAAATATGGGGTCAATCTTCTAGCCAAAATTGATTTTACCTGTCAAGATGACAGCACAGCTAGTAGGGCTTGTCGTCCTATTCTCAAGAGGCCTATGGACACACATGTGGTGAGTTAGCCCATGTTGGTCCCAAGCTGTGAAGGACTTAAAAAGTTAAAACTAGCACACTGAACAGATATTGCAAACATATTGATGCCACGGGACTCAGGACCTGCTGAATACCTGGAAATATGGATACTTCGCTCAGTAATTATGTGAGAAGCATGCTAACACTGCACAATAGCTTAAGATTGTGAAAAGCCTTTTTTGTTTATCTGACTTTGAAAAGCTATGAACAGACAATATTACTGCTGTTCATCTCATTAAACAGAGAAAGGCTAACAATCTGATAAGGATTATGTGCTGAGACTGCACAGGTTTGATGTGTTTTGTTCAAAGCTGAGGGCTCTAAAAACATAAAGATAAAATGTAGTGGCTGAATTATAAGTTTTAATAGAACATATTACTAAAAAAAGTAATCATAAAGTTGGAAATTGTTGTCCAATCAATACACTCACTACAAATATATTAAACTAGAGTACTTACAGGTGTGATCAGGAACACAAATTGAACATCTACCCAATTGCATGGTTTCATTCAAAATTACTATCACAAAGAAGGTAGCAATAACCTTTCAGAAAGATTGGTTTCAAATCCTACCTACAGTGACCTCTGAATACTGTATGCTGGGGATAAACAGCTAGTGATAAACAACCATCTTCAAGCCCAGATTTTATGCTTCCCAGAAGCATATTGTAGGTAATTGTCAGAAACCAAATACTGGGCCTATTTGGAAATATTTAGAAAAACATAATGAAAAACAAGCTGCACTGATTTTTTTAGATGCGACTTTTTAAAGAAGGCTTTTGATAATTTGAACTGCACACCTTTTTGTTTAAAGTCTTTAGAAGATATGGATTTTGGAGAAAATTTTATAAAATGGGTAAAATCGATTTATACCTCTCTCAGAAAGCACAAATAATTATTAATGGAGAACTGACTAAACCATGTGAGATACAAAGAGGAACAAGACAAGGATGTCCACTGTCTCCTCATTTGTTTATTCTTGTTCTTGAAATATTGAATAGAGATATAAGACAAGATGAAAGAATTGGAGGTGTAAAGATTTTAAAAGAGTCTCATAAGTTAAGAGCCTCTGATGATGACCTTGACGGAAAGTCGTCTGTAATTAGTGCTTCCAAGCACCCCGCTTAGCCCAACAACAAAAAACGCCTGGACTGGAGGAGAGAGAAGAATTGTCTGTGTTTGCATGAGGGGGAGATTGGCTGACAGCCGACTCGCTCTCCTCCTGCTTCACAGAAGTATGCCGTTTCTTAGGGCTGGGAGTTTTTGGAGTTTGAACATTTTCCTCCTGCTGAGGAGGGGCCAGCGGCAATAGCAATTGTGAGTGCTTGCTATCACCTAGCCTCTCCCAGCCAGAATGTTCTTTAAACCCTGCGGAACGGCTAAAGATTACCTCATTACTATCACCCAGAAACCTGTAGGCTTTTGAACATGACTGATAGCCGAGAAAAACTAGCTCCCTTGCTTTTTTGGACAGGGTCCGTCTCTTTCCCAAAGGGACGTTTACAAAGGCTTTACTCCCAAAGACCCTGAGGTGATTTATGTTGGGGTACTTCTTATACAGGGCATGGTATGGAATGTCCTGTATTGAAGAAGTCCAAGTCCTGTTGGCCAAATAGCTGGCAACCTTCATAGCTTCAGCCCAGAAGTGTTTCGTCAGACCACTATCAGCCAAAAGGGCTTCCATTATAGTTTTGAGAGTTTGTATCCATCTCTCAGCCACACCATTCTCCTGAGGAGACATAGTGTTGGCAAGCCTCTGTTCAACCCCTTGCTTCTGCAACCATGCTTTTAATTGGTTTGAACAGAACTCACCCCCCCTATCCGACTGGATTGACATCACAGCAGTATCCAGCTGTCTCTCAACTCTCTTCATCCAGTACTTGAGCGTACTAAAAACCTCAGACTTATATTTCATGGGATACACCCAACAAAACCTTGTACAGTCATCCGCTATTACAAGCACATATTGGTTCTTAGAAACACTTTGGGGAAACGGGCCAGCCACATCCATATGAACCAGCTCAAGAGGCTTGGCTGACTGCCCCTGGCTGTGCTTAGCTACTGGGGCTGCCTTGCTTTTTACTTCCTTGCAGATATTTACAGTCTAGGAAAACATTGCAAGGCTTCACCTTTACCCCTAGCAGTCCCAAAGTTTTCTCCAAAGCCCCAAAAGAAGCGTGCCCAAACCTATGATGGAGTATGTGCAAACACCCATCGTGGTCAGGGCGGTTACTTACATGGCTAATGGTGGGAGAGTTCTTAACCGTGTAAACATTGTTAGTTCATAGTCCAGACAGCAGTTCAACTCCATTCCTGGAAATTGTGCACTCTCCATTAGCAAAGCACACAGCAAAGCCTGCCTTGTCAAGGTCAGCTACAGAGAGCAAGTTACTCTGCAAGGATAGGACACAAAGCACTCCCTCCAAGGAGTGTTTCAACGCAGGAAAACAAATCTCCCCTTGACAGACAGTTGCAGCAGCTTTGCCGTCTGCAAGGGACACATGGCTGAGTCTCGGCTCCGATTCAGTGACCAACAAGTCACGCTCACAACAAAAGGATTGGGTAGCGCCCGAATACACGAGCCAGACACTCCCACCAGACACTGAGGGTCCAGCAGACACCAGTGAAGTTTGAGTACGCTGGGTCACACCACCACTCACAACTCCTGCTGACTTCTGCTGCTTTTTCTTCCTCCGGCTGGATGGGCAGACATTCTTAAGGTGCTGTGTAGAGCCACAGGCAAAACAATGACGGACACGCAGTGCAGTTTCCTCGCTGGAAGCTTTCTCCGGCAGGTGCTAGGACGCTCCTCCACATTGTTTGCTGATAGCACAGCTTCTGAAGGTCGTAGAAGCAGTTTTCGCCTCTTGCTGCCTTGATTCCTCCTCAAGCAGCAACCCTGAGACGAGGCCCATAGTTAGACTGTCCACGTCTCTTGCCTCCAAGGCTGTAATGAGGCTATCAAACCTGGCATCCAGAGAGCTGAGCAGGGCGAAGACTTTGTCCTGCTCAGACAGTATTTTTCCTCTCTGAGCCAGCTGTTGGAAAAAGCCCTCCATCCGAGTCAAGTGGAAAGACATTGACTCCCCCGGCTGTAGATAGCACCAGTAAAGCCTCCTTGTTAGAGTAATGAGTGAGCCCGCTCCTTGCCTCACATGTAGCCTTTTCAAAGCGTCCTATGCAGCTTTGGCAGAAGCAGCACCCATCACATGGACAAGCTGAGTCTTATCCACACTCAAAACAATGGTGGCCAGGGCTTTTTCAATGTTAAGTCTGATCTGCAGGCGTGGGAGCAACAGGAGGGTTGGTCACACTAGTCCATAGCCCTTCCCTTTTTAGATAGTGTTCCATCCACACTGCCCATGTAAAATAATTATCGGCTCCCAGCTTTTCAGCCAGCATGAGAGCCATTTGTGCCATGGTTGTTATCTTGCACTTTGCAGGACTCCCACACACTCACCGCACCAACAGCTGCCTTAACGGGTCCAGGCGCCGACTTAAAAACCTGTCAGCGTCTGTTCCAACCCTCGAGCTGCCACACAACGATCCAAACGACACTCCAGCAAACCAACAGGTTCAGCAGACCAACAGGTTCAGTTGCAGGCGGCGGGTACACTAGCGCAGCGGAAGCGTGCTGGGCCCATAACCCTGACGGAAAGTCGTCTGTAATTAGTGCTTCCAAGCGCCCCGCTTAGCCCAACAACAAAAAACACTGGAGCCAAGACATTGTGAGAAGTAGTGCAGATGGTGTATTTACAAGTCCATATTTACAAGTGCAAAAATGTGCTCAGCTTACAAACAGCAGACTGCAGCAACTAGCAGAGTCACAGCCTGACAGAATGAGAGAGCGAATCCAGAGTCCAGTCCTTAGGTCAAATCCACAAGTATCCAAGTTTTCTCGTGTAGAGTGACAAAGGTTTGCACCAGGCACCAAGCTGAGCAGATCAGCCAAATGCAGACCTGTGGCTGGACCTTTAACTGTCTACCAGCCTATAGGGAGAGGTAGAGTCAGCCAATCAGCACAAGGCTGATGCAATCTAGCTGTAACCCAGCTAAATGATCAGGTGTAAACCTGTCAAAAAAAAAAACTGCTGACTCACCTCCTGTTAAAGGGCACAGCAGCCCGTACACATGTGCCAGTGAGTTTCCGGTTACTTAAGAGTTTTTATTTTGACAGACCTGGTGCTGGTATTGGAAAATCCTTTAAAAGAAATTGAAACTTTAATACACAAATTGAAAGAATTTGATGCAGTAGCAGGTTTTAAGGTAAATAAACAGAAGATAAGATGTTAGAAAAAAATATGAAAATACAAGACCAAACAAAACTGACAAACAAAACAGATTTCAAAATGGAAAAGAAGGTAAAATATTTAGGTATCACCTTGACAAATATGAATTGTATGTTATTTCAAAATAACTATGTCAAGACTTGGAACAAAATTAAAAAAGATTTGTTAAAATGGCTAAAGTTCAACTGCCACTTTTGAGAAGAACAGTTGTGAATGTCTTACTTAGAATGTTATTTCTATTTCAGACAATTCCTGTTTTGACAACGGTGGCACCATTTAAACAATGGCAGATATATGGCAAGGGGGGGAATCAAAGGTTAAATATAAGATATTACAGGATGCAAAGGAAAGAGAAGGATTGGGTTTACCTGATTAGAAATTATATTTTGCTGCTGCTTCTTGCTTAGTGTGGATGAAGGAATGGATCTTGCTAAAAATAGATTATTGGAGTTAGAAGGATATGATTTGAGATTTGAATGGCACAGGTACTTGTCATATGACAAAGTTAAGGTTAATGTAGTATTTAATAACTACTATGTTAGAAGTGTCATTTTGAGAACATAGAATAAACCTAGGAGCTGGCCAAAAATACCTTTGTGGTTATCACCACAAGAAGTTCACTTTAGAACAGAAATGACAAGCACGTATAAATGGTTAACATACCGTGATACGTTAGAATTCTCACAAGGTGTATACACAATAAAATCAAGAGAAGATTTGATATCAGAAGGATATACTTGTCAATGGTTTTCTTATTTGTGAATCTTAGAAAGGATTAGACAAAAGGTATTACAATTTTAAGTAATCTAAGACTGAATTTGAGACAGAACTTTATACAAACGATGAACATGTTGTTGCCAAAAAGTACAAACTCTCATTGAAATCTGAGACAGAGGAAGAGCAAGTGAAAGAATCTATGATTAAATGGGCTAAAAAATTATATGAATATATTAATGAAACAATGGGGAAATATGTGGTTAAAAGGGTTGAAATTTACATTAAGTTCTAGTCTTAAAGAGAAGTTTTATAAGATGACGTATTGTTAGTATATGACTCTGAAGAAATTGGCCAAAATGTATAAAGGTATTTCAAGTCTATGTTGGAAACGTGAACAATATGAAGGAACATTTTACCATATGCAGTGGACATATAAGAAACCCAAAAAAATGGATACAAATACAATTATTAATTCAGAAGATTTTAAAAATTAATATACAATTGAAACTAGTATCTTTTCTCATGGGATTAACAGACAGCTGGAAAGAAGTCATGGAACTTTGTTTTTATATATGACAACAGCAGCAAGATTATTATATGTACGAAGTGGAAGAACCCGATATGTCTACAATAGATGGTGCTGGAGGTGAAGATGCTGGAGTTTGCAGCAATGGCTAAACTGAAGCTGCCTGCGCTCTGCTGACCAGGGAGGCTACTCCATCGAGGGCTGAGCTTTTCCACCTGCTCAGCCCTGCCCCCTGAGTGCTCTGGCCTTAAAGGAGCTGCTGCCGGGGTCTGCTGCTGCTGAAGCTGCCTGCGCTCTGCTGACCAGGGAGGCTACTCCATCGAGGGCTGAGCTTTTCCACCTGCTCAGCCCTGCCCCCTGAGTGCTCTGGCCTTAAAGGAGCTGCTGCCGGGGACTGCTGCTGCTGAAGCTGCCTGCGCTCTGCTGACCAGGGAGGCTACTCCATCGAGGGCTGAGCTTTTCCACCTGCTCAGCCCTGCCCCCTGAGTGCTCTGGCCTTAAAGGAGCTGCTGCCGGGGACTGCTGCTGCTGAAGCTGCCTGCGCTCTGCTGACCAGGGAGGCTACTCCATCGAGGGCTGAGCTTTTCCACCTGCTCAGCCCCGCCCCCTGAGTGCTCTGGCCTCAAAGGAGCTGCTGCCGGGGACTGCTGCTGCTGAAGCTGCCTGCGCTCTGCTGACCAGGGAGGCTACTCCATCGAGGGCTGAGCTTTTCCACCTGCTCAGCCCCGCCCCCTGAGTGCTCTGGCCTTAAAGGAGCTGCTGCCGGGGACTGCTGCTGCTGAAGCTGCCTGCGCTCTGCTGACCAGGGAGGCTACTCCATCGAGGGCTGAGCTTTTCCACCTGCTCAGCCCTGCCCCCTGAGTGCTCTGGCCTTAAAGGAGCTGCTGCCGGGGACTGCTGCTGCTGAAGCTGCCTGCGCTCTGCTGACCAGGGAGGCTACTCCATCGAGGGCTGAGCTTTTCCACCTGCTCAGCCCCGCCCCCTGAGTGCTCTGGCCTTAAAGGAGCTGCTGCCGGGGACTGCTGCTGCTGAAGCTGCCTGCGCTCTGCTGACCAGGGAGGCTACTCCATCGAGGGCTGAGCTTTTCCACCTGCTCAGCCCCGCCCCCTGGGTGCTCTGGCCTCAAAGGAGCTGCTGCCGGGGACTGCTGCTGCTGAAGAACTGGTGTTGTTTATTGTTGCTTAGGATGTCTGTGTGTGGTGATAGGGGGATGGATATGAGGAAGGCATCTGAGATAGGGCCAGGGATACCAGTCCTCTGGGGACGGGGGAGGTATGGCGGTGGGGCCTGGTTTAAAGGGAGAAGGTCACGGAGATGTGGAAAGGCTCGGTGCCCTTCTAACCTACGCCCCATCCCGAGGCATGCCGGTGTTGGAGCTAGGAAAAATCCTCCTTCGACACTGATGTTGTGCAATGCCAGGTCCATAAATAATAAGACCAGTATGCTGCATGATACTTTTATGGCAGCTAATATGGACCTGGTATGCGTGACCGAGACTTGGGTGAGGGAAGGAGAAACAGTTGCTCTTGGTGAGCTGACCCCCCCGGGTTATGCGGTCCTTCATCAGTCACGAACTGAGGGTCGGGGGGGAAGGGTGGCAATCCTTGTCCGGGAGGGTTTCTCCTTCAAGCCGCTTCCCGCCCCGAAGATCTCTGGCATTGATTGTGTGGGCCTGGTGTGGAATGCCGAGGAGAGTTTGGCTGTCTGCTTGGTGTACCGACCGCCCAGCGCACCAGCAGACGCCTTACCGCGCCTGCTAGAGGTGGTTGCTGGGTGGGCCTTGGAGTACCCCAGGTTGATGGTGCTGGGGGATTTCAATGCCCATGTAGATGATGCCACCTCGATACAGGCCACGGACCTGGTGTCAGCCATGGCAACATTGGGACTCTCCCAATTTGTATCGGCACCCACACATGAAGCAGGCCACACGCTAGATCTGATCTTCGGGATGGGATTGGATGTGGTTCTGGATAAAGTAGAGTTGGTGCCATGGTCAGACCACGCGGTTGTGAAGGCCCGGCTGGGCGTGCCACCCCCCTCCTGCAAGGGCGGTGAGCAAATTTATGCTCGCCCGCGGAGACTGATGGACCCAATTGGGTTCCAGAATGCTCTGCGGGAACCAATGCTCCACGGTGGTTCATTAGATGAGCTAGTGGAGGGCTGGCAAGTCCGGCTCTCTGAGGCCATCGATGAAATCGCCCCCCGTCGTCCTCTTCGCTGCCGGAATCGCCGGGCTCCTTGGTATACGGAGGAGCTGCGGCAACAGAAACGGGAGCTAAGACGACTTGAGCGCGTGTGGCGGCGATCTCGTGACGAGGAAGCAAGAACATCTTATAGGCTGTTTATGAAGTCCAATGAGATGGCGGTGAAAGCTGTGAAGAAAGAGTATTATGCAGCTTCCATCGCATCAGCTAGCTCTCGCCCAGCTAAATTATTTAATGTGGTCCGTTCATTGGTCTCCCAATCAGGTGGAGACCATCAAAAGTTGAATTTGGAGATAAGCTGTGAGGCTTTTGCGAGCTTTTTTACTGATAAGATCTTACTTCTCCGCCGCGACTTACCAGCCACAGTTGATACAGTAAATGAACTAGAGGCCCCTTGGCCGTCTTCGGGACCCATATTAGATCATTTCAGCCCTCTTTTCGGGGAAGAGGTGGACAGGATTCTGCAGGTGGTACGGCCTACCACGTGCCCCTTGGACCCGTGCCCGTCATGGCTGGTGAAAGCCAGTGTTGACGGGCTTCGGAATTCCTTGGAGGCGATTATAAACCTGTCCTTGAGCTCTGGGGTTTTTCCCAAGGCGCTGAAGGAAGCTGTGGTACGGCCACTTCTGAAGAAATCATCATTAGATCCTGCTGACCTGCTCAATTACCGACCAGTTTCCAACCTTCCGTTTTTGGGGAAGGTGATTGAGCGGGCGGCAGAGAAGCAACTGCAGAATTTCCTGAAGGAGACCTCAGCCCTAGACCCCTTCCAGTCTGGTTTCCGCCCGGGACATGGGGTCGAGACATTGTTGGTTGCCCTCACAGACGATCTCCGCAGACATCTGGATCAGGGCGGATCAGCACTGCTGACTTTGCTGGATCTGTCAGCAGCGTTTGATACGGTCGATCATGAGCTTCTGACCCACCGCCTTGCCGATGTGGGGATTCAGGGGACAGCACTGCAGTGGCTGGTCTCCTTTCTCCACGATCGGGGACAGAGGGTGGCGCTCGGGGAGAGGGTGTCATCTCGTAGGCCACTGGTTTGTGGTGTGCCACAGGGAGCGATACTCTCTCCATTATTATTTAATATCTATATGCGCCCCCTCGCCCAGCTGGTGCGGAGTTTCGGGCTTGGGTGTCACCAATACGCGGATGACACCCAGCTTTATCTGTTGTTGGACGGGCAGCCTGGATCGGCCCCTGATGCCCTGGAGCGTGCTTTTGAGGCTGTGGCTGGTTGGTTGAGACAAAGTCGGCTGAAATTGAATCCCACGAAGACGGAGGTCCTGTATGTGGGTCGTGGGGAGATGGCTTTGGGACCCCGGCTTCCTACACTTGATGGGGCAGCACTTACACTGGCCCCGAGGGTTAGGAGCCTGGGGGTGATTCTGGATTCCTCCTTGAAGATGGAGGACCAGATCACTGCAGTTGCCAGGTCTTCCTTTTATTATCTTCGGCAGGCCAGGCAGCTTGCCCCTTATTTGTCTCCCCGTGACATGACTACAGTGGTCCAAGCAATGGTCACCTCTAGGTTGGATTACTGTAACGCGCTCTACGCTGGGCTTCCCATGGGCCTGATCCGGCGGTTACAGCTGGTACAGAATGCAGCAGCGCGGGTCATTGCTGGAGCACCGGTGTGGGAGCATATTACACCGGTGCTACGCCAGCTGCATTGGCTGCCAGTGGAGTACCGAATCAGGTTCAAGGTTTTGGTGTTAACCTACAAAGCCCTACGCGGACTGGGACCGACGTATCTGAGGGACCGTCTCTCACCATATGAGCCCCGGAGGACTCTCCGCTCTGGCGGAAAACATCTTTTAAGTGTCCCTGGCCCTAGGGAGGCCCGCCTGGCGTCGATCAGGGCCAGGGCCTTTTCAGTCCTGGCCCCGACCTGGTGGAATGCTCTGTCTTGCGAGACAAGGGCCCGGCAAGATTTGCTTGCATTTCGCCGGGCCTGTAAGACAGAGCTATTCCGCCAGGCATATGGCTAACGCCGGGCAGTGCCCCCCCCGTGAAGGGGGGGTTAAACCATCACCCCTATGCAAACACAGAGGCATGTATGAACCACTGGGCAGCATGAATTGTTATATTTAATGTTTTTAAATGTTTTTAAATGTATTATTTAATGTTTTTAAATGTTTTTAAACATGTTTGTATTTGTTATCCACCCTGAGCCTGCGAAAGCAGGGAGGGCGGAATATAAATATAATAAATTAAATTAAATTAAATTAAATTAAACGCACTTCACTGATTAGAGAAAAGACAATAAGTTTGTTTATTGCTGATTGGAAACCCTTTATAGACTTTTTGCATGAAACAGATAATAATGATTTGATTATTTATGGGTCTGATGAATAAGTAACTCAGGCAATTGAAAAAAGAGAGCTTTTCTTTGTAAAAACAGAGTAAGAAATGGTTGTTGTGGATTTTCCGGGCTGTATAGCCGTGGTCTTGGCATTGTAGTTCCTGATGTTGCGCCAGTAGCTGTGACTGGCATCTTCAGAGGTAGAGCACCAAAAGACAGAGATCTCTCAGTGTCACAGTGTGGAAAAGAAGTTGGCAGGTAATTTATATCTACTCTGGAAGGTGCGGTTTCCTTCCCCCAACCTTCCTGAGGTGGGGGAAGGAAATCCACAACAACCATTGTTCTCCTGCTGTGAAAGCCTTCAACAATACATAGAGTAAGAAATCTTTGTAATTATATTTTTCACAGGGAAAATCAAAAGCCTCATTTAGTTTATTTAGCTTTTCCCTCTTTTGTTTTATGTTTCTGTTATTTGTTATTCTTTCTTTTATAAACATTCTAATAAAAAAGAAGAAATTAGTCATCAACAATTGGCTGTGTAACTGAGGCATGCAACTAGATTATAGACATTGATTTGTCAAAGTACAGAAGGAAGGTAACAGCAGTTGTGTTCACTTGCAGTAGCACCTGTGTAACTGAGAAGACATCATAAAATACAAAAGGGGAATAAAAGATTTTCTAGCTTTACAAAGAAAGAAGAATCTTGGTGAAATGTTATCTGGGGTAAAGCTTCTGGAACTGGAGGTCTGGTATAAGATGTGTTGTATAGCTTTTTCCACAATGCAAAGTAATTTATTATTTTTATTTAATTTGAACAGAAAGGGTTGGATCCAGTGCAAAATTTCCACTAGTGTTAGAGTTTTTTCACAAGTGGAAATGCGAGAAAATGACCATAGTAGCTGCTTGCATTAAGTCTAACTTATTGTCAGAAAATGAGAAATCCACAGCTAGAGATGGGCACGAACCAAAATATGACCCAAAGTTCATGATGAACCAGGCTGGTTCGTGGTTCGCGAACCAGCAGTTCGTCAGAGCCCATTTCTGATGAACCACCACGAACTTTAGGCTGGTTCATTTTTGTCACTGCAGACAGCCTGGCGTCAATCGATCAGTTTCCTAGGCAACAAGGGATGAACTTCCTGCAGACCTTCTGCTGACCTGTAAGTGGCCTTCTGCTGGCCCAGAAGTGACCTTCTGCTGACCCGGAAGTGACGATTTCCTGACCTGGATGTGACGTTTTCATGAACCAAACAAACTGGTTCGTGAACCTGGGCAGGTTCGTGAAAGTTTGTGGTTCATGAAATGCGACGAACCACAAACTGCACGGTTCGTTTTTTTCCAGTTCGTGCCCATCTCTATCCACAGTTGGAGCTAAAAATATATTAGCCAAGCTACTGTTCAACAAGGAACAAAGACCGGTTTCTAAATTCTTTAGAAATTTCTTGCAGATAATATTTATTGGAAAATTCTGGATCACAGTGAGGCCTTAATTGCAGGAAGTGTTTAGAAGCACGCTGCGAATTTTAGTCAAATGAATAAACTATTTCACATACAAAAATAACTCTTACACTATTCAACAGA
Organism: Eublepharis macularius; assembly: GCF_028583425.1. Lineage (NCBI taxonomy): Eukaryota > Metazoa > Chordata > Lepidosauria > Squamata > Eublepharidae > Eublepharis > Eublepharis macularius. Next base: position 137,222,534 of record NC_072791.1, on the reverse strand, counting down.
GAAACATCTACAAGATAGCTAATGTGTTTTATTTCCCAATATACTTCAGAATCCGAATTACACAATGAAGATGATGATCCTCATCATCATTTATAATCCACTTTTCTCACTGAGATCGAAGGCAGATTACACAGTACAAGTGAAAACACAATATAATCAACAGCTAGAACATTCACTAAGCAAAGCACATTAATGAACAGCAGTTAGGACATTCGGTGAAAGAGATACAAGAGGGTATGGTAGCAGAAAAAAATTGAAACACAAGCATAAAGCCAAGTACAAAGATGAAATATTTCTGAAACAAAGCATAAGTAATTTACATGTCCTGTTTAGCAGTGTGGAAACTGCCCTGTAGGTATATGTCTACATCAGCAGACAGTACCCAACAGAGTAGCATATAGTCCTTGTCCCTACCAAGGCATCTCTCTCAGCTACTTCTTATGACACAGCCCTATAATCTGGGTAGAACGCCCTCCTGAATAATTCAGTTTTGCATAGTTTGCAGAAAACCAGGAGATTAAGAGCTTTCTTAACCTCCTCAAGCAGGCCATTCCACAAGGTGGGGGCTACCACAGAGAAAGCACATGTGTGCGCAGCTGTTGATTTTGCCCAACTGTATGGTGGTATCTGCAGAAGGCCCTGTCCAGATGAGGTAAGTTCTATCAACTTGTATACATACCGCCCAAACTGAAGGACTGGATGGCTGATTAAATCAAAGTTCATCCAGTCCTACATTCTGTTACCAGCAGCAGACTACCTGATACCTTTGAAAGATCACAGCAAGGCAAGGCAGGAAGGAATTTTTCATCTGACAAGTAAAATATGGTATTATCAGCCCTCCAAAGTGGACTCTGAAATTTATCAAATGTAAAGAAAAGCACAGCCTATCTGAACAGCTCTCCTTGAACCCAAAGATAAACATTAGACTGGATTATAAAATCTGTAAATAGACAGTTTTAACTGAATCTCTTGTGATTCCCAGATGTCTCTGAAAAGCTGCATCTGAGGGCTCGGGGAGGGGACGGTGCAGCATGGGGAATAGCAGCTTGAAGGGAAGTGAGCAGAAATCACCTCTCCCCTCCTGTGTGATCTTTTTTGTAAACGATAAGAAAATGTGGGAGGAGAAGATTTCTGCCAATTCTCTTTTATTGCTGTAGCCCCAGATGCTACTTTCCACTCTGTTTCCAAGGATCTCCCAAACCACAGTTTTTTGAGAGGTGCAGCTGGGGGAAGTGAGAGAGAGATTGGTGGCACAAACTTCTTCCATTTGTGATTTCTAGAATTTAATTCATGGGCACGGCTAGCAGTAGGCTTATATATTACAAATGTAAGACCAAAGAAGAAGCTGCAGAATACAGGAAAATATTTGCAATATTGCACAATTAAACTATCTGTGGGGAAAAATGAATTTTGTCTCACTACTCCAGGAACAGTGGATAAGTGACACAATGATGGATGAGTATTTCAGGACAGCTGATTTCATCAACTAACTTACAGACTGAAATCTTTCAACAGATCAATCAATGCTTTTCAATAACACTGTTCAACTAGCTGCATGACCCCAAAGCACATTACAATAAAGTTATATCATGTGCTGTAGATCATCACATAAAAGGCCAGATTATATTGATTCTTTTAAGTCTTGATAGCAAACATTGCTTGAGTGAGGCAATTTGGCTAGCAATAAATTTCTAGGCTTTTTACTCACAAAACTGCTTGCTGAGAAACTTTAACAGTGGAAATCGAGGATCCAGAGGAGTTAGCCGTGTTAGTCTGTAGTAGCAAAATCAAAAAGAGTCCAGTAGCGGTTTCATTCAGTTTCAAAAGTTTACAAATTAGGCTAAGGGCTAAACACAGCTTTCTGAAGAAAGAAAACATTTCTGTAAAAAATAGGGAGAGTAGTATGCATCATTGCTTCCTACTCACTGAAATATGTTTTAACAAAGTTATAAAACAAGTGCTTAAAAAGGAAATATTTGCAGTAGAAATGGTAACCAATCTTACTGTATTATCCCACCCTCTCTCCACTGTCTTCACATCTCTGAGAGGCAGGTTAGGCTGAGAGAATGGCCAAAGGTCAACCACTGAGCTTATGACTTAGTGGGAATTTTAACCCAGATCTCAAAGGTCCTGGATTTACACTTTAAGCAGGACATTTTATCAAAGAGTACAGGAAGCAGTCCTGCTTACCACACAAGGTGTTTTCTATACAGAGAGAATCTTGTGTGTCATAATTTTCATTACACTTAAAAAACAAAAAACTCAAGAACGCATGGACTGGACGTGAATAAGCCGAGAAATCAGGTTTTAAGGGATCAGACTGAAACACTGAAATGCTATCATTTTCAACATTTTTGCTAAAAAAATGAAAAAGGACTACTGACAAGAAATATATTATAAAACAACACTGGGGATATAGGCTCATTATAATAATAAGAAAGAGGTACTATCAGAGGTCATTTCACAGAAAAAAGAACTGCAGGAAATCATTAGCAATTTCATTAGCATTGCTCATTAGCATATGCCACACCCCCTGACATCACCGGAAGTGTGTCAGAAGGCAACACCCACCCCTCAGGCCCCTTTCCCCCCAAATCGCCAGGTAATTCCTGAAAATAAAGCAGAATGAACTCAAAGCAGCATACCCGTAGGAGAGCCAGCCCCAGCAGCCGTGCTTGCACCCATGCACACACTCACTCAATCACTAGACATGAATGAAAATAAAGCAGCAGAATGAATTAAAGCAGCAGCTTACCCTCCTTTGGAGGGAAGGCAGTGAGGAGGAAAAGGAATCACGTGGATGGGGCCAAAACCCACGTGACCTCTTTTCAGATCTACAGGAAAGCCGTTCCGGCACGTTCCCCCTCCAAATGAGCCCTGCGTACTATACACATACACGAGCAGAAGAATAATATTTCAAGATGTTTGCTCCATTTTGCAAAAGTTCACAAACATACAAGATGACACATTTGGTAGAGCAAGCTCCACTCAGACTTTCCACATCTTGGAAATTCAACCATTCCACCAATGCAGAAAAAGAAGAGCCTACAGTTTTCTCTGTAAGTCATTCAAACCTTACTTTAAGTGATTTGAGCTGATAAACTAAAATCCTGAATTGAAGGCCCCTCCCCAAGCTTCTGCAAAATGCTGTCATCCCTTAATAAACCTTACTCTCAATAAAACATAATAATTCGACACACAACACTTTTCAGTGTACAAATGCTATGGCTGTGGCGTTCCACTTGCAAAATTGCTCCTTTGTCATTGTTAATATCTATCTGCCCCCAGCACAAGCAAAAGAACAAACAGAATTCTGGACAGGGCTGGAATCATATATTGGCCAGTTATCTTTTATATATCCTACTGCACAACTGTTAGTGGATGGAGATTTTAATGCCCAGAGAGGTGTGGATGATGGTAGCCTGTATATCCAGTTCAAGTTTTGTCCTCCTAGTATCTCTATTCAAACTTTACCTTATGTTCGCTCTTCAAAAAATCTTAAAGTCAATTATTCAGGCTTCCTCCTGACACAAATGGCATTTCAAAACAACTTATGCATATTAAATGGTTCAATTTTGAATGATCACCCAGGTGAATATATGTATTGGTCAGGAGACAGAATGAGCACAATTGATTATATTACGGTTTCGGATAACCTTGTACAATTTACTGAAACTTTTGAGGTCGATCCCTACTGTGACAGTGATCACCTACCACTCAATGTGAAGTTAGCTGTCCCAATACATAAAACAGATGTAGGGAAACAAGCAGAGTGCAAAACAGCTCAAGGAAAGAGATTCTGCCGGAATAAATGGAATGCCAACCTAAGCAGGAACATATCTAAACTCCTGAACTCAGGGAGATTTAATGCCAAGTTACAAAGATTTCATAATGCAGTAGTTCTTGATTCCTGCTTTGGAGAATACAACTTTTTACTTAAGGAATTTCAAAAAGTCCTGAAGGACTCAAATACCAAGACCACACGGGTAAACACGAGACCTAATAAATCCTGGTTTGATGATGAATGTAGGAAAGCAAAAACTCTCTTAGTGTCAACTATTTAGATATAAATCTGAACCAGGGACCATAACCTTGAAGGACCTAAAACTCCAAAAATCACAATACAAACAACTCCTCCAAAGGAAAAAAACAGGAGGTGGTGGTCCTTGTACAGGAACAACTTAATCAGGCGACAAAGAACAATACTCTATTCTGGAGACTAATTACACATCACTCAGGCAGTGCTCAAAAGATGAGACACACTATAATAGTGCCCAAAATATGGGAAAAACACTACAAGGAATTGTATAGAAATTTGGCAGTGGATAATTACCAGACAGAAGATCTTAGCACCCTTCCAAAATGGCACCCAGTGAATCCCACAGAAGTGAAACGTACTGAAACTTTAAAGCTTGGTAAAGCACCTGGCATTGATTTGATTCCCCCTTAGCTAATAAAACAAAATATTGACTGGTGGGTTCCTTTTCTGATGGAATTATTTACAATAATAGACAATACCAGCAGAATCCCAAGAGACTGGGGGGCTGCCATCATCATTCCTATCCATAAAAAGGGCAGTAAAGATGACCCTTCTAATTACAGACCTATTCGTCTATTAAGCTCTATAAGTAAGCTATATAGGCTCTATAAGTAAGCTATATACAACACATCTTCAATGGAAACTTAGGGACTGGATTGAGGAAGGGGGTTGCCTAGCTGATGAACAAGCTCGGTTCAGAGAGGAGCACTCAATACTAATCCAATGTGTGATCTTAGACTACTTGATCACAAAATACTCCTCCAATTAAACAGTGTCGTTATACACAGCTTTCATCGACTTAAAATCAGCATTTGATTCAATTTCTAGACTCATTCTATTGGAAAAATTAAAATCTACATCAATAGACAGACGTTTATTATATCTGATCCAAGCCCCACATGAAAACAACACTATAGGCATCAGATACAGTCCCCAAGGTCACCTTTCAGGCTCGACAGAAGTAAGACAGGGATATATACTGGCCCCCTTTTTTTTCAATTTATATATTAACGGTATGGTACCCTATTTAAACAATCAAGACTTTCATCTCCTGAAAGTTGGGAACAGACATATCCCTGTGCTCCTTTATGCAGATGATGCAGTCATATTCTCCAGGACTCCCACAGGACTGAGGAGAGCTATGCGCTCACTTATGCAATATTGCCAGGATAACAATATAGAGCTAATTAAGCAAAACCAAAAATAATGGTCTTTGCCCAGAGACCAAGAAGTCATTCATGGAACTTGAATTCAGTCCACATAGAGCAAGTACAATGCTGTAAGTATTTGGGTGTGATCTTCCAGGCAACTTGGTCAAGCAATGCGCATATCACCCATGTTGCCTCAAGCGCTCAAAGGTCTGCCAGAGCAATTAAAAAAAAATTTGGACGAAGGAAGGTAGATGCCTGACAGCTGCACCTAGGCTATTCTCTGCAAAATCACTAGCTCAACTAAAGTATGGAGCTTTGCTTAGTATTAAATCCAACTGTACCTCGATGGAAATAGCACAATCAAAATTCCTGAGAGGTATCTTTCAGGTCCCCCCTTGTACCATAAATGCTGCAATTCGACTGGACGTAGACAGTGGAGGCATTATGGATTGTGGCAATACTTCATTGGTTAAAGTTAATTTTTCCCCCAAAGGACTTATCAATTTAAGGCTAACTGATCCTTGCACTCCATCCTGGGCTAGAAAGATAGCAAACTAGCCTCTTATGGCTTATCACAGAAATTACTGCTCAGTATGGGTTATGATCAAGCCAAAAAAGCTATTAAAGCAGAGAATAATAGAGGTCGAGAGGCAACATGACTTAAATAGAACCAAAATGTTACTATTTGACCCTGACCCCATGATTAGTCTAACCCCTACGACTTATCTTTATAATCTGGCAAATCATGAACACAGGAGAACCTTCACGTTAATGCAATGGGACATTTTGCCCTCTGCTGTACTTGAAGGTAGATACAAAAGAATGCCACTAGAAGAACGTTTGTGTTCCTGTGGTGATGGGAAAATAGACTCATTAGAACATGTCATCTTTGACTGTAAGATATACACACAGCTAAGAGAAAATTACATAAGGCATATACTTTCTGCCCATCCAGGAAGACATAGAGCTTTTCTCCTTCAAAAATGCTCTTGGATAGATCCCAGGACTTAACATATAACGTTGCCAAATTTGCCTGGATGGCAATGAAGAACAGGAGATTGTTCATTACTAATTAAGGATAGTCTTGTATGTGGTTTTATGATATCTGGTTTTATGATATACTACTCTAAATTTTAAACTTTTAAATTTTAAACTTGTAATGTAAGGCAATGTAATTTATCACTATATTGATGTACCTTTTAATCTGTATGATCTATTTTTATTCTTGTAATATCCTTGCTGGTCTAGGACCATAATAAATCTGATCACAGTATACAAATGATCTCACAGTTCTGTCTTCCATTTGCTATCAGAAATATTTGGAAACAGAGTGAAAGGTACTAACTAGAAGTAGACACGAACCGGAAAAACCCCACGATCGATTTTCATGGACCACGAACTTTTCACAGACCAGCCCAGTTCGCGGACCAGTTCGTCAGTCCATGGTTTGTCAGTTCCAGGGGCCCTGGCTCCACCTCCTTCACATCCAGAGAGCCAAAACTCACAGAGAATCTTCAGCAGCCTCTCCTCTAGCCACCCTCCAAGTTTGGTCAAGATTGCATTTTGTCTCTATTGCAATCTCTGTAATATGAACTTTTAAAGAGCAACAATAAAGGTTTTTTTTTTTAAAAAAAGATTGCATTTTGGACGTCCGAGTTACAGATCCCCAAAGCGGCTGCCCTCAGGAAGCTTCCAGTAGATACTGGAGTCGCAAATGCCAATTGACTTGCATTGGCTAGCAGCACCAAAAAGTTGCAATAAAGCAAAATCAAACAGAAAAGAGTGGGGGAAGAGCTCCCTCACTCACCATACAGACACCTTCCCAGCCATTGCCTAGGGAATTAATTCTTGCTCCTTGCTTGCATAGAGAAGGATGGGAGCTCTCTGGTTGCCAGGAAGAGCTGCCTATCAAGATTTTGAGGGCTAAGATTGGCTGCAGAACATCCACCTCTTCCATTGCTTAGGAAATTCATTCTTGTTCCTTGCTCCATAGAGCAGAATGGGAGCTCTCTGCTCGGCAGGCAGAGCTGCCTATCAAGTTTTTAAGAGCTGCAAAAGGTCTGTGGACGTTCCCTCCATTGCACAGGAAATTGATAGATCAGCGCCAGGATGTCTGGACTGACAGACCACAGACAAGTACACACCAAAACAAGGAAGTGTGCCAACACAGCTATTATTATTATTGCAGCACAAGTAAATTATACAGTCAATATAAACACAACAGTTTCGATTCCATTCAATTCAATGTGGCTGCAAACTTGTTCCAATAGACTGGGAGAGTCAAGTCCCATGTGTTAACGGAACCTCTTTATCACAGGCTGCAAACGGTGCCAGTTGAAGTTAATCGGTGGCGTCCAAGATTTATGAGCTCCAAGGTGGCGACGAGCTATACCGGTCTATTCCTTTCGGCTCGTTTCAAACCCAGTTCTTCATCAGGCCACCAATGTCCTACAATTTATATCACAAACTATCAGTAATCAGCCCAATATTGGCTGCCCCTGTGTTACCGTCTGCCAGTTCATACTTACAGTTAATCAAAGTATTTCGTATCCAAACTCAAAAAGCATTCCGGTTTACATTCAGGTTTACATTTACAGATCCAGCTCCCGAGTTAGGTGCGGGGGGCGTAGATATCCACCATTAAATACAAGCCACTAGGTCAATTGTCAATTACCATACAATTAATTGATTTAAAGACATATCAGTACCAGGTACATTTATTTCAAATGACTAATGTCTGAGTGGGACCTTAGCAAGGGAAGGGGGGGGGAAGGAGAGACAAAAGAAAAAGAAAAACAAGAAAGAAAAAAGAAGGAAGAAAAAAGAAAAAACAATATAAAAAGAAAAAGAAACAGAAGCCAGAAAGGGGGGGAGCAAGGAGAGAGGGGGGAGGGAGGGGGGAGAAAACGGAGAAAAAGAAAACGAGAAGAGAGAAAGCCAAAAACCAGAAACGGGAGGAAAAAGGAGCGGGGGGAAGGAACGCCAGTTCATACTTACAGTTAATCAAAGTATTTTGTATCCAAACTCAAAAAGCATTCTGGTTTACATTCAGGTTTACATTTAGAAATCCAGCTCTCGAGTTAGGTGCGGGGGGCGTGGATATCCACCATTAAATACAAGCCACTAGGTCAATTGCCATACAATTAATTGATTTAAAGACATATCAGTCCCAGATACATTTATTTCAAATGACTCATGTCTGAGTGGGACCTAAACAAGGGAAGGGAGGGGAAGGGAAAACCAAAAGAGAAAGAAAAATAGTAAATAAAAAGAAAAGGAGGGAAGAAAGAAAAAAACAATAGAAAAAGGAGCCAAAAAAGGGGGAGGGAGAGGGGAGACAGGGGGGGGGAGGGAGGGGGAGAAAACGGAGGAAAAAAAGGAGAAAAAAAGGGGCGAGAAAAAGGGAAACCAAAAACCAGAAACGGGAGGAAAAGGGAGCGGGGGGAAGGAATGGGGTGGACAAATGTTGATCTGGAAGGAGGGAGATGCTTATATGTTTTACGCATGAAGTTCAGAGGAACACCGAGTAGTCAATATCGTTATTCAAACCCTCTGGGAACATAGTATCTAACCTAGAAATCCATCTTATCTCTGCTTGGAGGAGCATACGTTTGTTGAAACCAGGGTTCTTTACTACTTCTAAAACAGAGAATCTGAAACTTCTATCCCCTCCGTGTTTCTTTCGAAGATGTTGGTAAAGGGGTGTGTCTTCACTATGGGTTTTAACCCTTGAGAGGTGTTCCTGAATGCGAAGGCGCACAGAGCGGCTAGTGCAGCCTACGTATGACATTGGACAACAGCATTGTAAAAGGTACACTACATTGTGTGTATTGCAAGTAGAAAAGTCTCTAGATTTTATTGGATACTGAATCTTGGGGAATTTTAGCGTGTTAAGATCTGCACTGAGAGCACACACACTACAGTGGCCGCAAGGAAAGTGACCAAGTGGTAAATTGGTTTGTTTAGCTCGGTCCGTAAGGTCCGAGTGTACTAGAAGGTCTTTAAAACTCCTAGTTCGCCTATACCCAATGCGGGGCGGAGTTGAACAGCCAGGGATACCTGCCAGGACGCGCCAATATTTCCTGATGATTTTAACTATCGAATCCGCTAATGGGGAATAGTCGATGGCCCAGGGAATACCCCGCCCATCTACCTCACGCTGTCTATAGGATAGCAACTGTGAGCGGGTGCAACGATCCGCTCTTTGTTTCGCACGGGAAATTACCCAAGTTGGATATCCACGTGCTTTAAAGTCATTACTCATCCTATTAGCTTCTTGTTGGTAATGAAATTGAAACGATGCATTTCTCCTAATGCGTAAAAATTGTCCCACCGGGATGTTCTTTTTAAGCGCCATCCTATGGTAAGAATTATATTGCAAGTATGCGGCTCTATCAGTGGGTTTCCGAAAGGGCTTAACACCCAGGGACGTGTCTGTCCTCTTGAAGACCACTACATCCAAAAAGGGGATACTCTGATGGCTGCCTTGGTGTGTAAAGCGTATGTTTTCATCTAATCCATTTAACCAAGCCACAAAATCCTCTACTACTGATGACGTGCGCATTATGCAAAAAATGTCGTCAATGAATCTTCTCATGCAAATCATCTGTTTCAAGAACGGGTTCATCTCTGGGTCATACAGGAATCTATTTTCTAAAGCTGCCATAAACAGGATTGCCACGCTAGGGGCCGCGGGGCAACCCATCGCGACCCCTTTTATTTGATAATAGTACTGGGTCTCAAAACGAAAGTAATTTTTCTCCATAATAAGGTCCAGGAGGTCCAACAAAAAGTAGGTGGGCGGAAAGGGGTTATGTCTATTATTTAAAGTCTGTTCTATGACTGTTCTGGCTTCGTTATGGGGGATTGACGTGTAGAGAGATTGTACATCTAGGGTGAGTAAGTATGCCCCCGTAGGGACCACCATGTCTTCAACTAAGTTTATGAAGTCAGTAGTATCTTTAATAAAGGATTTAACTGACCTCACGGAAGGCTGCAGAAAACTATCTAAATAGATCGCTAGTGGTTCCAGGACTGAATTACACGCCGAAATAATCGGGCGTCCTGGAGGTGGTCGGGTTTGTTTATGGATCTTGGGCAGGCAATAGAAAACCGGGACCCGTGGGTCCCGATTTAGTAATGCCTGGTATAATGGTTGTTGTATGAAGTTATTCGCCAGCCCATTATCCAATAATATCCTTATGATCCTCTGAATTTCTAATGTGGGATCGTGATCAATAGGAGTATAGTAATTGCGATCCGATAGTTGACGCAAAACCTCCTGTCTATAATCATCCCTATCCATTAGTACAATCCCTCCCCCTTTGTCTGCCGGCTTGATGATGATTCCCTCATCCTTTTGTAGGGACTGTAAAGCCGCCCATTCAGATTTAGTTAAATTATACCTTACTTTTTTTGGCTGGCTCTCCATCAGTGTTACTTCTTGGAGAACCAATTTTTCAAATGTTTCTAATTGGGTATCTAGTACTGGAGGTGTAAAGGTGGACCTACTTTTAAGACCAGCGCACAAAGAGACCGAAGTAGTGTTGCCAAAAAACTTCTTTAATTTAAGTTGTCGGAATAACTTATACAAGTCAATCCTGGTATTAAGAGCATTATATTTTGGGCAGGGGACAAACCCTAGTCCCTTATTCAAAACCTGTACCTCCAAATCCGAAAGTATCCGACTGGATAAATTAAATACTATGTTCGGTATCTGCCCCTGCGTGAGAGGCGGCCCTTCCCTAAAAAAGCTCGTCTGGGCGGTTGGAAAGGCACAGTACGGCTCCTGAGCTCATAAATCTTGGACGCCACCGATTAACTTCAACTGGCACCGTTTGCAGCCTGTGATAAAGAGGTTCCGTTAACACATGGGACTTGACTCTCCCAGTCTATTGGAACAAGTTTGCAGCCACATTGAATTGAATGGAATCGAAACTGTTGTGTTTACATTGACTGTATAATTTACTTGTGCTGCAATAATAATAATAGCTGTGTTGGCACACTTCCTTGTTTTGGTGTGTACTTAACTATTGTGGAAGTGTAATCTTCTCCCTTTGTTTTGGTTGTGTTTTGCCGGGAGTTGCAAATGGATTATAGAGATATTTTTGCATTTTCCAATGATGAGCGGGAGAGAATCTTATCTATTCTTCCTTCCCTCTCGGATGGTCGAGGGGCTTCCCCTTCCCAGGATTGGGATCTTTATTTGGAACAACGTACTAAATTCACTAAGTTAACTCTTCATGCGTCCTCCCTGATAGAATATAGTAAAGAGAATATCATCCCCAGAGGCTTACGGCTTCACAAACCCCCGGGGATGTATACAACTGATGAGTCCTTTAAGAAAAAGTGGGCTCAAATTTTGAATAAATGCTCTTTTGACCTCATGCTGTTATTAATTGAACGCATTGCTCAGGAAAAAGATGAGGTGGGGTCAGAAATCGAACAAGTGGAGCTGGAACTTAAAAATAAGTACCCTGAGGATGACTTTAGAACTAAATGTGCTGAAACAGGGAGACTGATTAAGGAATGTGAAAACAAGCTTAAGGACCTGAAATTAAAGAAACTAAATAGGGACAAACAAGACTATGCTAATGGCAATATTTATAACTGGAAGGAACGGGTTACCAAAAAACGGGTTACCTGGGCTCCCTCAATTCCAGGTACAAGCGAATTCGACACCACTGACCCCTCGGATACTGACCAATCGGGTGATGAGGGGCGGACCCTCAGGAGCCGTACTGTGCCTTTCCAACCGCCCAGACGAGCTTTTTTAGGGAAGGGCCGCCTCTCACGCAGGGGCAGATACCGAACATAGTATTTAATTTATCCAGTCGGATACTTTCGGATTTGGAGGTACAGGTTTTGAATAAGGGACTAGGGTTTGTCCCCTGCCCAAAATATAATGCTCTTAATACCAGGATTGACTTGTATAAGTTATTCCGACAACTTAAATTAAAGAAGTTTTTTGGCAACACTACTTCGGTCTCTTTGTGCGCTGGTCTTAAAAGTAGGTCCACCTTTACACCTCCAGTACTAGATACCCAATTAGAAACATTTGAAAAATTGGTTCTCCAAGAAGTAACACTGATGGAGAGCCAGCCAAAAAAAGTAAGGTATAATTTAACTAAATCTGAATGGGCGGCTTTACAGTCCCTACAAAAGGATGAGGGAATCATCATCAAGCCGGCAGACAAAGGGGGAGGGATTGTACTAATGGATAGGGATGATTATAGACAGGAGGTTTTGCGTCAACTATCGGATCGCAATTACTATACTCCTATTGATCACGATCCCACATTAGAAATTCAGAGGATCATAAGGATATTATTGGATAATGGGCTGGCGAATAACTTCATACAACAACCATTATACCAGGCATTACTAAATCGGGACCCACGGGTCCCGGTTTTCTATTGCCTGCCCAAGATCCATAAACAAACCCGACCACCTCCAGGACGCCCGATTATTTCGGCGTGTAATTCAGTCCTGGAACCACTAGCGATCTATTTAGATAGTTTTCTGCAGCCTTCCGTGAGGTCAGTTAAATCCTTTATTAAAGATACTACTGACTTCATAAACTTAGTTGAAGACATGGTGGTCCCTACGGGGGCATACTTACTCACCCTAGATGTACAATCTCTCTACACGTCAATCCCCCATAACGAAGCCAGAACAGTCATAGAACAGACTTTAAATAATAGACATAACCCCTTTCCGCCCACCTACTTTTTGTTGGACCTCCTGGACCTTATTATGGAGAAAAATTACTTTCGTTTTGAGACCCAGTACTATTATCAAATAAAAGGGGTCGCGATGGGTTGCCCCGCGGCCCCTAGCGTGGCAATCCTGTTTATGGCAGCTTTAGAAAATAGATTCCTGTATGACCCAGAGATGAACCCGTTCTTGAAACAGATGATTTGCATGAGAAGATTCATTGACGACATTTTTTGCATAATGCGCACGTCATCAGTAGTAGAGGATTTTGTGGCTTGGTTAAATGGATTAGATGAAAACATACGCTTTACACACCAAGGCAGCCATCAGAGTATCCCCTTTTTGGATGTAGTGGTCTTCAAGAGGACAGACACGTCCCTGGGTGTTAAGCCCTTTCGGAAACCCACTGATAGAGCCGCATACTTGCAATATAATTCTTACCATAGGATGGCGCTTAAAAAGAACATCCCGGTGGGACAATTTTTACGCATTAGGAGAAATGCATCGTTTCAATTTCATTACCAACAAGAAGCTAATAGGATGAGTAATGACTTTAAAGCACGTGGATATCCAACTTGGGTAATTTCCCGTGCGAAACAAAGAGCGGATCGTTGCACCCGCTCACAGTTGCTATCCTATAGACAGCGTGAGGTAGATGGGCGGGGTATTCCCTGGGCCATCGACTATTCCCCATTAGCGGATTCGATAGTTAAAATCATCAGGAAATATTGGCGCGTCCTGGCAGGTATCCCTGGCTGTTCAACTCCGCCCCGCATTGGGTATAGGCGAACTAGGAGTTTTAAAGACCTTCTAGTACACTCGGACCTTACGGACCGAGCTAAACAAACCAATTTACCACTTGGTCACTTTCCTTGCGGCCACTGTAGTGTGTGTGCTCTCAGTGCAGATCTTAACACGCTAAAATTCCCCAAGATTCAGTATCCAATAAAATCTAGAGACTTTTCTACTTGCAATACACACAATGTAGTGTACCTTTTACAATGCTGTTGTCCAATGTCATACGTAGGCTGCACTAGCCGCTCTGTGCGCCTTCGCATTCAGGAACACCTCTCAAGGGTTAAAACCCATAGTGAAGACACACCCCTTTACCAACATCTTCGAAAGAAACACGGAGGGGATAGAAGTTTCAGATTCTCTGTTTTAGAAGTAGTAAAGAACCCTGGTTTCAACAAACGTATGCTCCTCCAAGCAGAGATAAGATGGATTTCTAGGTTAGATACTATGTTCCCAGAGGGTTTGAATAACGATATTGACTACTCGGTGTTCCTCTGAACTTCATGCGTAAAACATATAAGCATCTCCCTCCTTCCAGATCAACATTTGTCCACCCCATTCCTTCCCCCCGCTCCCTTTTCCTCCCGTTTCTGGTTTTTGGTTTCCCTTTTTCTCGCCCCTTTTTTTCTCCTTTTTTTCCTCCGTTTTCTCCCCCTCCCTCCCCCCCCCTGTCTCCCCTCTCCCTCCCCCTTTTTTGGCTCCTTTTTCTATTGTTTTTTTCTTTCTTCCCTCCTTTTCTTTTTATTTACTATTTTTCTTTCTCTTTTGGTTTTCCCTTCCCCTCCCTTCCCTTGTTTAGGTCCCACTCAGACATGAGTCATTTGAAATAAATGTATCTGGGACTGATATGTCTTTAAATCAATTAATTGTATGGCAATTGACCTAGTGGCTTGTATTTAATGGTGGATATCCACGCCCCCCGCACCTAACTCGAGAGCTGGATTTCTAAATGTAAACCTGAATGTAAACCAGAATGCTTTTTGAGTTTGGATACAAAATACTTTGATTAACTGTAAGTATGAACTGGCGTTCCTTCCCCCCGCTCCTTTTTCCTCCCGTTTCTGGTTTTTGGCTTTCTCTCTTCTCGTTTTCTTTTTCTCCGTTTTCTCCCCCCTCCCTCCCCCCTCTCTCCTTGCTCCCCCCCTTTCTGGCTTCTGTTTCTTTTTCTTTTTATATTGTTTTTTCTTTTTTCTTCCTTCTTTTTTCTTTCTTGTTTTTCTTTTTCTTTTGTCTCTCCTTCCCCCCCCCTTCCCTTGCTAAGGTCCCACTCAGACATTAGTCATTTGAAATAAATGTACCTGGTACTGATATGTCTTTAAATCAATTAATTGTATGGTAATTGACAATTGACCTAGTGGCTTGTATTTAATGGTGGATATCTACGCCCCCCGCACCTAACTCGGGAGCTGGATCTGTAAATGTAAACCTGAATGTAAACCGGAATGCTTTTTGAGTTTGGATACGAAATACTTTGATTAACTGTAAGTATGAACTGGCAGACGGTAACACAGGGGCAGCCAATATTGGGCTGATTACTGATAGTTTGTGATATAAATTGTAGGACATTGGTGGCCTGATGAAGAACTGGGTTTGAAACGAGCCGAAAGGAATAGACCGGTATAGCTCGTCGCCACCTTGGAGCTCATAAATCTTGGACGCCACCGATTAACTTCAACTGGCACCGTTTGCAGCCTGTGATAAAGAGGTTCCGTTAACACATGGGACTTGACTCTCCCAGTCTATTGGAACAAGTTTGCAGCCACATTGAATTGAATGGAATCGAAACTGTTGTGTTTATATTGACTGTATAATTTACTTGTGCTGCAATAATAATAATAGCTGTGTTGGCACACTTCCTTGTTTTGGTGTGTACTAGACCACAGACAAGCCCAAATGGACCAAAATTTGTGAAAAAGGTGAGTTCTACGAATTGCGTGTTTGTGAACCACAAACAGGGCTGGATCATGCAAAAGTTTGGCCTGTTTTCCAGACTGTGCTCACCTTTAGTAGTAACTTCCAACAGGCCTGCTAAGCAAAAAACATTCAAACTGAGTCCCTCATTTTAAGACTCTCAACTATAGAATTTACATCCATAAGCTTATTTTAATAACTTGATTTTGCACTCAACAAAAATGCAATACAAAAATAGGCCTATTCTATGCAGAACATAAAATGTGGATTACATACAGCAATATACCAGCTATTTTTTAAATTTTAGGTATCAGTGACGTTTTTATTTCCCCACATCTGCAGTAAACGTTATTTGTATCTTGCTTCCCATTTCGCTTGCTGAAATTGTTTTATTGTGCCTGTTCCTGAAGTTGCTTACTATTGCTTTTATGCTGCTGTTTACTGACATAATTAATAACTGATTTTAGTAGCTTTATAATATATCATACATTTACACCCATCTTGTGGTAAGCCACTTTGGGCATGTTTTTATGGATAATCCTGCTGGCTAGCTATGGCTGCCATGGTATAGTAGCTGGAGAAAACCAAGAAATTTGGTTGCGTGCTGGTATGGATAAAAGAATGGATTCTAATACAAAACACAAGACTTTTAAAGTTAGAAGGGCATGATCTTAAATTGAGACGGTACGCTTTCCTTTGGTACCAAAAAAACGCATATACACAAATACTTTAAGGACCGTGTAATAACAAAATCCTTGATGGCACTCTAGGAAAAAATAAAATCTGAAATATATACAAAAACTCCGAAATGGGTATCATCAGTGGAAGCATTTACACAGCCAAACCTATTAAAATGGGAGAAAGCATATACCTATGAACAACTTTTAGGAGATGATGGAAAGCTAAAATCAATAGAAGAATTAAAAGAACAGGATATGAATATAGGCCAATGGTTAAGAGCGCAAATTGAATCCAGATTTGCCAAAGACAAATCACAAGGATTCTACATGGAACGGTGTCCCTTTGACAAATTGTTATTGGAAACAAATGAAAAATTAATTTGAAAACTTTACTCTTATATAAAACAATTGAAAATAGAAGATGAAATAGTAAAAGACTACATGGTAAAGTGGGAGCAAAACCTGGGTATAGTATAGATCTAGAGCAATAGCTACAGATAAGGAAGACAAATATTAAAATAACAAAATCAGCCACATTTAAAGAAAATCTATACAAAATGTTCTACAGGTGGTATGTGACACCGGAAAAATAAGCAAAAATGTATCCGGAAATGTCCAACAAGTGTTGGAAATGCAAAGATAAAACAGGTACATTCTTTCATAGTTGGTGGTTGTGTAAAAAGGCGATGAAATATTGGAAAATGATACATGAACTATTGCAAGAGGCACTAGGCAAGACTATACCCTTTAAACCTGAAATGCTTCTACTAAATATTATACCAGAAGGGATGCATAGGGAAACTAGATATTTGATATTTCATATAATAGAATAGTATACGCCAGGTATTGGAAGAACACAGATATACCAACAAAAGAAGAACTGATAGAAAAAATTTTGGAGACTGCAGAATTGGATACACTAACAGAATTAATAAAAGAAAAAAACAGACACGATTGGAAACAAAGATGGATCCCCTTTTATAGGTGGGATTGAATTAAAATACAAAATAAGAATTTAATTATAGTCTAGGAAGACAAGACCCAAAATAGTGAGAAAAGAAAATGATTATCAAAATTAAACAAAGTAGACTTATAGAAATAATAGGCTAACAGTAATGAAAAGACTACACAAATACAATTGAACTGTAGAGATGGAGTGTAATATATTGTATAAATATGTATTAATCCTGTAAGATTTGGTTTGATCTGTTTGTAGGTTGATTTGGAATTAAAACTAATAAAGCATTTTATTACAGAGGGGGAAAAAACAAGAAATTTGGAGTGACATTTAGGACTGTTCACAGAGGGCAAAAGGCTCTACATTGAAGAAATTTCAGTCTCTGAACAATTAGAATAAAAAAACAGAAAAAAAAACAGAAGTAATGGTCTTCTCAAAAATATTGGAGGTAATAGGATTGTCAGATGCCTATATCCTTTTTCTGGTGCCTATATTCTCATTCTGGCGCCAGCGTGATGATGTCACATCTGAAAGTGACATCATCACACTGGTCATAAGAATGCTTCCGTGCTCCGTGCGGGGCCATTTCGGCCCATTTGGGGCCAAAATAGGCCCCAAACAAAGCGAGGGAGTGTTCCCATGGCCAGCACAATGATATCACTTCTGGGAGTGATATCATTGTGCCCCACGGGAGGGTGTGTGCTACGCATGTTCCTTAGGTGCCTGCCAATGGCAGGTGACCTCCAAGGGCTTTCCACCTCCCACTGACTGCTGGCTGATCAGTGGGCAAGGGGGTAAACCCCCGCGAGTTTGCCCACCACTGGCGGGCACCTGCAAACCCTAGCAATAGTGCACGTGAATCGAGTTTGAAGGACTGCACACTGGAAGGGCTCAGCAGCAGCAACTTCATGTTGTCTATAATGGGAAGGAAGAAGACGGACACTTAAAATACAGTGCAACAATCAAGACTTGCAACTTGGATCCTCCATACACAAAGGAACAGAGCATTATGGATTATCCAACAATTCCATTTCCAGCCCTGAGGCAATTTATAGTTCAATCCTAAGCAGTTACCCAGGTCCAGCCCATAATTCCAATGGGCTCAGAATGGACCAATTCTGCACAGGAATTACTTCAACTAGCCTGTTTGCATGGCAGGGCAAGGGCCAGGGAATGGAAAGATTAGACCAGCATATTATTTAAACTTGCTTCCAGAAGAGCAAGGCTTTTGAATGAAACCAACAAACCACAGGATTTTTTTTTTACTACAAGTTAGTAGGAATATTCTAATAAACGAAAATGAGCAGTATGTTGTATCATTGCTTTTAATAGCTGAGCAAATATTACTGCTTTACTGCCAGTCTACAAGTGGAATCTTCCTAGGGAGTAATAAAAATCTCTATAAAAAATACAGACAGCCTGCTTTCAGGTGTGATGTTATTTATGACATACACTCATGTGAAAGCAGCTTTTAATGCCTTTGCTTTCTAAATCCTCAGTACATGTTATACACCCAGAATGAATCATAAAATGTGGATCTCTCTTCCATGAATTACCAGGATGAGCTGCAGACTACCAAAAGAAATCCTAGTTCAATATTCAGTTGCGTTACTCAAGCTATGTACTATACCAGGCACTCAAAATCTTCAAGGTGGTATCTATATAAAGAAACAGCTTTACAAGCTTTGTAAGACTGTGTACGTTATGTATCTAGTTACAGAGAGCTTTTCAGGAGGCAGAAGGAAAAGATCCTTTTCAGTCAGGCACATTCTCAGCTGGATAGTTATACAGACAACGAAAATGTGATCAATAGAAGCTAGAAACTGACTGGATCACCTGGCGTACAGACCCAGTTTACTACAGTGAGCTGGAGACTATGACCTAAATGACTACTAGGGATGTGCATTTCGGCTTTCTGAAAGCCGAAAGAAAGCCGAAACAAAAGTGTTTCGGCTTCTTTCAGGTTAGCCGAAACGTTTCGGGCTAAGCCGAAACGTTTCGGCTAGCCGAAAGAAAAAAAGCCGAAACGTTTCGGCTTTAGGCTTTTTCAATGGGATAATGCCTCCGGCGTCTGGGGGAGGCATTTTCCCACCGAATCAGCCCAAAATTGGTGGGGACCTTCCTCTAACCCCTCTCTACAAACCCCCCAAGTTTCAGACCGATTGGACTTTGGGGGGCCATGTTATGGCCCCCCAAAGCAGGTCCCCCTATCCTCCCATAAGAAAGCGAAGGAGCAGCATATTGTTAGCATGCTGCTGCTCATCTTCTTCATTATTTCCTATGGGAAAAATGAAGAAGCAGGCTTCCTTTGCCAGGGGTGGCATTTTGCATGCAAAATGCCCCCTCACCCTCAGGGGCCCTTCTCCCACCCCTCTTCCCACCCCCCACCAAGGCTCAGCCTGCTCCCACTTGGGGGGGCCATTTCATGGCCTCCCCAAGTAGGTGCTCTAATCTTATTCTCTACCACTGACAGCTGGGGGAGGCTTGTCTTGCCAGGGGTGGCATTTTGCATGCAAAATGCCCCCCAACCCTCTGGGGCCCTTCTCCCACCCCCCACCAAGGCTCAGGCTGCTCCCACTTGGGGGGGCATTTCATGGCCTCCCCAAGTAGGTGCTCTCATCTCTACCACTGACAACTGGGGGAGGCTTGTCTTGCCAGGGGTGGCATTTTGCATGCAAAATGCCCCCCAGCCCTCTGGGGCCCTTCTCCCACCCTTCCTCCCACCCCCCACCAAGGCTCAGACTGCTCCCACTTGGGGGGGCATTTCATGGCCTCCCCAAGTAGGTGCTCTCAGCCCCCAAAGTCCTCCCCTACAGCCCCACACAAACCCAATTCCCCCCCAGCTGCCACACACAGACCCAAATCCCCACATTAGCCCCTCACAGACCCAAATCCACCCCCACCTGCCCCACACCCATAACCCCAGGAACAGGCTGGCAAAGGCCAGCCCTCTCCCTTTGTTCCCTATGCTGGGAACTTCTAAACTCTCTTTCCCTGGGCAATTCTGCACAGCCCAGGGGTACCACAATGGTGGGCACACTTCTGAGTGCCAGCTGGTCCCTGTGAAAGAGCACCTGAACCACAGACACCCTCCCTCAAATTCCCCCACCACCTACAGAGATGGCTGGCCAGCCAGCCCCATTGTTCCCTATGATGGGAACCAACTGCACAACAAAGAATAAAACAAGAACAACACAAAATAAAGTTTTTAAAAAATTATTTTCTCCCTTCCAAAGTACAAGTAGGCAAAGCATAATGACACATTACACCAGCAGTCCCCCACACAGAAAAATAACACAACTCACTTAACATCAGAGAATCACAAAGCACGATTCCTGTCAAAAACACTTTATTTCTTGAACAGCTTTAGGTTACACAGCAGGGGGGAACACCAAAGGGCGTGGCAGCACTATCTTTCACAAAAATAACACAACTCACTTAACATCAGAGAATCACAAAAGCACGATTCCTGTCAAAAACACTTTATTTCTTGAACAGCTTTAGGTTACACAGCAGGGGGGGAACACCAAAGGGCATGGAAGCAGTATCTTACACAAAAATAACACAACTCACTTCACATTAAAGAATCACCCCAAAAAATTGCTGTCAAAAGCACTTGATTTCTGTAATGCTTTAGGTTACACAGTAGGAAGGCACAATAGAGCAGGAAAGCAGTGTACTACACAAAAATAACACAACTCACTTCACATCAGAGAATCACACAAACACAATTGCTGTCAAAAACGGTGAAGTGGGTTGTATTATTTTTTGTAGTACATTGCTATCATGCCCTGTTGTGCCCTCCTACTGTGTAACCTAAAGCTGTTCAAGAAATAAAGTGTTTTTGCCAGGAATTGTGTTTTTGTGATTCTCTGATGTTAAGTGAGTTGTGTTATTTTTGTGTAAGATAGTGCTGCCATGCCCTTTGGTGTTCCCCCCTGCTGTGTAACCTAAAGCTGTTCAAGAAATAAAGTGTTTTTGACAGGAATCGTGCTTTGTGATTCTCTGATGTTAAGTGAGTTGTGTTATTTTTGTGTAAGATAGTGCTGCCATGCCCTTTGGTGTTCCCCCCTGCTGTGTAACCTAAAGCTGTTCAAGAAATAAAGTGTTTTTGACAGGAATCGTGCTTTGTGATTCTCTGATGTTAAGTGAGTTGTGTTATTTTTCTGTGTGGGGGACTGCTGGTGTAATGTGTCATAATGCTTTGCCTACTTGTACTTTGGAAGGGAGAAAATATTTTTTTAAAAACTTTATTTTGTGTTGTTCTTGTTTTATTCTTTGTTGTGCAGTTGGTTCCCATCATAGGGAACAATGGGGCTGGCTGGCCAGCCATCTCTGTAGGTGGTGGGGGAATTTGAGGGAGGGTGTCTGTGGTTCAGGTGCTCTTTCACAGGGACCAGCTGGCACTCAGAAGTGTGCCCACCATTGTGGCACCCCTGGGCTGTGCAGAATTGCCCAGGGAAAGAGAGTTTAGAAGTTCCCAGCATAGGGAACAAAGGGAGAGGGCTGGCCTTTGCCAGCCTGTTCCTGGGGTTATGGGTGTGGGGCAGGTGGGGGTGGATTTGGGTCTGTGAGGGGCTAATGTGGGGATTTGGGTCTGTGTGTGGCAGCTGGGGGGGAATTGGGTTTGTGTGGGGCTGTAAGGGGTGGAATTTAGGGGCTGAGAGGACCTACTTGGGGAGGCCATGAAATGCCCCCCCCCAAGTGGGAGCAGTCTGAGCCTTGGTGGGGGGTGGGAGGAAGGGTGGGAGAAGGGCCCCAGAGGGCTGGGGGGCATTTTGCATGCAAAATGCCACCCCTGGCAAGACAAGCCTCCCCCAGCTGTCAGTGGTAGAGATGAGAGCACCTACTTGGGGAGGCCATGAAATGGCCCCCCCAAGTGGGAGCAGTCTGAGCCTTGGTGGGGGGTGGGAGAAGGGCCCCAGAGGGTTGGGGGGCATTTTGCATGCAAAATGCCACCCCTGGCAAGACAAGCCTCCCCCAGCTGTCAGTGGTAGAGAATGAGATTAGAGCACCTACTTGGGGAGGCCATGAAATGCCCCCCCAAGTGGGAGCAGGCTGAGCCTTGGTGGGGGGTGGGAGGAGGGGTGGGAGAAGGGCCCCTGAGGGTGAGGGGGCATTTTGCATGCAAAATGCCACCCCTGGCAAAGGAAGCCTGCTTCTTCATTTTTCCCCATAGGAAATAATGAAGAAGATGAGCAGCAGCATGCTAACAATATGCTGCTCCTTCGCTTTCTTATGGGAGGATAGGGGGACCTGCTTTGGGGGGCCATAACATGGCCCCCCAAAGTCCAATCAGTCTGAAACTTGGGGGGTTTGTAGAGAGGGGTTAGAGGAAGGTCCCCACCAATTTTGGGCTGATTCGGTGGGAAAATGCCTCCCCCAGACGTCCGGGAAGACGCCGGAGGCATTTTCCCATTGAAAAAGCCGAAAGCCGAAAGCCGAAAGCCGAAAGCAAGCCGAAAGCCGAAAGCCGAAACGGCTGGCCGTTTCGGCTTTCGGCTTATATGAAAGAGAATCCTCTTTCGGCTTTCTGCTTTAGCCGAAAATTTTTGGCTTGCACACCCCTAATGACTACCAGCTCAAATGCCACCTTTATCAAAAACTGACTAAGGTATCTTCAGGGAAACCACTCTCCTTCAGTACAGGCCTACTTTATAGGGCTACACCTATTTTTTTTAAAAAAAAATTATTAGGTGAGAATATTAATACATACAACTTTCAAATAACATCTCAATATCATTTTCCCCCCACCCTTTCCCTCCCCTCCTTTTTTCAGGACTTCCAACAGCTTTCCAACCCTATATCTTAATCTATTCCTAATCTATCCCTTTTCTGTAACTCATTATATCATGTTTACGTTCTGTTTTGTTAAAATAAACCCTATCTGTTAGCTTCAAATCTATTACTATCTGTTAACTTCAAATATATTTAAATGTAAGCTAACAATTAAATAATATATCTACTTTATTAGTTTTACCAATATCTATTAACTCCAAATCCACTTAAATTTAGTCTAACAATTAGCTAATACTTCACTTCATATGGTAAAGATTCTGTCTCTTCCAATTAAAAAAGCCATTCTAATAATAATTTTCAAATTGCCATAATTCCCCTTTCACGTTCCACTTCTTTTCTAAATATGTTTTATCTTGCCACAAGTAGGCATGCCATCCAAACAGCTTCTTATAACCTTCCAATGTTAAGAGTTTGCGGTCTTTCAGTGACATCCACTCTTTTAGCCAAACTAAACATATTGCTTCATGATATAGTCTAATATTCGGCAACTGCAGTCCACCTCTTTCTTTAGCATCACACAGGACTTTCATTTTTACTCGAGGTTTCTCGCCTGCCCACACAAAGTCAGAGATCTTCCTCTGCCATTTTTCAAATTGTTTAGTGTCTCTAATAATTGGAATTGTTTGTAATAGGAACATAATCCGTGGTAACACATTCATCTTAACTGCCGCTATTCTTCCCAGCCATGACAGATTTAGTTTATTCCATTTAATCAAGTCTCTATCGATCTGTTGCCATAGCTTTTCATAGTTATTCTTAAATAAATCAATATTTTTCGCAGTTAACTCAATTCCAAGATATTTAACTTTATGTGTTACTTCACAATCAATAAGTTCCATTAATTTTTGTTGCTTTTGTTTAGTCATATTCTTATAGGGCTACAACTATTGAAAGATAATATACGGAAATGCTTTCAACACATTAAGTGTTATAAAATGCTTTATACTGTCTACCAGTGCACGCACGCACACACACACATACGTATATCAACATTTAATTACAATACAACATTTAATTACAAAGTAATCAGAACTATTGAGCTGGATCCAGCAATCCGTCAGTGGAAGGTGCTTATGGTCATGGATCTTTCCCACATTCTCCTCCCTCATAGCAGCCTTATCTGACCCCAGGAAAGTGTATTCCAGGGATCACAGGAGCCACATAGTCATGCAGGTCAGGAGGACACCGTGGAGAGAGGGAAGGAAATGAAATCACATTTTCTGTCTCTTCTGTCAGCTCCACTCTACTGATGGAAGAGGAAGAAATGGATCATTTTAATTTCATCCCTCCTCTTTCCCAGCCTTCTGACCTATGTAGTTATTAGTCCAGGCAGGCCTTGCCAAACCCCAGGAATAAAATGGCTAGAAATGACTGCTGAAAAGAAGGGAATGTTGGAAAAACAGGCAATTATTGCATCTGCGGACTGATAGATCCAATCTCTTCTATAATCTCATATGTAACACTGTTTACTGCAAAATCTTAACATGTTCAGCTAAAAGTTATCATATGTTTAAGTGACATACAGATATGTATGAGCCTACCTTTGAGTAACTGAAAAGTGCAATAAAATTTTCAACTGCTGTAGGATATTTTGATGGTTCAGGATCCAGACCTCTATACTCATGTTTCCCCTTTATTTTACACTGAACAAGATCTGAACTTAATTCTTGGCCACAACAAGCATGGGTTTCATTGAAGGTCAAAACAGAAGAGATCTAAGATTTAATATGCATATCATTTTTGCAGATTCACTAACATCTTTTAATGAAAAATTCTATTGTTACTTGCCTATGACACCTAGAAGTAATAGTTTGTTTCTTTTTTAAAAAGAGTATATTGGTTACTGAAACTTCAAGGTTAATATTGTTTAGAAACACATGCTTCACCGTTACTTGCTTCACAGCATGTTTAGTCAGGAAACTTTATGCAGCCTCTCTATTCTACTTTTAAACAAGCAGAATTACAATAATTTAGGGTTAAGGGAAGCAAGAGATATGATAACCTTGTGACTAGATATTTCAATGATTTAATAATTTTATTTCTCTAATTCATATTATTTAAGGAAAGCCTTAAAGCAACAAAAGCCAGTCAATGCTAGTCAACTGAGTTTATGTGGGGAGGAGTAGGAGGCAAATAGAAGTGGAAAAATGAAAATAAACACATGTGCATCTCTTTTTAGGACCAATAACTGGCCAGATTCAGTTATCACATATGCAATTTGATCCCCCAACTGTCTTGTTAATATTTCAGAAGTCTATTATATCGTACTGTTATGAAATCAGTGATGGCTACTGTTATACTAGCAAGAACAGCTGATATCCAACTTCTCCCTTTGGAGAAGGTATAACACAGTAAGGAGCAATAGCACTGTGCAAAGACTAGGGGTGTGCAATTCGGGTTTCAGATTCGGAAACCCCGAATCAAAGCTTCGCGAAGTGATTCATATCGCTTCGGGAAGCTTCGGGTCAAGGGGTTTTAATGCCCCTTTCCATGTGCTGCAAAGCAGCAGAGAAAGGGGCATTTAACCCCCAGGATCAGCAAAGCAACAGAGAAAGGGGCATTTAACCTTCAGGAAATCCCCACCAAGCAGCTGATCGAAGGGGAAGAGTTAAATGCCCTTTACCCATCGCTGTGGAGCAGCGGGGAAAGGAGCATTTAAACTTCCCCTTGGATCAGCTACCTGGCCAGGCAGCTGATTGAAGGGGGGGAATGCCCTTTCCCCGCTGCTGTGAAGCGGCAAAGAAAGGAGTATCGCCCCTTGGATCAGCGGCTTGCCAAGCCGCAGATGGAAGCAGTGGCACGGGAAGGGGCACTGTAAACCCCAGGATCAGCAGCTTGACAGGGAAATCCCCGCGAAGCAGCTGATCAAAGGGGGGAGGGAAATGCCCTTTCCCTGTCGCTGCGAAGCAGCAGGCAAAGGAGCATCCCTCCCCTTGGAACAGCTGCCTGGCGACAGGCAACAGGGAAAGGAACATTTAAATTCCTCTCCCTGCTTTCAAATGCCAGCCGCTTTACAGCTGATGAGAGGGGAATCTCCTCCCATCAACTGTAAAGCAGCCGGCATTTAAAAGGCTTTTTTCAGCTGCGGGGGAGTCTCCTCTCATCAGCTAAAAAAAGCCCTTTAAATGCCAGATGTTTTTTTCAGCATATGAGAGGCAAATT
This sequence comes from Eublepharis macularius, assembly GCF_028583425.1. NCBI lineage: Eukaryota > Metazoa > Chordata > Lepidosauria > Squamata > Eublepharidae > Eublepharis > Eublepharis macularius. The sequence goes on along the minus strand of NC_072791.1, from coordinate 137,196,323 downwards.
CCCCTCCTGTCAGCCCAGCCAGCTTTTAAAGGGCTTTTTTTCAGCTTCCCCCTTCACTTCTGTATGCACCGAATCTTTACGGAGCATACCGAAACGATTTAAATACCCAAATCCGAAGTGGCTTGCTGCTTAGAGTTTTGAGTGTTTACAAAGCTTTTTCCTCAAATTTTTTTCTGGTGCACACCCCTAGCGAAGACCCAAAACACTTAAGAGAAAGAGCAGTCCATGTTCCAGAGGACACGAGTCTTCTCAGATCTCCTTGTTTCATTGATTTCTCTATGGGAGGAACTATTATGGTTCCAACCTTCTGCAAGGACAATAGAGAATAGGAAATAATACAGTATGTTTTATTTATTAGATTTATATCCTGCTGTACCCATGGGCACAAAGCAACTTCTGTTCTTCCAAATACAAATACATAATTAACTAGCTTAAGGTTAAAAAGAGGCCAAAAGGAAAGAATAATGACATTCTATAAGCATAAGATCTGTTTTTAAAAGCGAATACCCATAGAACATCAAACATAACCACTCTCACGCACCCAAAAGGGCAGTACTTCCTATAGGAAGACATCTGCTGTAGAGTAGAATGGGTTTGGTGGCCTAAGAGGTGTCATGGTTCCCTTAGAGCTCTGCCCAAGAAGTAGTTGGATTGTTATGTCCTGAATGCTGCTCCCCTTTAGTCGTAGCACTATCTGCGAAGGGTTACTGCAGCAGGACAGTATAATACCTGAGGCAGTCCTAGAAGAATGAGAATTATCCTTTGTCTGTTACACTGTCATTGTGTTGTTACTTGATTTTGCTAATTTGTCATCATTCCCATGGTGCCAAAACCAGTGAAAGTACAAAACCATGTTATAGCACAGACAGTGGTGGTAGATAAGTCCCACCTTAGCTACAGTTGCATGACAGTTTGCAAAATTTGGTTCCCCAGAGAGGGAGAAAAATAAATGTTTACCTTAAAGGAGAAGCAAAGAATACATTGCAAAATGCCCAAAGCCTATAAACAGATAAACTGCCTATATGTTAAACAATGTATGCCAACAAGTCACCCAATGTTATTTGCAACCAGACAGTAGTACTACTGAAGTCTATTTGATTCCCTACTCCCCCCTTGTTATATCTGATATACTACTTTGATTGTAAGATGGTGAAAAATCTAAATTCCTTCCAAAAGCCTTACCTCCAAATACATTTATTCACCCTACACTTTGAACACACATTTTCTATCATTCTCTCTCTGCATTTTGCTATATACAGGCTGCCTTTTGTATTCTTTCCTTTTTTCCCCTTTTGCTGAGAACATTTTTTTGCTCTTTAAATGCAGAAGAAGCAATGACACAAGAGGGATTTCTAAATGCTTGCAAAATATACAATGTTAGTCAGCACACTAGAACTGGGGGCTGCAGATACAGCTGATGTTAAAGGAACAGCATTACAAATTATCTTTTATTTCTCCATTTTTACCCACAAATCTATCATGAACAACTTATTCCATCTCATATCTTGAACCTGGTCAGCCAAAACAGGGGGGGAGGGGAAGAAACCATCTCTGATGCTGTGCTTAGTATATTAAAGATCAGTATTTGCAAAAATGCACGTCTTTCATTTGTCACTTCCTCTGGTCTCAACAAACTTTTCCAGACAAAGCTGAAGTTGGTTCCCAGTTCTCAGTTCGTTATTCTCAGTTTCCAATTCCTTATCTGCAAATCCAAACACAAATATTCGAGGAAATTGACAAGCTCTGCACCCCAAAATAAAGTTTGGAGGTGCACATATCATACTGTCAGGCTTTGGCATAGGCGCGGTGGCACAGAGCACCGGTGGGCCTGAACTACAGCTCCTAGGCGCAGACAAAGACAGCACAGGTTCCAGCTCTGTGGAAAGAGGGGAGGTATACACCACCCTTGCTCCCTCTCTACTACTCGCAGGCCCTGCAGCCTCCTCTTACTCCCAACCTTCCAAGGCTTCCACTCTCCTTGCTCGTTCTTCCTTCTATCCTTCATCTTTCTAGCTCTTCCTCCTTCCATCCTCCCTTTCTCTCACTCTCCTAACCTCCTCCTCGTTCCTACACAACTCACCACACCCTGTGGGTTGACTTCCATTATATCCCTTCACCCATTCCTGGCTCAACGTGCCAGCCATGCCCCCAGCACCATAGCCACAGCCCTGGCTGTGTTAGGCAGGCACACCTGTGGTTGCTTTGTTGGCTGCCTTGGGCAGCCACACTTGTGCCTCCTTTGCTGGCTGCTGGGCTTTTTCTGCTAATTGCCTCAGGCAGCCCTACCTGTGGCTGCTTTGCTCTCAGCCCCACCTGGTTCTGGCTGATCACTTCCAACCTGCCTGCAGGTTGGGGCATAGCCCTGAGCTGCCTTTCCTCTACTGCCGGTAAGGTTGCTAGCTGGCTTGCTGCTGGCTGGCTGTCCCTGCTTCCTGTGCCTTCTCCCTCTGGTCTGGGCCCCTCCTGGCTGTCCTTACTCTCCCTGCCTGGGCTCCCAGCCTCCCAGCTGAGGGTGGGGCTAGCTGGCTTCCACCTGCCCCGCCTAACCCTCTGAGGCTTGGGTGCTTCTTTCCCTCCCTCTGGTGCCAGTGAGCTCTGGCCCTGGGTGTCCGTTGGGGTGGCTGGGAACCTGTCTCTCGTCCCCTCCTCCTGACAAGTCCGAGGGGCTGAGCCTCAAACCCCAACACATACACCTTCATGTTCAGGGGACTCTCCCCTCCAAGGAGATTTATGCTGCGTCCTCCCCTAAGGTCCAGTTTGGCCTGCCTCCTGAAAGTTTGTATCTATGGGGGCAGGGTGTCCAATATGTGGCTTAATAAGCCTCATTTTGGGGTGCAAAGGGCATGTAGCTGTTATAATTCCTTATTCACATCTCTTCCCAATACAAGCTTTTAGTAGGCAGCCCAGATAGGAGCTCTTAGCTCCAGAACCAGTGTTTGGATTGGCACCAGCGCATGTTTTCTTGTCTCTAGAGTGCAGGGCTGTGTGATTTGGGGTGATCCAAAAATTGTTCTGTGGTGCAGTTCCCCCCTCTCTACTTGTTCATTTGTCCTGAGGGCATCCTGCTTCAAAACAGTTAACTCAGGAACTGGACATTGAGGAACGACCCAGCATACATCTACTTGGGAGAGCAGAACCCACTGAACATAGAAATGTATGATATGTGCATCTCCAAACTTTATTTTGGGGTGCATAGCTTGTCATTTCCCCTAATGTTTGTGCTTGGATTTGCAAATAAGGAACTAGGAATGGCAAATAAGGAACTGGGAACCAACTTCAGTTTCATCTTTTAACTGTTTTAATTTTTCAATCATTTCCTTTTTTAGTGATGCATATCAAGCAGTAAATACTTCACTTCATATAAGACTATGTCCTTTCAAAAACATATAATCTGCTGTACCTAACTGCAGGCACATCAAAAGAAAGCTTGTATTTCATTCATTTTTACATTTCAGATGAAGGAACCAGGCACAACTGACAGCCTGTTCAAGGCTACCCTTGATTGATGAAACCAGAACTGACACAGTAGCTGGGGGTGGGGAGTAGCCAGTATATATGCCCAAGTTTGAAAAATAACGTTTTTCATTTTTAGAATGCTTGAAGCAAGTAATCTGGGAATCTTAAAGAGCCTCCCATGTGAGCAAAGCACTCAACACTGTCTCTAGGATAGCTAAAGTATGGGGGGAGGGGAATGCCTTCCTTACTTTAGATGTTATCTGCAGTATCAAAAGCTATCATCCAAGAGGAGTCATGGTAACAAGGGGACCAGGACCAACGTAGTTAAGGTTCAGAAGTAGAACCTACACACATTTCATCTAGCCTTCCAATGTCTTTCTCTGCCCCCCACTTCCAATGTATTTTCAACTGATGCACCATGAACTTCGCCTGAAGAAGTCTGTGAAAGCCATCGTCCTAAGGGATAAGAAAGTGCGAAAGACTTGTGAAAGACTCTGAGGAGAAAGCAGTGGCTGCTTCACTGTCCAGTCTTCTACTCTGAATATTGGAAAGTGCCAAGGTCAGGAAAAGTGTTCAATCTTAACTTTGGCCTACAAATTCTGATTTTCATTTTGCAGGGAGTGGTTGCAGCTCCCCACTTATTTTGCTGTATGGACAAAACTAGGTCCAAGAGTAGTGCCATTCGTATATGCAATAGTATCTACTTCACGGAGTTGCTGTTAAGGGGAGAAAAGTTGGCAGTGTGCTTTGAGGGAAATTGCCTTGCAAGCGCTCTTTTCTGCCTGCATAGGAGTGAGAGAGCTATGCTGCTATCCTGAGTCTCCTGCTCAGTGAGGCTTTTCTCTCTCTCTCTCTCTCTCTCTCTCTCTCTCTCTCTCTCTGCTTCTGACTTTATTCTTTGAGTATTGCCTCAATAAGCTAATCATATTCCTCCTGAGGGCTAGCATCCAGGTACCCTCTGCTATATTGCATTTACAAACCATCCATTACCTCAGTTTTAGTAGCTGGGGCTCTCCTCATGTGGTCTTGAAATATATGCTCAAGATGGAGTCCAAGCACCAAAAGGTTTGAAGTAAAATGGAGACATTCAGGCTGAATGTCAAAATGGCCACTTCTTCATGCTCAAGGGTTTCCTCAGGGTTTCCCTTTCCTCAGGAAGTCCACTTTTGGGTTCACTCTGTTCCTTGTCCACCTGCACTCTATAGCTTTAGGTTGACTTTTGGTTTTAGGTGGGTCAGTGATTTTCTCCTGGTTAGGGTCATCTACATTTCTATGGAATTAAAAGGCTGTGCTTGGAAGGCGAGTCATCCTCATTTCTCCTCCTCTTCCCCACCAGCCAGCAAACCAGCCAGCAAAAGGTATTTGAGCCAGTATACAGTACAAAACCCAAGAATTAGCATTTGGGGCTGTGACTTTAGTACTAAACTCTAGGAAGTAAGGCATTTTACTACATGTGCTAATTTCTGTTTTATATACTGAGGACAAAAGCTAAATGGTAATAAAGCATCTACACCATCCAGGTCAAAATTCCTGGTTCAACAGATCTATGAATTTATATCTCCCAGGTCAAAAGACCACATAGTATCTACCCTCTACCTCTGTGTCTTCTGTTATTATATTTTACCAACCTTGAACATTAAAGTGTGAAACCCCATGAAAGAATTTGCACTGATAAACCGATTGGGTACTTCAACATATTATACAGTGCTCATCTAGTGACTTTTTCAGATTTTTCTTAATTCAGTACTTCTCAACCCTTATGCTTTGCTTTTAAGATCGCATTTCCAGTAATTTGATCTTAATGTACACTGATGGAGTACAATAGCAGCTCTTTAAACATAGGTTTTCATTGGGATGGAGCACAAAAGCAGCATCAGTTTATCCACTGGAGGTCCAGCTCAAAAGAGCGATACTTCACAAAACATTTCAGGTCTACCTTATCAGTTCTCCACCAGATATGAAGTCTACAAATGTGATTTGATTCTTCGCACTATCTTTTTCTGCACCTTTTGCTGAATGGCTGATTAAAACTACTCTGTCCAGCAGATGAAGGATATTAGATTATTAAAAGTACACTTTCCATCATTTGTAAAGGTTAGACTCAAATTGATTTTAAAGTGGCAATGAATAAAGATGACATAGTATGAAATATGCCAATGAAAAGCAGGTTTCAGCAGAAGCTTTGTAATGCTAGGAAACTAATTTACCACATATTTCCACCTGGGTAATTTTTAAAAAACCCAAGAGACTGAATAGAGATTATTTATGAATTCTGCCCATGAGGCAGGAGGTCTCTTGTCAAGTTAGTCAGCTCAATGTATTGTCGAAGGCTTTCACGGCCGGAGAACGATGGTTGTTGGGGGTTTTCCGGGCTGTATTGCCGTGGTCTTGGCATTGTAGTTCCTGACGTTTCGCCAGCAGCTGTGGCTGGCATCTTCAGAGGTGTAGCACCAAAAGATGGAGATCTCTCAGTGTCACAGTGTGAAAAAGATGTAGGTCATTTGTATCTACTCAGGAGGGGTGGGGTTGAGCTGAGTCATTCTGTAAGAGTTTCCCAGGGTGTGGAATGCTAATGGCGGGAGGCTTCACTGAATCCTGAGGAGGTTCTTTTGCATATGGATTGGTGCTTGATGTGCTAATCTTCTCTGCAGGGCTATTGTCGGGTGTGGAGTGTTTTGTTGGCCTGGTGTTTTTCAGAACTGGAGTCCATGCTCTGTTCATTCTTAAGGTTTCTTCTTTCCTGTTGAAGTTTTGCTTATGCTTGTGAATTTCAATGGCTTCCCTGTGCAGTCTGACAAAGTAGTTGGAAGTGTTGTCCAGTATTTTGGTGTCCTGGAATAAGATACTGTGCCCTGTTTGAGTTAGGCTATGTTCAGCCACTGCTGATTTTTCAGGCTGTCCAAGTCTGCAGTGTCTTTCATGTTCTTTTATTCTTGTCTGGATGCTACGCTTTGTGGTCCCGATGTAAACTTGTCCACAGCTGCAGGGTATACGGTATACTCCTGCAGAGGTGAGGGGGTCTCTGCTGTCTTTTGCTGATCGTAGCATCTGTTGTATTTTTCGGGTGGGTCTGAATACTGCTTGAAGGTTATGCTTTTCCATAAGCTTTCCCATCTGATCAGTAATTCCTTTGATATATGGCAAAAACACTTTTCCTGTAGGTGACTGTTTTTCCTTGGTTGTTTGATTCATCCTGGGTTTGATTGCTCTTCGGATTTCATTTCTGGAGTAGCCATTTGCCTGAAGTGCGTGGTTTAGATGATTAATTTCCTCATTGAGAAAGCGCGGCTCACATATCCGTCTTGCACGATCCACTAATGTTTTCATTATGCCTCTTTTCTGTCGGGGGTGGTGATTGGAGTTTTTGTGTAAGTAACGATCAGTAAGTAACGATCAGTGTGAGTTGGTGAGCAGGAAACCAACTCACACTGATCGTTACTTACACAAAAACTCCAATCACCACCCCCGACAGAAAAGAGGCATAATGAAAACATTAGTGGATCGTGCAAGACGGATATGTGAGCCGCGCTTTCTCAATGAGGAAATTAATCATCTAAACCACGCACTTCAGGCAAATGGCTACTCCAGAAATGAAATCCGAAGAGCAATCAAACCCAGGATGAATCAAACAACCAAGGAAAAACAGTCACCTACAGGAAAAGTGTTTTTGCCATATATCAAAGGAATTACTGATCAGATGGGAAAGCTTATGGAAAAGCATAACCTTCAAGCAGTATTCAGACCCACCCGAAAAATACAACAGATGCTACGATCAGCAAAAGACAGCAGAGACCCCCTCACCTCTGCAGGAGTATACCGTATACCCTGCAGCTGTGGACAAGTTTACATCGGGACCACAAAGCGTAGCATCCAGACAAGAATAAAAGAACATGAAAGACACTGCAGACTTGGACAGCCTGAAAAATCAGCAGTGGCTGAACATAGCCTAACTCAAACAGGGCACAGTATCTTATTCCAGGACACCAAAATACTGGACAACACTTCCAACTACTTTGTCAGACTGCACAGGGAAGCCATTGAAATTCACAAGCATAAGCAAAACTTCAACAGGAAAGAAGAAACCTTAAGAATGAACAGAGCATGGACTCCAGTTCTGAAAAACACCAGGCCAACAAAACACTCCACACCCGACAATAGCCCTGCAGAGAAGATTAGCACATCAAGCACCAATCCATATGCAAAAGAACCTCCTCAGGATTCAGTGAAGCCTCCCGCCATTAGCATTCCACACCCTGGGAAACTCTTACAGAATGACTCAGCTCAACCCCACCCCTCCTGAGTAGATACAAATGACCTACATCTTTTTCACACTGTGACACTGAGAGATCTCCATCTTTTGGTGCTACACCTCTGAAGATGCCAGCCACAGCTGCTGGCGAAACGTCAGGAACTACAATGCCAAGACCACGGCAATACAGCCCGGAAAACCCCCAACAACCATTAGTCAGCTCAGGTGAACTCTAGTTCACGACTCTTGATATGGAGAGTGTTTTTCTTGTGGAAGTAGAAAATGTCACAGTATTATATTTATATAGCAACATCAATGAACATGCCACTTTACAGAATAACATTTGCAAAAAAACACAGTCACAATCAGGGCTCCATGTTATGTTACAATTCTCAGTGAGTACTGAATGGGATATCAGGTGAAAAAATGCAACTTCTGGAATTCATCTTTCATTTTTACAAAGATGAAGTATCTAGCTCTCATAGCTGCAAAAATATGATTGAAAGCCTATGAGCAATTCCTGCAGCAATCTCTAAATCTAGAATGCTGGAAGAAAATTTACAATGATTATGAATTTCCTGTACCTTTTCCTAAAGTAAAAAAAAAACATACTATTTGGATCAGGGCTATGATAAGCGGTAGGTGTGTGTGTGTGTGTTATGTGCCATCAAGCCACCTCCAACTTATGACAACACTATGAATAAAAGACCTATCATTAACAGACTTGCTCAGATCGTGCAAACTGGAGGATGTGGCTTCTTTTATTGAGTCAAGCCATCTCGTTTTAAGTCTTCCTCTTTTCCTACTGCCTTCCACTTTTCCTAGCATTATTGACTTTTCCAGAGAATCTTGTCTTCTCATGATGTGACCAAAGTATGATAGCCTCATTTTGTCATTTTTGCTTCTAGGGAGAATTCAGACTTAATTTGATCTAGTACCCACTTATGTGTCTTTTTGGCCATCTAAGGTATCCACAAAACTCTTCTCCAGAACCATATATCAAATGAACAATTTTTTTTCCTGTCAGCTTTCCTCACTGTCCAACTTTCACATCCATACATAGTAATGGGGAATACCATAGTTTGGAATATCTTGATCTTGGTTCCCAGGGAAACATCTTTATCTTTAAGGATCTTTTCTAGCTCCCTCACAGCTGCTCTTCCAAGTCTCAATCTTCTGATTTCTTCATTGCAGTCTCCCTTTTGGTTGACGACTGAACCAAGGAATAGAAAACCTTGAACAAATTCAATTTCCTCATTGTCAACTTTAAAACGGTATAGTTCCTCAGTGGTCATTACTTTTGTCTTCTTGATGTTCAGCTGTAATCCTGCTTCAGCGCTTTCTCCTCTAATCTTCATCAGTAAACGTTTCAAATCTTCACTATTTTCTGTCAGTAACATCGTTTCATCTGCATATCTCAAATTGTTAATGTTCCTTCCACCAATATTCACTCCACCTTCTAGATCTAACCCAGCTTTCCTTATGATATACTCTGCATAGAGGTTGAAGAGGTAGGGAGATAAAATGCATCCTTGTGTGACATCTTTGCCAAATGGAAATCATTCTGATTCCCCATATTCTGTCCTGACAGTCGCCTCTTGTCCAGAGTACACATTGCGCATCAAAACAATCAGATGTTGTGGCACTCCCTTTTAAGACTCTCCATAGAGAGTCCTCGCGGGGAGGGCGGAATACAAATTTGAAATAAATAAATAGCTTTTCATGATCTACACAGTCAAAAGCTTTTCTGAACCTATAAAACACAGGATGATTTTCTTTGAAATTCCCTGGTATGTTCCATTAGCCATTGCAAATTTGCATTATGTTCTTTAGTGCCTCTTCCTTTTCTGAATCCAGCTTGAACATGTCCTTTCTCATTCTATATATTGTAAGAGTTTTTGCTGTAGAATTTTGAGCATCAATTTGCTTGCATGGGTAATTAATGCGATAGTCCAATAGTTGCTGCACTCTTTGGCAACCCCCTTTTTTTGGAATTGGAATGTAGACTGAGCATTTTCAGTCCATGGGCCGTTTTGTTTTCCGTATTTGTTGACAGATTCTTTTCAGATTTTGATGGACTCCATTTCTGTAGCTTGAAATAACTCTATTGGTATTCCGTCTACTCCAGGTGCCTTGTTTCTCTCAATTGCTTTGAGTGCAGCTTTTACTTCACTTTTTAAGATTTCTGGTTCTTCATCAAAAGATTCTTCGTTGAAGTTATCTGTCATCCTTCCATCTCTTTTGTATAGTTCTTCAGTGTATGGTTTCCATCTTTCCTTTATTTTGCCCTGATCAGATAATGTATTTCCATGTTGATCTTTCAGCATCCCAAGCCATGGCTTGGATTTCTCAGATCTTTTGGAACAGATCTCTTGATCTTCCTTTTTTGTTGTTATCTTCTATTTCTTCGCATTGGTTGTTATAATAGATACCTTTGTTTCTGCGTGCAAGTCGCTGAAAAGCTGCATTTAGAATTTTGACCCTATTTCTGTCATCTTTTGCTTCTCGTCTATCTTTAGCAATTTTAAGTTTCCTCATCCATTTAAGCTTCTCCTTTCTTTTGCCAACAGGAATAGTCTTTGCACATTCTTCCTTGAATGCGTTCCTGTTTCAGCCCACAGTTCTGGCTTACAATCAATTAAACTTAGTATTGCAAATTTGTTCTTTACATGGTATTTAAATTCTTTACGAATATTGTTTAGATTATATTTTGGCACTATGATTCTTTATTCTGATTTTTTATATTCACAACTCATTATCTGTATCACAGTCAGCTCCTGATCTTGTTTTAGCAGAGGGAATAGAGCTTCTACATCTTCTGCTTCCAATTATGTAATCTATTTGGTTCCTGTATTGGTCACCTGGTGATTTCCACATATACAACCAACTTTTTGGTTGCCTGAAGCATGTGTTAGCAATAAAGAGGTTGTTGGTTTCACAAAATTCTATGAGTTGCTCTCCTGCTTCATTTCGTGATCCTAGTCCAAATCTTCCAACTATATTTGATTTTGATTTTTCTCCTACTTTTGCATTCTAGTCACCTATGATTATCAGCACATCTTGTTTAGGTGTATCATCAATTTCTTCTTGGACACTTGTGTAAAAATAGAAGGTAGGTGGGATTTAACTATTTGCTCTGTTTTCCTGATGAAAGTCACCCCTGCTTGAGTTACTATTGTCCAGTAGGTCATAATGTATACATCGTTGCATAGTACCTATATAATTCCCAGATGGGGAAAATCCTAGTTCCCAGGCTAACATTCTATAGTCTTGCTTATGCCCTAAATAATATGGGTTAGTTCACGTGCTTTTGTTATCTGCAGTGTATGTACTTTTATAGTTCCCGCTTTTCTATCTGCAGCACAATTAGTGGTCTGTTGTGCTGGTATGTGGGACCTGATATCATGTGGATGTACTGTTTGGTGGCAGAGGACTTATAAGCTTTTAAAATAGAAGTACACCTTAAAGAGCAGAAAAAAATTGTTCACTTATCATATAAAAACTTTAATCTAATTCTATTATTGATGGGAAGAATCAAGCACATTATGCTTACTACATATAAATGCCTTGAAGACGGAAACCTAGTTTCTCCAATATAGCTGGAGAGAGTGAATTAAATATTTCATGTCTCTTCTTAACATTTCATTTTCCCAGGGACCTAAAATGAGGGAATAACAGGGGAAATTAGCTCTAAGGAGAAAAAAGGGAGAGATAAATGGATGAAGAAAGAAAGTGAGCAGCTCCACCATCACCACACGTGAAATGTTTCTATTCCAGCTAGCTTTTCTGCCTACTGAGGAAGGAAGCCTTCAGAACACAGGCAGAGCATTCATATCACAGGGCAACTCTTATGTGGTGACGAGTATAACACGCAGCCAGGTTCCGAGTTAACCAGTTAATTTTTAAAAATGTCCTCTCAAAAACCCCAAAACAGATTATCTATAATTAGGGAGGCTTTATATTCAGACTATGTTCACAGGAATTACATTGTTCCTCTTCTATTCTGACCTACCAAGAAAGGAGTTTCATATGACAAAACAGAAGTTCAGATCTCTCTAAAGAACTGTATCTGTACCACTGACTCTTGAACTCTTAGCAGAGGCTCCCCTTCTGGAAAGCATAGCAGAGGATTTTGGAATTTATCTGAAAGGCTATTTTTTTGCATGATGCCATCAAGAAAAAAGACAGGTGTCTAAATTTTTATACAAGTGACAGTTATGTGCCTTTTGTGCAAAACTTTTTTTAGGAGTGTCATCTTACATGCATGTTTGTCTTCCTTCTGTGTAAATATAGCACCCTTTGTGTTTCACTAAATATGGCTTTCCTCATAAGAAAAAATTCAAAGCACATTCTCCTGAAAATATAAGGGCAAGGTGGTCAAAGGCAGTTGCACAACCCAGAATATGATAAACGCCAAAAGAAGTATCAAGAGGAGTTTTTTTCCTATACAATCACATGAATAGAGGAATAGATATGGAAGAGTGATACTTTCATCCCACCGCATCAAATACTACGGAAATGAAGCTAAATTAGATTTTTCACAATGGTTTCTGCAGGATCAGGGAATTTAAAGTTAGCTTTTAGTCTCTACCCCACCCATGCCATTTTAAATATAAAATCCCTAAATTAAGTTTTCAAAATATGCTTAATACCAAGAATTAACATAGAGCATTCTGTGCATATCCACAGAAGATTCACCATTGCACCTAACAGTAAATTTAAAAAAACAAAAAAATGTGATGTGATCAACTTAGGACAGCAAAATTAAACCATTTGTAATCACAATAAAGAGTTTATACAATTGATTTAAGAGTGTGTGTTTATAATGAATTAATCATTTCTAAAAATGTACTTGAAAGCATTTACCAATCTTACAACAAAACAAAACCAGCAATGCAGAGAAGATAGACATAAATTTCTAAAGTGCAAAGTGCTAGTGGTTGACTTTCTCAAACACAATTTTGTAAATAGCTACAATAGTAATTTCAAAGTGCTTGTGCCTGTATAAAGTGACGATGCTTGCCCAGAGTTAATATAGTAAACAACGTACAAATGAAGCAATGCAGGTTTTTTTACAAATAAAGGTACAGTTCAAGGTATTTTTTTAAATAAAGGTACAATTTAATTTAAAGGGAAGTGTCTTCTGGATTCCTCTGTTTGTGAACTACTAAGGGAGTAGTTCACTAGTGTTTCCAGGCTGCTCTGAGTTCAGCGTCTGTTCTTATACTCCGCCTTGGTTAAGAGGCAAACAGGCCAGGTGTTTCCTCGACTGTTGACTGCCCTGCCTTGTTATCCTGAATCGGCTCCAGCCAGCTCTGCGCTTGTGGTCGGGCACTGCAGCGTGTTTGCCAAACCGCCTCCCGCACCCAGCTCTTCCTTCGGGCTGCTGGCTCTAACGGCTCCCCCCGACTGGCGGCCGGGGTTGTTTGTGCTTTGCTCATTCCCTTGGCCCCGGCGTCTTCCCTGGAAGACATGGGCTGTACCTCTGGCTGCTGTATGGGTGGCTCCACTGGTGCCTCTTCATCCCCCGCTGCTGGTTCCACCGATTCTGGGGCTGGATTTGCCTGCCCAACGCAGTCCTCCTCCTCTGACGAGGACTCGCTGGCAGGCAGCAAGGGCTCAGTCCGGGGCTGGGTCACGAAACCAGAGCTCCAAATTTGTTACGAGAGGAAAAGACCAGAGGGGAGGGGGGCTCCCAGCTCTGGCTTTTAGGGAGAGAGAGCTGCTGTTAGAGAGACAGGGTGAGTGCACTGGAGCTTGAATTTTCTTTGTGTGTGGTGGGATAGGGATCTACCCCTTCAGGTTCCAGGGCTGCTGCCAGGCTCTGGGGCCAAGCTATTATTTATTATTGGTACCTTTCCTGCTGCCTGCTCAGGTAGGGTTTCTGGGAGTGGTGCAGTAGGGATCTTGATGGCTGGAGGAGAGCCTGCTGGCCCCCACGAACAACGAACATGTTCGTGACAGAATCATGTTCATCAGTGTTCGTTGTTCGTGGATGGCAACGAACAACGAACACCATGTTCGGGGGGGGGGGTTCTGTTCGTGCCCATGTCTAGTCACAAGCTGAGAATATCATATCAATATATATCATTAAAATCTCGTTATAAAATGCAGTCTCAAGTCAATTAATAAAGCTGTATACTTACAAAGACAATCCAATACAATCTTTTACTGCATTAAGTCATATTGACACTCAAAGTTGCTCATACAGTCTCTCCAGTAGGGCGTATCCATGTTAGTGCATGCAAAGTAACTTTATCTGGAAACAGCCAAATGCTACTGAAAAATTTAAAGGACCGGAAGATCAAAAAAACCAGAATGCCCCATAGTGAGTTTTTATAAATAACGTAAGTCACAACTGATGTTTAGCCCTTCTGGAACAACAGATTTAAATTTAAAAATCCAGCATGATTCCTTTCTAAGTAGATCTCTCTTATTTAATTCTGGATTATGATGTCAGCTAACATACAGTACAGTTTATTTAAAATCCCTATCACTGTGCTAAGCTTCAATAAAATGTTGGACCATAGGGGCATCAAAAATCCTGTGTCAGATACGAGACTGATGTTCTTTGATCCTGACCTTAATGGACCTTGTAGTACTTCCTACGAACAGTTTACCACAGGAGCATCTTATCAGGTACACTACACTATGTGTGTTGTAGGTAGAAAAAAAGTTTCTTGGAAAACCTAGTGATATAATATCTTCCTCATTCATAACTAAATTAGAGACTGAACAATGTCCACACTTAAAATGACCCTTGGGCAAATCCTTAATTGGTATCTCAGATCTAAGGTCCAAATGGATGAGAACGTCCTTAAAAAATTTTGTTCTATGAAAAGCCACCCTAGGCGGAGTTGCACACCCTTGTATCAAGGGCCAATATTTATATACTGTTCGTTTAATAGCATTAGTGAGGTGGGTATAATCTAGAGCAAAAGTCATACATGCCTCCCTCTCTTTTGACCGCTCCTTTAAGATATCCTATCTATTTTTATCAAAAGCCTGCAATTTACAATCCTTTAGCACTTGTTGGGATTAACCTCTGATACCTAGGTTCCTCTCTAGACATGTGCTATTGTACAAAAGGTCAACTAGTTGTGTGTAATTTTGTTTGAATCTTAAAAACTGGCTATAAGGCAAATTTTTCTTCAGATGTAAAAGATGAAAAGACAGAAAATACAAGTTTGCATTCTTATCTGTATGTTTTTGAAAGGGCGAACTCCCAGGATGTTCATATAATAATAACAACAACAACAACAACAACAACAACATTCGATTTATATACCGCCCTTCAGGACAACTTAATGCCCACTCAGAGTGGTTTACAAAGTGTTATTATTACCCCACAACAATCACCCTGTGAGGTGGGTGGGACTGAGAGAGTTCCAGAGAACTGTGACTCACCCAAGGTCACCCAGCTGGCTTCATGGAGGAGTGGGGAATCAAACCCGGCTCTCCAGATTAGAGTCCCGTGCTCTTAACCACTACACCAAACTGGCTCTCTATATCAGTGTGGCATATTGTAAGATCTAAAAAGTTAATGGCCATCTCACTGGATGGCCACGTGAACTGAATGTTCCAATCTACAGAGTTCATCCAGGCACAAAGTTCTGCAATTATAGATGGATCCTTACCAATTAAGAGTAAATTGTCTATATACCGCTTGAAAATCAAAATGGACCCAAAGAAAGGATTAACAACTGGGTTGCAAAACAATTTCTTTTCTAAACTGCCCACGTATAAGTTGGCCACGCTGGGTGCTGCAGAGCAGCCCACAGCCAATCCTCTAATTTTTAAATAAAACTGATCATCAAATATAAAGTAACTGTACTCCAAAATAATTTCCAGTAAGGACAGTAAAAAAAATGAGTAGGTGGTGATAAATTTTCTCTTTGATCTAATACCTTTTCAACAGTGTCCTGTGCATCCTCATGTTAAATATATAAACATAAAATCTCCAAATGAAAATTTCAAAATATGCTTACTACTAAGAATCAACATAGAGCATTAAAAAAAAAGTTTAGGCCTTTATGTGCAAATCCGCAGAAGGTTCATCATTGTACCTAACAGTAAATTGGCTGGTTCCTGTATGGTTTCATTCCCCACTCCTCTGCTTGAAGCCAGTTGAGTGACCTTCGGTCAGTCACAACTCTCCAGAGCTCTCTCCGCCCCACTCACCTCACAGTTTGATTGTTGTGGGGATAATAATAACATACTTTGTAAACTGCTCTGAGTGGGTGTTAAGTTGTCCTGAAGGGTGGTATATAATCTAATGTTGTTGTTGTTGTTGTTGTGATATTCACAAAGCAAGCCACTCACCCCTCCCCCTGGCATGCAGTAAAGTGTGACTTTGGGAACAATCCTAAGCAGCTATGCTCAGAAGTAAGTCCCATATTATTCAATGGAATTTACTCCCAGGAAAGTGTCCTTAGGATGGCAGCCTTTGTAAATTAGCCCAAAGACAAAAAGCCCAAGGATGACTAAAAATGTTTGAAAAGGAACAAAGTGTTAAAAGCAGCTAAATGTCCATTGAATGGAAGATTTGTTCACTTACCGTGAAGCTTCCTTTCTCGGTGGTCCAGGAGTAGGGCAGTCAGGACTACTGGGTAGCTCCTCCTCCTCTTGAGCAGGGTCGGAACGAATCATAGCGATCCTCGGGGGAGGGGCTCCCAGGCTGTTTCAGTTCCTTTTCAAGCCCATATCAGTTCCCCATCTGTCCGTATCCAGTCTGCAACCAAAGTCCTCCAGACAACCATAACATCAACAAACAAACAATACCACAAACAGGAAAATAAGGTAACACTTTCCCGGTAAAACCTAAGCCGGGTCGAGACTTCTGTCATTATGTCCTCCACCTTAGCCGCTGTCTCACCCCCTTATTTGAGTTTCTGGGCGGGATTGTGACTGCCCTACTCCTGGACCACCGAGAAAGGAAGCTTCATGGTAAGTGAACAAATCTTCCATTCTCCAGTGGTCCGGAGTAGGGCAGTCAGGACTACTGGGATATATGCATAGCAGTGCTCCCATGGGTGGGCATACTAGGCCTCCAGGACATGCTGTAGCACCCTCCGGCCAAAGGCCGCGTCGGCTGACGCTAACTGATCTATTCTGTAGTGCTTAGTGAATCTGTGGACTGACTTCCACGTTGCGGCCTTACAAATCTTCTCCAAGGATGGGAAAGATCTATACGCTGCCGAGGTGGCTACACCCCACAGGGAGTGGGCTTTAACTCCTTCCGGGGGCGGAAGATTCCTGGTCCTATAGGCCAGTGCAATACACTCCCTGATCCATCTGCTCAGAGTGGGAGGTGACACTTTCTCTCCCATAGTGTTTTCTAGAGGAAACAAACATGCTCTCGCCCTTCCTTATCTGCCTAGTTCTATCAATATAGAAGCTCAGGGACCGTCTAACATCCAACTTGTGCCATTCCCGTTCCTTATCATGACTTGGGTTTGGACAAAAAGAAGGCAGAACAATATCTTCCCCTCTATGGAAAACCGAATTTATCTTAGGTATGAAGGCCGGATCTGTTCTCAGAACAACCTTATCCTGGTGGAAGACACACAGGTCCTTGCTAACCGAGAGGGCTCCTATCTCAGAAACCCTCCTAGCTGAAGTCAGACCCACTAGGAAAACAGTTTTAAGGGTCAGGTTCTTTAAAGAACAGGTCGTCATTGGCTCAAAGGGTTCCATAGTGAGCGCTTTTAGCACCAGGTTCAGGTTCCAGGAAGGGAAGTGGTGAACTGGAGGCGGATTCAGCAACATAGTCCCTCTCAGGAACCTCTTGACGTGGGGGTGTGAGGTAAGAGAGGACCCTGACTTGGCACCCCTGATGGCTGAGATCGCGGCCACCTGTCTCTTCAACGTACTGGTGCTGAGTCCTTTATCTAGTCCATCCTGCAAGAATAGCAGGATCTGTTTCACAGGGGCCAGAACTGGGTCCCATCCGTTCTTCCTGCACCAGTCATTGAACACTTGCCACATTCTACCGTAGCTCTGGTTAGTTGATCCTTTCCTCGAGGCTAACATTGTGGAAATAACCTTGTCAGGGTATCCCAGGTCTCTCAGCTGACCATGTTCAATCTCCAGGCCGTCAGTCTTAGAGAGGTTGGATCCGGGTGCCGAATGCTCCCTTGTGTTAGAAGATCTTCCCTGTGTGGCAGAGTCCACAGCTCCTCGCATGACATCCTCATGAGGTCCTGAAACCATGGTCTCCTCGGCCAGAAAGGCATAATCAGGATAACATCCGCCTTCATGTCGAAGATCCTCTGGAGCACCCTGTGTATTATCTTCAGCGGGGGGAAGGCGTAAAGGAGACCTCTCAGCCACTCCTGCGTCAGCACATCTACTCCCAATGCTTCCGGATCGCTGTGTCTCGGGAAGTACTTTGTCACCTGTCTGTTCTTTGCCAAGGCAAATAGGTCCACCCCCGGGGTGCCAAACCTCTGGCAGATTGCCGCGAACACCTGACTGTTCAGGGCCCATTCCAAGTGGTCGATTCTGTTCCGGCTCAGCCAGTCTGCCGTGACATTCTGTAGGCCTGCGATGTGGGTCGCTCTTATCGATTGAATGTTCCTTTCTGCCCAGGAGAAGATCTCTTCTGTCACCTTGATCAGAGCCTTGGACTTGGTGCCCCCTTGCCTGTTTATGTAGGCCTTCGCTGTCATGTTGTCTGTGAGGATCATCACATGACTGCCTAGCAAGTGGGGTTCGAACTCCGCCAGCCCGTTTTTTATGGCTTTGAGTTCCAGGAGGTTTATGCTTGCTTCTCTTTCCTCGGGTAGCCACTCGCCTTGTGCTACTCTGCCCTTCATGTGTGCTCCCCAGCCCATCAGGCTCGCGTCCGTTGTGATCGATGTCCTGCTTGGTTCCCTCAGCGGGGATCCTTCTGTGAACCTGTGCGGGTCCAGCCACCAGCCCAGGTCCCTGGACAATGACTGAGGGACCTCCACCAGCCTGTGCCATTTGTTGCATATGACCCTCTGGTACGGGCGCAGGAACCTCTGAAGTGGTCTGGTGTGAAACCTGGCCCATTGTAGGGTCTCCTGGCAGGATACCATCATGCCTTGTAGCTTGGCCAGTTGCATCACTTCCACTGGTTTGCCTGCTTGTATTGACTTGATCAGGGATAGAATCTTTTGTTGTCTCTCCGTAGAGACGAAGGCTTTGTCCAGTATTGTGTCTACTGTCACCCCCAAGTGCACAATCCGCTGGGTGGGTTGCAGTATACTCTTCTGTCGGTTCACGATGAATCTGTGACCCTTGAGGCAAGCTAAGGTCTTTGCAACTGCAGTCCATGCCGTTTGAAGGGATGGTGCCTTTATGAGGACGTCGTCGAGGTACGGAGACAGGGCTACTCCTTGGACTCTGAGGAAGGCCACCAGTGTCACGAGCACCTTGGTGAAAACTCTTGGAGCTGATTTCAGGCCAAAGGGAAGAGCTCTGTACTGAAAATGCTCCCCGTCGTAGGCGAACCGCAGGTACCTCCTGTGTGAAGGACGTATAGGAACATGCAAGTAGGCCTCCGACAGATCTATGGACGCCAAGAAGTCCCCCTTCTGGATTGCTCCC
Organism: Eublepharis macularius; assembly: GCF_028583425.1. NCBI lineage: Eukaryota > Metazoa > Chordata > Lepidosauria > Squamata > Eublepharidae > Eublepharis > Eublepharis macularius. The sequence goes on along the minus strand of NC_072791.1, from coordinate 137,177,044 downwards.
ATGGTGGACTTCAGCGTTTCCATTTTGAACCTTCTTGATCTGATGTGAAGATTCAGCCATTTCAGGTCTAGGATGCCTCTGATCTCTCCATTCTTTTTCGGGACTATAAAGAAAATTGAATACACCCCTTGTTTCTTGAAGCATGTAGGTACCTGTTCTATGGCCTGAATTTGGAGCAAGTGCTTGATAGCTTGTTTTATCTTCTGATGTTTTTGGAGAGACTGACTCCTGGACACCTGGATGAAGCGTTTGGCTGGAACCTTCACGAATTCCAAGGAATAACCCTTGGATACCGTCTCCAGAACCCACTTGTCTGACACCGTTCGCTCCCACTGAGGCGCAAAATCTTGGAGTCGACCCCCGATCTGTATCACCTCCGCATGAGACGGATAGTCGTGCCTGACTATTTTTCTTCTGTACCTTGTGTTGGCCAGTTGGTTTTCTGTACGCAAAGGGTCTGGCGTCAGATCTAGATTTGGTTTGCCACTTATTCTTGAATGGCCTATCCAAGTTCTGTCTGGGGACTCTTCTGAAGTCTCGAAAGGAGTGCCTTCCTTTATACCTTGAATCCTTTCTTTTTGATGGTAGCACTTTCTTCTTCTCTGCATTTCCCACCAAATATCTGTCCAAAGCCTCTCCAAAGAGTTTACCACCCGAATATGGGATTGCTGCCACCCTGCTTCGGGCCGCTGATCCACGTCCCAACTCCATAGCCATGTATTCCTTCGTGCTGCCACGTTGAAACCCATAGCTCGGGAAGACATCTGGAACGAATCCAGGGTGGCGTCCGCTGCAAAAGCTGCCGCAAGGGCTATCTTCTTCACTTCGTTTTTGATCTCCTTGGGAACTTCTCTTCCTGCTGCCGCCAGGTCCGAAGCCCAGGTGAAGGCTGCCCTAGCGAATAAGGACGCGGTAGCTGATGCTTTGAGTGATGCCGCTGAGGCCTCAAAGTCCCTGCGCAGGGCCTGTTCTATCATCTTGTCAGCCGGATCCTTGGGCATGCCTTCTGCATCCATTGGTAGGACTGAAGTAGTTGCCAGGCTTGTAACGGGGTCACCCACGGTCGGCAGCTTGATTTTCCTGGAGTCATCGGAACTTAAGGTATAAAACTTGTGAAAGACAGATTGGTACAATTTGGGCTTCGCTGGGTTATCCCATTCCATTTTGAGGACGTCGTGAAAAATGGCAGGCAAGGGAACACCTGAATGTTTAGGTCCCATCTTAGGTAGGGCCCTCTCAAGACCTTGGGGATGGGAGGCTTCCGTTTCTGCCTTGCCTACAGGGTATTGTGAGATTTCCAGGGTTCTCAATACTTTGTTAAGCAACTTGGAATACATCTCAGATGGAAAAAGCCTGGATTGCATTTGGCTATTATCCACCTCTTCCTCGTCAGACAATTCCCCTTCCTCACTCCCTGATGATCTGTGGGATGTTTCAGAGCCCTCCAGGAAATCGTCTGAGTCACTGGATTCCTCCTCCTCCCATTCCCTCATTTTCTTCCTTTTGGGTTTTAGTTGAACAGAGGGTTCTGCACGCCTTTTCCCTTTAGAGGTGCTAGGCTGTTGATTGTCTTTCTTATGGGAGGCTGGATGCCCTTTTAAGTTCTTAACTGCATCCTCTATCCCTTTTTTGATTTCTGTTTGAAGCCAGGCCAGGATGTTTGCTTTGGCCTCTGGGCCTGTTAGGTCAGGGTCACCTCTTCCTAGACTTTCCCCATGAGAAGGGTGGTTTTGTCCTAGTGGCATAGGGGACTCCGAGCAAGTCAGGGAGGACTCAGCCCCTTTCAGCTCTGCTGCACCAGCCTGTGACGTCATTCCCGCCAATTCTTCCCACCTAAAATAAAGAGAGGCGTGGGCGGGCATTACTATATTGCTAGCACAGCGTCCCCTTTAATGCCCTGTCCTATTATCGGGATTGGGGATCTCTAATAAGGAAGCATTGACCCTTCTTAGCTTCCAAATATGTCCCCTTTCTTCCCTGGGGTAAGCTCTCTGAGCCAATTTTTCCCCGCCTTTCCAAACAGCAGGGAGCTTGCCATTTTTATTTTGAACCGGCTTGTCCAAGCCCAAAAGCAGCTAAAGGGAAATACCCTTCCTCCCCCCCCCGTCGCTTCCTCGAGGATCCGAGGCCTCTCCACGGGTCCCAGTTTACTCACGAGTAAAGTGCAAGCAGTGAGGCCACCACCGCTCTGGAAGGCTCTGCCGTGCTTCTTCACTTCCCGCGGCTCTTCGCAGCGTTCACAGACGCTTTTGCGACTTGCCTCTGCAGGAGCCGGGTTCTAGCTGACTAGGATCATCGGCTCCTGCACTCGCTCTGCAGCGCTTCTGCCACCAGTCTCTCGAATTCAGAAGGGGGGGAGGGGTTGGAGGCACACGACCTTCCTTTCCCCAGCGAGCTTGCTTGCAAAATTTTCAGGATCGCTGCTCCAACGGAGCACAGAAATCCGCTTCCGCCTGCAGAGCAGGGCCGGAAAAAACTGAAACAGCCTGGGAGCCCCTCCCCCGAGGATCGCTATGATTCGTTCCGACCCTGCTCAAGAGGAGGAGGAGCTACCCAGTAGTCCTGACTGCCCTACTCCGGACCACTGGAGAAAAGAAGGAGAAGCCTATTTGCTCGTGAGCAAATTGTGCAAGGGGGACATTTTGGGATGTGATTTCCAAATTGTTTCCTCTTGGGTGATTCTTCATGGCCATTATTATTATTATATTTAAAAGTGAAGTTCTAGCATCGTGTGGATAATAAAAGCAGCAAAACAAGGCCAGAATAAGAAACAGGTAATCTTTTGTATATTGAGGGGTAGACTCCCAGGTATGCAGATATTATTTTATGCAAACACCCACAAAATACAGGGGAGGGGGGAAATCAAAGCACACACATCATGAGTAATGTGGTTTGAAGACCTCCTCACTATGCCTTTTAATAAGCTGAAGGGAAGCAAACTGTTCCCAACCAAGTTTCAAAGGAACTGGAAGAAAGGCACAAGCTTCTACCTCTCCCTTCCAAATGTGAGTGTTATGGAGCAGCTCCATAAAGGGAGTGGATCTGAGCTCTGAAGTCTCCAAAGCATTGATCCAGAAGCCCATTAAAAACTGCTAACCTGAGTATGCGGTCCTGAAAAGGGCTTCACGGGCCCTGATAATCAGTTCAGAAATGTTAAAGAGATGTTGCCTGGTATGGCTGGTGTTGGGAGGCGGGAGGGTCTATTTAAGAGATAGAAAAGTTCCAGTGTGTGGTTCTTACATATGAGGCCCAATTGCATTTGACACTCAACATTCTGTGCCAAATGGGGAGCATCCATTATCTCATTCTTACTATTCTTCATTCAGATGCACAGTTGTCAGCACATCTGGATCTGCCAGGAACAATGCCCTCTTGTCTCTGATTACCTGTGGGTCCTTTAAAATTTTCCTAATTATTTATTTTGGCCAAATTTCCCCCTAATTTGCATACCATGATTCTTAACATCTGACTATGATCAATCATGTGTGCACCAACCAGGACCAAAATGTTTTGCACCTGCATTGCCCAGAGATGTGCAAGATACACACACACCATTGTTTGCAGCAGACAGAGAAATGTATTGTCGAAGGCTTTCACGGCCGGAGAACGATGGTTGTTGGGGGTTTTCCGGGCTGTCTTGCCGTGGTCTTGGCATTGTAGTTCCTGACGTTTCGCCAGCAGCTGTGGCTGGCATCTTCAGAGGTGTAGCACCAAAAGACAGAGATCTCTCAGTGTCACAGTGTGGAAAAGATGTAGGTCATTTGTATCTACTCAGGAGGGGTGGGGTTGAGCTGAGTCATTCTGTAAGAGTTTCCCAGGGTGTGGAATGCTAATGGCGGGAGGCTTCACTGTATCCTGAGGCGGTTCTTTTGCATATGGATTGGTGCTTGATGTGCTAATCTTCTCTGCAGGGCTATTGTCGGGTGTGGAGTGTTTTGTTGGCCTGGTGTTTTTCAGAACTGGAGCCCATGCTCTGTTCATTCTTAAGGTTTCTTCTTTCCTGTTGAAGTTTTGCTTATGCTTGTGAATTTCAATGGCTTCCCTGTGCAGTCTGACAAAGTAGTTGGAAGTGTTGTCCAGTATTTTGGTGTCCTGGAATAAGATACTGTGCCCTGTTTGAGTTAGGCTATGTTCAGCCACTGCTGATTTTTCAGGCTGTCCAAGTCTGCAGTGTCTTTCATGTTCTTTTATTCTTGTCTGGATGCTACGCTTTGTGGTCCCGATGTAAACTTGTCCACAGCTGCAGGGTATACGGTATACTCCTGCAGAGGTGAGGGGATCTCTGCTGTCTTTTGCTGATCGTAGCATCTGTTGTATTTTTCGGGTGGGTCTGAATACTGCTTGAAGGTTATGCTTTTTCATAAGCTTTCCCATCTGATCAGTAATTCCTTTGATATATGGCAAAAACACTTTTCCTGTGGGAGACTGTTTTTCTTTGGTTGTTTGATTCATCCTGGGTTTGATTGCTCTTCGGATTTCATTTCTGGAGTAGCCATTTGCCTGAAGTGCGTGGTTTAGATGATTAATTTCCTCATTGAGAAAGCGCGGCTCACATATCCGTCTTGCACGATCCACTAATGTTTTCATTATGCCTCTTTTCTGTCGGGGGTGGTGATTGGAGTTTTTGTGTAAGTACCGATCAGTGTGAGTTGGTTTCCTGTAGACCTTGTGACCTAACTGAAAGTTTGCTTTGCGGATGACCAAGGTATCCAGGAATGAGAGTTTTCCCTCACTTTCTTTCTCCATTGTGAATTGTATGTTCAGGTGGATGTTGTTGAGATGATTCAAAAACTCCATCAATTCTTCCTCCCCATGGCTCCAAATGATGAATGTATCATCCGGTTTGTGGACACTGCAGACTTGGACAGCCTGAAAAATCAGCAGTGGCTGAACATAGCCTAACTCAAACAGGGCACAGTATCTTATTCCAGGACACCAAAATACTGGACAACACTTCCAACTACTTTGTCAGACTGCACAGGGAAGCCATTGAAATTCACAAGCATAAGCAAAACTTCAACAGGAAAGAAGAAACCTTAAGAATGAACAGAGCATGGGCTCCAGTTCTGAAAAACACCAGGCCAACAAAACACTCCACACCCGACAATAGCCCTGCAGAGAAGATTAGCACATCAAGCACCAATCCATATGCAAAAGAACCGCCTCAGGATACAGTGAAGCCTCCCGCCATTAGCATTCCACACCCTGGGAAACTCTTACAGAATGACTCAGCTCAACCCCACCCCTCCTGAGTAGATACAAATGACCTACATCTTTTCCACACTGTGACACTGAGAGATCTCTGTCTTTTGGTGCTACACCTCTGAAGATGCCAGCCCAGCTGCTGGCGAAACGTCAGGAACTACAATGCCAAGACCACGGCAAGACAGCCCGGAAAACCCCCAACAACCATAGACAGAGAAATGTTTGTAAGAGAGTCTGAGATAACTTTGGGGGAAGATGATGGACTGTTCTCCACCTTTTTCTATTCCTGACCAATAAAGTTGGGAGACCTACAGACCCAATCTCCCTTTCTGATTAAAAAAAAATTAACAAAAAGTTGAAAGAAAGAGAGGAGTCGAACTAACCTTGCAGACAGTCTCAGTGCTCATTCATTGCAACCAGATTGGTCGTCCACATGGAAAATTGACCAGGAAGACAGCTGTCTGAGCAGCATGGGAGACACTCTCCAGCATTCAACTCAGGGTTAACATGTCAATCAGAGAGAGCCCCAAAAGACCACAGATTTTTAAGCAGATATACAGCTCCTCTCAATGCTTCTCCACCTTACTTTTGCAGAACTTCTACAGTCACAGTTGGCAACTCGAAAAATCCAAAGTGAGCACACCAGCAGAAGGCTACTGAATTGCCTACTTAGTCCAATGCCTCGGCCATCACTGTGGCCCTCCCCATTTAAAAAAACAGTCATTTATTTCCAAATGTCACCCTCATTTGCACAACATGAGCCTTTATTGTTTTGCAGGGAAGACAGACCTTCTCCACTCTCTTGTCAATGCCTCATGGTGCACAGAGACACTGCCAGCACCTCTTTCCTATCTGTGCATGAAAGTGCCCAGAAAGGGTAATTTTTCTTTGAGTAGAAGTGTTTCTGGGCTTAAAGGCACAAAGAAAGGTTCCACTAGACACTATACTGGGTGTGTCTGCTGCATAGCGCAAAGGGAGCTTTTGCCATCTAAGCTGTTTATTAAACTTAGCTTCTTACGGGGGAGAGGGGAGGCTGGCCCTTCTGCCAGCATATCAGGGACATGTTTAGCAGAGGGGTAAGGATTGGGTAGGGGGATAATGTTCTTTTGTTCACTGGCATCATTGCTTTCCAACTGGTGCTGCTGGAGGTGAATGAGAGACACAAGGTGTCTCTTCCCTTTTCTTTCATTTATGTCTACTTTGACAGCACAGAAGGTAAGAGAAAGTGCTAGTCAAGACCTGCTCCCGAGATGTTAACTATGAGGGAAAGCTGGAGACTTGGTTTGGCCTATGCCAAGTGATTTCATAGGTGAAGTGAATGAGCTGCACAACTTGAGACCTCTGTATGAAGCTCATCATTCATATCCATTCAAGTTATGGGTAGACTGAATTTGTCATGAGTGATTTTTTTCCTGTGCACTAGCTGCTTCAGAAAAATACTTCTCCTGATGTAATGGGGATAGGGTCCTACACCCTGCATTAACTTCTCTTTCCTTCTGTAATGCAGTGCAGTCCGTTTGCACCAACAGTTGGGGAGAGATCATTGGCTGATTAATCCATCAGCATGAGAGTGATGTGTCATTGTTGGGAAAGCTGGCAGGCACTGTGTGTGCTTGATTTAAAAATGGAGGGAAGCAGTGAGGGGAAGAGGAGGAGGAGGAGAAAGAAGTCTGGGTTTTTTAAAGTTTTTACCAAGAATTGTACAGCGAACACTTCCCTGACTGAAAATGTTAACCCTGTGTCGAACCACTGAAGAATGTGAATTGCCATGGTCTTCTTTCAGATCAGTTCCCCACATGGACATTGATCCGCTTTAGTGGCGTATTTGCCTGCAATGCAGGACAAACAGAAATCAAGGAGTTGTTTTGCATCAGTAGTCATTGCAAGATGACACCTCACCAGTTGGAGTGGTTCTGATTAAGTGGACCTGCAGGATGTGTTAAATTAACCAGATTGCAGAGGCACAAACCCTGGCTTCCCTGTGAACCCTCAATGTTTACTTTCTTTGAAGAAATGCTTTATTTTCATTGCCACTACCAGCCTCCTCTCTAATCAGCATGCAGCCATGAGCCTTTGTGGCAGCAGCCCCATCCCATCCCTAGACAGAGCTCAGGCACATATGACCACTGCATTCCCACTCTCCTATGCCTCATGAAAACTCATTTCTGCTTGCCTTGAAATAACTTGATTGATTGATTGATTGATTGATTGATTGATTGATTGGTTGGTTGGTTGGTTGGTTGGTTGGTTGGTTGGTTGGTTGGTTGGTTGGTTGGTTGGTTGGTTGGTTGGTTGTTGAGGTCATAACATTCCCACATATACATCAACATAAAACAGTGTACTACAGCAAAAGAGTAAAACATATTTATGTAAGAGAATAAAACTTAAAAGTTTAAAATTAAAATGGTAAAAGAGATAAATATAAAAACCATTAAATGACATGGAATTACAATTTAGCTAAAATTCTTACAGGATTAACAAGTACTAATTTCTTCCTTATATTTATAGATAAAAAGATAAAAATAGCCACTTTGTGACTAACACGAAGAAAAACATCAGCCAATAACATCAGAAAATATAACAAATTCCTCATTTGAGCCAGAAAAACTTGCAAAAATTGATTCAGCAACTTATTATGAATGAACCCATAAAAAGGACAATATAAAACATAGTGTACTATGTCTTCCACCAGGTTAAGATTACAAGGACAGAGACGCTGCTCCACAGGTAATTTTTGATATCTGTCCTGTAAGTACTCAGATGGCATAGTTTGAAAGCGAGCACTAGTAAATGCCTTTCTTAATGGAGCATTAGAAAGGTCAGCTAAATAGGGAGAGAAGAATTTTGTTTTCCTTGATCCCAGGATACCACAAAGAAAATTTAAATTGTTGGACTATACCTATGTCCCAAGGGGCATCTTCTTCCAAAAGCCAACTATGAATTTTGCTTGGTTCCCAAGACATTGCAACCTCTAAGGAGGGCAAGGAATATAACTGCAAAATAAGGGACAGCAAGTTGTGCCACTGATTCCCTTCCTTACAGTACCAAAAACAGTATTTTACAAGATGGTTTTGCTATCAAGTTTCTTGTAAAATTTTAAAAATTTCAAGTGGACTCTTACTGTAACAGACAGTAATACAGATTCTAATCTTAAGTGTGCAGCAGGAGTTCTCTGCGGGAGACCCAAGAATGATTTCAAGCTGATCAAGTATCTTCTTGTTCCACCCCCAAATTTCAGCCCCATACAAGAGCTGCATGATAAATTTGCCCTGGAATTCTTTGAGGGCCAACTTTGCTTATTGTTTCTGGAAATACATGCCTTGGGGAAGAATTATACTACGTGCTTGTGCATTCACCTGTGCAATCCTCTTTTCCGCTGCCCCTCAGCACCAAGTTACAACTTTGCAAGCAGTTCATTACAAAGACATTCTCTTGCATCATTCTTGAAGTTTAAAATGGAGTAGTGGTGCCAGAGATCAAGCTTCCTTTTGCTCGGAACACAGTCTATCTCACCTACTGCCCCCACCTTGTTTCAAGGAACCTGGGGCTTTGGTGATCGGCTGGGAGGAAACAGCTCTGTGCTCTATTATCACATTGGAAAGAATAAATGTGGTCAGTTGCTTGGGGAATATAATTAGGAAAAAAAACTGTGAAAACTGAGAAGCGTGATGCTGTGATTAAGTAGCACTCTAAAGCACTTAAAATAAAAAAAATCACTGAATATTTGGATGAGGAGTTTCTTTGACTACCAAGCAGCCCAGAACAGCGTCTTTGTTCTAGAGAGTCACAAGTAAAGTTCAAAAACAGTTTTTTCCAAAAAATTTTGTGGGCTGGGATTTTTGTTATACACACCTCTACTCCCACCCTCCACCCTGCTTAAAAAGAGAAAAGGCAGCAGCGCTAGTTCTGGGGTCTAAGCAAACTGCTTCCATCACAATTCAGGATGCTCGTACACCTGCCAGCTTGGCTCACATCCTGTTTGCCAGTGGCAGTGTAGCAGCCAGTCAATCCACAGGCTGTTCAGTTGTTCACACTTAGGGTTTCGCCACACAGTGATGCCTGGCACGTGCTGTTTTAAGTGTTGGGTTTTGCAATTTTACTTCAGAACTGTAGTTATAAAAGAGCATCACTGTGGAGAGAGAAGGATCCACTCTTTTTATAAACAAAAAGTTGGGAGGGAGGGGTGGGGGAAGAAGCTCCTTTAACTCCTTAGCTGCTGAACTACACAGTCTCTTCCCCGCCCCCACAGATTTCACCCAAAGAGGGTGGGGAGGAGGAGACTCTGTAGTTCAGCAAACACTCTGGGTGGAATCTGCCACATCTTACAATAAAGAGGGTGGGGGAGACTGTGTAATTCAGCAACTAAGGAGTTAAGGGCACTAGCCAAAAGCTTCCTTTCTTTTTCATCCCCCCCCCAACTCTTTGTTTTACAAAAAGAGTGAATCTTCTCTATCCAACAAGAGATAGAGTGCAAGGGAGCAAGTGGAGCGCGCTTCCTCTCACTGCTGCCTGGGGGCTCCCCTAGCTCCCCTAAATGCACTCAGGAGCTGAGCACTCTGGCAGCGGAGAGAGAGAGCCAAGCACCAAGACTAGATGAGACGCCTAGAGAAAGAATCTCTACCAGGGAGAGGGGCGATTCTCCCTCTTCTCCCTGACAGACGTTCTTTCTCACTACATTTCCCTTCGAACCTTGCAAAAACTGCTGAATGTCCTCCACACATCTGATGTCTCGTCTGTTTTGACCCTTAGTTGCAGGAAGAGGCTACATGCAGTCATCAGAAGCTAACTCCTAGGTGATGAGGGATCAGCTGAGAGTCAGCTTTTGTTCTCTAGCTTGCAGAAGGGGGAGGAGAAATGGCCTGCTTTTCACCTCCCTTTTACAAAGGGAAGATGAGAAGCCAATCACTTCTACCTCTTCAACACAGCTTAAAGGGGAGGGAGGAGAAAAATCTACTTCTCATCTCCCTTTTGCTAGCAAAGAGAAAAGAAGCTGACTAGTTCTCATCTCCCTACTGCAGCCTTGAAGGGACAGAGTAATTTTTTCCCCAGGGCAGTGGATCAGAGGTCTGCTCTCTCCTAGGAATAATTGCTGGGTAAACAGTGAAACTGGGGAATCAGACGTCTTCCTGTGTAGGCTCAGGAGCCATAAGTGGCTCTTCAATATGCCACACATGGCTCCTCTAGGCATCATTTCCCAATGTGGCACCCATCCCATGTTTCAGAAGAGTGTGCAGACCATTGCATGGTGGGTTTGTGGTTGTTAGGTAGTTCCTACCATTAAATCACCACCACCAGAGGTAGTGGAGGACACGTAAGCTGTGCCTCCCTGAGGTATGGGCCTTGTGCCAGGGATGGAAGTAAAGAGCCCTTCTTTTCCAACAACTCCTTATTCTTCTCTGCAGTTTAACTGCTCTCATCCTAACACCCAACTGCTCTCATCCTAACACCCATGGTGGCCGCAGAGAAGGAAAGAAGACCACCACTGCAACAACCACCCAGCAAAAGATCAAAGTGGCCTCAGCTAGTGGTGGTTTACTCCCCTTTCTTCACAGTCAGCTTCTTCTCCTCTGGGAACCTTGGCAATCTCGTTTCACCTGAGCTGCTGTGGTTCATGTTGGGGAGAAACTAAGAAGGCAGTGAGGGAAGTAAAGGATGCATAGGCTTCTTGAGAGAAACTTCACAATGCTGCTAGCTGGCTGGCTCACATTAGGCTTCCACAGTGGGAAGTATGAAACCTCTTACTTCCCTCACTGCCATCTTGCTGTCTCCTTGCTATAAGGCAGAGTAGTCTTGGCCTTCTTGCTCTCAGCTGAGCTGTCAACCTCAAATCAGGGACAGAGAAAGAAGAGAGAAAGGGGAGCAAAGGGCACATACACTTACGATGGCTGGAGTCTGCTCTGGGTCAGCCAGCAGTGCTGGCTTGCAGCCTACTTCAGTATGCTCATGTGTCAAGATGTGGGCATCTGACATCGGAGCCCAAGGTAGGGGATGCTGCCGCTGGGTTGCTCTGTCAAGGTTATGCAGCTGGGAGCCTGGCGGATAAGCCTTGAGCCTGAATGTCCACCCCACAAAGGGGGAAGAAAACTAGTTATCTCTGAAATATATCTCTATACTAATAGTAAAGTGCCTAGCTATTGTAACAGAAGCAGCAAAACCAAGCCAACTACATATGAAGTAAAGGTTTCACATACTGTAGAACCTCCTCAGATATACGGAAATCTATAACCTTGTAATTTTTTAAAAAGTCTCTGGGAAGGAGTGAAACTGCTCTGGAAGGGAAAGAATGCGAGCAATTAAATGTCAGCTAAAAGAAAACTACATTCTCAAATACCTGAAAGAACCATACAAGGAAAAGTATTGGAGATGGGTTCTAAAATTTTGCCACCTCCCATGATTCTTCACATGCAGCCGGTTTATTTTTTTACTAATAATTTACTCCAGGATAGTTTATGTTCTTTGAACTTATTCCACTTGATCAAGATAGGTAATATCCTTTAATGGACAACTGTAGACTATTTGTCTAACCAGGATTAATAATTATACCTAACACTATAAAAAATCACAAGCAATCAGAGAGGAAAGAATATCAAGCAAGAAAGATTACCTACATTCTACTTAACATTCAAAATGTATGAATGCATTCTACAATAGCTATTGTTTGCTGCCATTATCTTTGATTTAGAAAAGAATGCATTAACTTTATGAGAAGCTTCATTGTAATAATGACTGATAACATCAAAGCTACAAATGTGTTTTAAGAGTACTTGTCTGCTTTTTGCAGCAGACTAAAATTAACAAACAGGAAAACCTGCTTTCAAATCTAAAACAAGACAAACCTAGACCTTAGAGATTCATATTCTGCAATTCGTAGGGGGGCAGGGATCTGCTGGTCATCCTAATCTATACCTATAAAAACGAAGCCGTGTTCCAGATGACTCACTGCTTATCCCAGAGCGCAGGCGCGATAGCGCGCCCCTAATGGGGATAAGCAGAGAGTTACTCCCCAACAGCACTCCCTGCCTGCAGTGGCCCGTTCTGGCCCCAACTAGATTGGAACAGGCCACTGAAAGGCGCACCAGCCCACCAGCGCACCTAGCGCCATCCACCTGGCGGTGCTGCCTGCCTACAGCGGCCCAATCTGGCCCCGATGGGGCCAGAATGGGCTGCTGCTGGGCACAGGAGCCTGCCAGCCTGTCTGGCGCCGTCCCTGCTCCTGCAAGCACTCCCCACCTCAGTGACCCGTTACGGCCCCAACACTTGCAGCAGGCAAGGGGGGTGGCGAGCACCCCAGCTTCTTCCTGCCCAGTTGATCAGTGGACAAGGAGAGACAGCAAGCCCGCCACCTTCTCCCTGCCCAACTGATCAGCGGGCAAGGGGAAGCAGTGAGCCTGCCGCCTTCACCCTGTGCAGCTGATGGGGGGGGGGAGGCTGATGCCTTCATCTTCTCCAGTTGATTGGCCAGGGACGGGGCTGGAAGGGCGAGGGGACCTCGCCTGCCAGCCCTCGTTGGCCCGTTTTCCTGCAGCCCTCCCCAGCCCCAGCTTTCTACAGCCTGTTGTATTCTCACAATGGGCTTTGTTGCTAGTACTCCAATATTCTATTTCTTTCAGTATATACATATTACATAACAAGATATATGTTAACAAGTATTAACATAAAGATACACAGTATACAAAAAGGCAAGAAAACTTGAACACAAAATAACAAACATTTCCAAATTTATGCACATCATTACATTGCAACATAAATGCATAGCTTGACCCTACAGCATGCTGTACAAAACAGTAGACACAAGTTTTCAGGATCTTAGGCTTGGAACTGCATTCCTCTAAACTAATACATTGATGGTCACATGCAAAAGAATGAAGTGGGAATGAGGGTGCTGTCAAGGTAGTATAGTATAGACTGCACCATATTAGATTATTGGCAGTGAATTGGAACACAACCCTCCATTAAAAATTCCCTGCAAATAGAAAACAAACACAGCAGGCAAAGACAGGTGGTAGAAACCTTCTCTGTGCGCTGTGCTAGTTTTCCTCTTGCAAAAGAATGAAGTGGGAATGAGGGTGCTGTCAAGGTAGTATAGTATAGACTGAACCATATTAGATTATTGGCAATGAATTACACATTGGAACACAACCCTCTATTAAAAATGTTCTGCAAATAGAAAACAAACACAGCAGGCAAAGACAGGTGGTAGAAACCTTCTCTGTGCGCTGTGCTAGTTTTCCTCTGGCAAAAAGTTTACTTTGCATAGGTATATTCAAAACTAGTTATATATCACTCAGCAGTTCAGCTAGTACCTTGCTTGTTGGTTGTAGTCAGTGAATCAATAGTTTGATAAGCTGTTTAGATGTGTCCAAACAAATCAGGTTGTGTCCACTTGTATCACTGGACTGCTTTCTCCTCAGTAATACTTCCTTTTGAGGAGTATGCTGTTTAATGTGTTTGTTTGACAGAGCACAACTTTAAAATTCAAGAACTTGAAATGACATTGACCAACAAGGTTTTTTTCCTGTGTATTCTTTTTTTTTTTATAATATTTTTTATTTTTCAATATCTAACATACAAAACTACTACATACATACATACCCTACAAAACAGTAACTACAAAAGACTACAATAGCACAAGGGATGGGAAGGAAAGGAGAAAAAAAAGAAAAGAAAGGGGGGGTGGGGAAAAAGGGGAAGGTAATCTACAAACACTAAACACTACGTTTCATGTTTTCCCTTCATACTGCCATTATTCAAAAGTTAAAGCTTTATATTATATTGATGGAGTGGTTGACCTTACTAAATGCAAATTACAATTTAAATTCAAATTAAATTTTTCTTCCCCTCCTGGGTCCCGGATGCAATTCTCTCTGAGCAGCTGCAGCCGCAGTGCTCATTTCCTCCCCCTCCCCCTCAGACTTCTCCTTTTCGACTTGCTTGGTGCACTGAAATTCCGGATTTTTATCCTCAAAATCCCTTAGTTGATCTTCTGATAATAACTTGAAAGCTTGATCTTTGTGACTGAACCAGATTCCTTCCGGAAATAACCATTTGTACTTTATTCCACGTTCTCTCAGAAGAGCTGCGAACTTTTTATACTTAAAACGTCTTTTCCAAACTAGAAATGGGACGTCTTTCAATATCTTAACTTTATTACCCAAAAAGTCCAAATCCGCATTGTATGAATTATATAGGATAGTGTCCCGGATCCTCTTAGATGAAAAATCAATGATGATCTCGCGAGGCAACTGACGCTTCATTGCATATTTTGAAGTAGCCCGACGGACTTCCAAAATGGCGCTTTTTACTTCTTCTTTAGTTGCCCTCGCGGGTGTCGCCAATAGTTCCGAGACCAGACCCCGTAAATCCTCATTTTCCTCCTCTTTCACATTCTGGAGACGCAAAATTGTCTGTGTTCGTTCCACTTGTAGCCCAATCAGCTGATTCTCCACCAGTTTGAGCTCTTTATTCGTAGCCTTCACGAGTGACGCACTTTCCCGAGCAGACTTCTCTGCCCCCCCGCTGCTTCCTTAATGGTTTTCACTTCGCTCTCAATTAAGCCCACCCTTTGATCTGTTTCATTCAGCTTGTCAACAAAGGGTTTTATAGCTTCACCAACCGCCCTCCGCACTACCTCCTCCAACGACTCTCCCTCTAGGGCAGCCGAAACTGACTTGCCCAGGGCAGGACTTTGTTTTTTTGTTGCCATTTTAGGGGGGGGGGGAACCGCCAGCCGGATTCTGAAACTCAGCAAAGGGGAAGAACAAGCCTTCTTAGCTTCAGATCCCACCACTCCTTCACGTACGCTTGTAGTATCAGAAGGGATTCGCTTACTTGCAGGCTCTCGCCTAATTCTGCTCTTTGCCGTTTTCCATGGCCCGGCAGCACTCGAGGCGCCGCGCACGTCCGCCGGCCTCCGTAGGGACAAACGGGCAATTAACCCCCCGCATTGATTCCGGGGGGCTCTTCCCGCAGCGTCCCGGACCCAGCCTCCCTCACTGGGAGTTTTGGGGGCTAATCTTCGCAGATCAGCCGCCCGGACAGGGTGCTCAGGCGCTTCCTCTCGAGCCCGCGAAGAGGAGCGTCCGACATGGCTGAGAAAACGAAACCGAATCGGTTTTTTTCCTGTGTATTCTGACGGTCAATACCTTCAGAATATACAGGCAAAAAACAAAACAAAAAGGAAAGAAAATTTTCTGGCTGTGATAAGCCAGAGAAGAAAAAGAAATGGAAAGATGCTGCCAACCAATCAAGTGTAAAAGCAGCACATAAACTGCTAGCCTAGCTTAAATGTTTTTAAAAGAGACATCCCATAATAACTCAGTGTATAGTAATCTTGCATTGGTGATCAGCAGTTACCTAGCAATAATGGCAAATCCTGACACTGCACAACTGCAAAACTCATGATGATATTGCTTTCAAGCAAATCTTCAAAGAATCATAGAGTTCAAGATGATCAAATGACAGATTCCACCTGACAGAAAAAATAGGCACTTCAAAAAAAGGTAGCTTCAAATGTTGATGGGTGTATTTGGAAAGCTCTCAGCATCTTTAATACCTACTAACTTGCACCAGAACAAGCATCCCTGAAAAGAAATTGGCAGATTTGTATATAGCCAAGGAGGATGAAGCTGTTTCAAATGGCTGCACAAAACTGGGTTTAAGCTAGAAATCCTGCACCCTCACTATCACGTATCATCCATTGCTTGAAACCCTTCATCGATAAATATGGCCAAGATGTCTAATGTTTCAGGTAGACAACACAATATTAATATAACACATCCACTGATCATAGATATGTATAAACCATGTAATTATTATGAGACTAAGTAATATTCAAAACAATCTCATAGCTACTTAGGAAATGAAGAACACATGCATTAAATGCCAGTTATTGTGAAATCAGCAAATGTATAAGTCTTTTCATGTCTGCTTTCACAACAGTTTAATACCATCAAGGGGCAGTGCCTCTACTGAATTGTCATAAAATGATTCTGTCAAGTGGCCAAAAGAAGCAATTTTTGAAAAATGCAAAAGGAAGTTCAACTGGATAAAGATGACCTGCTACTATAGGAAGTCTGCATCCTTAGCTGTAACTCCTACCCCAATAGGAGATGTGTTGTATGCCACATCTCTTTTGCTTATATATAACCCACTTTTCAGTTTCTCGATTTTCACTCACATTGATTCTATACCACTTTTCAGCATCCACTTTGTCTTATTACTCTTTTCCTCATTATTAAACACTTATGTGCCAAAGAACATTGTTCTAGAGTTCAGAAGAGCACTTGAGTGACATGATCCTTGTACACTTGTATTTTCTAACCTTTAGCTAGCCAACCACTAAGCGTCTACTTTTTTCTACCAAGATGTCTAGCACAGCAGTTTTTTTCCCAAAGCATAACAGAAACATTTACTTCATACCTGAATCTATACGTACACTGGGCTTTCAGCAAAATAGCCCAGAATAGCTTGAAAGAAGCTGAAAATAGAATCATCTGGGATTTCCTCTGAAAATAAGATACTCACCCTGGCATGACAGCAGGAGGGATGACAAGTATTAGTGCAAGTCGGGCCCGATGCAGTGCTTCTGAGAGGTGAGTGAGCAAATGAATCAGACCCCTGCAAGACAAATACAACATTAGGCCTACAGGGTTTTTTAAAAAATCATGAAACAATACTACCCATGTTAAGCTTCTCAGTTTAAAATCTACACTGCAACAGAAACTATCCCAGAACGCTACAACTTTCCTCAAAGATGCATAGGCTGCAACAAGAAAGACAACACAGTAGGAAAAATTGTTTACCCCTTTATTTTAGGGTTAAGAAGATACACATGTTCTGTTCCCTAGCTGCTTTATCAGGCAACCAAACTCAAGCCCCCTTCTCATTATGCACATAATCCTTCCTTCCTTGTTCCATGGGATCCGATGTATCCTATGCCTTACCTCTCTGGCTGGTGAGGAGCAAGGACGTTTACAAGACCCCTCGGGAAATGTTGAAGCCCTGACTGGAACTGTGGCTCTTCCTTACTGCTGGAGAGTAGCCACCACAGCGTATTTGCCTGGCTTTCCTCTCTCTTGCACCTCCTCTAATTCTCTGCTTGCTGCTACTACAGTAGATTTGCAATTCTACACCATCAACAGTTGTTCAGTGTATTTATTAGATACTTTTAAGAATGTGAAGATGGTGAAGTAAAATAACATCTTATAAGCTTTTTGGCGACAGCTGAGTTCAAGGTAAAGAAGAATATCATGAAGAGCAATGTTACCTTTTTTACATTATTGGAACACTACAATAGTGACTGAAAATTTGCAGTAAGAAGTACTTGCCATGATTAAATTTGAATATTATGAAGGACCTCTTGTATGCCCTTGATTGTATGTGTGTTTCTGTTTTTAGTTGTTGGTCTATATTGTCCTTGGCTTCGTTTGGTATCACTTTTATAATTATCTATATATATAAAGACAAGTGTCCTGACTGACTCATCAACGCCCAGCCCAAACCCCTGGACCTAGAAACGTGAAATCTGGGCAGGACGTTCCTTTTGTGGTGTAGGGGCTCACTAAGAAGGGATTTTAAGAAATTCGCCCCCTAAGGGGGTAAGAAGGGGTAAAATGTGTTTTCCCACAGAGATACAACTTCCCTGTATGGCTGGCAGGCTTCTCCTCCCCTGCCAACTGCCAACTCAGCCACTCTTCCCTGATTGGGCTAGCTTTCAAGGTCATTTGCATATGAGGCCAACATTCTAAACGGTTGCTAAGGGAGTCAGTGAATGTGTCCTGAGGTAAAATGCACATCCCAGTCTTCCCCTAAAATCTCCCTGTGGTGTAGAGTTGCCAGCCTCCAGGTGGTGGCTGGAGATCTCCCAAAATTACAACTGATCTCCAGGTGACAGAGATCAGTTCCCCTGGAGAAAATTGCTGCTTTGGATGGTGAACCCTATGGTATTATACCAATCTGAGGACCCTCCCCTCCCCAAACCCCACTCTATCCAACCTGGACCTGGAAACCCTACTGTGATGCCTACCTGCTTGCACCCCCCTCTCTCTGATGGGTCAGCTGTGGAATTCTGTGTTCTGAGGTAAAAATAAGGTCAAGGACACTACAGACAGTTGAAGAAAGACAGTACAAGACTCCTGAATAGGGATTTTATATAAAAGTCAGTAAGGCAACTGAGTTTTTAAGTGTTCATGGGAAGATGGTGCATGACCTTTCTAGGGGCCATTTCAATGCAAACCTCTCACATGAACCTGCTAAAGTGCCCACCACGCCACCCCTCCCTCAGTCCAACTCCAAGTCACACCCCTCATGGTCATCACCTCTTACTGCCACCAATAAGCCTTCTGGCAGATGTCGTGCAAGATACACCAATGCTAAAAGGAGGAAGCAACTTAGAGATGCGGAAAAGAAATATGCACATCATACTCCTGTGGTGCACCAAGCAGCAGTGGCCAAGTACCAGCAAGATCACCCCGAGGTGCACAGAGTGGCAGAGTCTCTCTATGAGCAAAGCAATCCTGGAAGACAAGTAGAGAGGTGCTGTCATAGTACAGCCTGAGCTTGACGAGTCCTCAGAGGAGGAGGAGCTGGGACAGCTGATGCTTGCTGACAGCCTTGCTCCTCCTGAGGAGGAGCAGCCTGTCTCCCAGCAGCCGACCACAGCTGAATGGTCAGATGCTGAATCCCAGCCAGAAGCTCCCCTTCCCCACCCAGAGCCACCAGCCCAGACACAGCCAGCTTCCTTATCCCCTCCAACATCTCCAGACTATCGAGAACAACGTCGGCGTATCAGGGACAGAAGAGACTTACAGACCCGATGTCAATCTGCACGCCTCCGGGCTCTGAACAGGCCAGCCTTCTCAGAGGAAGGAGGGGCTTCAGAGGAGGAGACTTGAAGCAGCTGTGCTAGCTGACCGAATGCTCTCAGAGTATAAAAGCCAGAGGGAGGGCTCCTTTCAGCGTGGCTTCAACGAGTTCTCTGAGCTGCTACTGTGCTGCCTGCGTTTGCTCTTTGGAACTGTCTCTCTGACCTCCGACCCGGCTTGTCCTTGACTACTCCCTTGATTTACGGACTTTGCACATTCCTCGCCTTGCCAGCTGGACCTTGTTACCTGTCAGCAGCACTCTGCAGACTCGGCAGCCACTTGAAGCAGGACAGGTGCTCACTTCCATGGAAGGTCAAGGCTCACTCAGGCATGGCCTATGATCCTTCGCTAGCTTCAAACTGCCTCTTAACCTCATCCATGCAGAAACCCCCCTGTTCAGCATCTTAAAACAAAGCAACATGGCCCAAGTGCTGTGGAACTGTAAGCTCATTGTTTGGGATGAGAGCACCATGGCACACAAGGGGTGTTTTGAGGCACTGAGCATAATCCTAAAAGATGTCAGGGGAAACGAAAGAGTGATAAGGGGAGTCACTGTGATGCTGGCTGGAGACTTCCAGCAGACTCTGCCAGTAGTCCCAAGGGGAACTCAAGTGACAAGGTTACCATGTGTGTCAAGGCATCATATCTGTGGCCCCTCATCAGGAAACTCTCACTAAGAAAGAACATGAGGGTCCACTTGACCGGTGGGGAATTCTCTGAACTCCTATTAAAAATAGGTGACAAAGAGTATCCCAAGTCCAAGGGAAAGGTGACCATCCCTGCAGGCCTGGGCACAGTACAGACGACCCTAGCAGACCTAACAGCCACGACATACCCTGATATCGCCACTATTACAGAGAAGTCCATGGACTGGCTATGCAAGTGTGCCATTCTAACCCTCAAGAATGACAAGGCTGCCATCATTAATGAAACACAACTCCCTCAAAGGGGCAGAAATGTACAGATCTGTGAATTCAGTGGGGCAAATGGATGACGCGGTCCACTACCCATGTGGAGTTCCTCAACACACTCAACCCTCCTGGTGGCCCAGCCCACAAGCTTCTCCTCAAAGTGGGGGCTCCAGCGATGCTGCTCTGGAACCTCAACCCACCCAAACTCTGTAATGGAACTAGACTGTGAGTGAAAGCCCTCCACAGGAACGTCATCGAGGCAATATTGTTCAACGGTAGTGCTCGAAGGGAGTCGGTGTTCATACCAAGCATACCATTCGTATGCTTTGAATTCATACCATTCGTATGCTTCGAATTCATACCATTCGTATGCTTCGAATTCAAGAGACAGCAGTTCCCCCTCAAGGCCTGCTTTGCTATGACGATCAACAATTCCCGGGGAAAGACACTGAAGGTGGCAGGAATTGACTTGAAGGAGGATTGCTTCTCACATGAGCAGTTCTATGTGGCCTGCTCATGAGCTCACCCAGCACCTGGTGATCCTAGCAGCTGAGGGGAAAACCATCAATGTTGTCTACAAAGAGGTCCTTCAGTAGAAAAAAAAACAGTTGTACGTATTTTTCACTTTATTTCTTGCACTACAGTCTTTTCCTTTTAAACATCTCTTCAACCAACATTACATTTCGAAATTCACTTTATTAGTTTTAGGCATCAATACACTTCGCTTTATTCAAAAACTTTTGTGAGGCTCGGGTACTATGCTATTATACTACAAAACCAACTAAAAAAAACCCTCCACAAACCAAAAAATGTTACATACCCTTAAGTATTATAACTGGATTTAAAGTAGTTAAATATTGTAGCAAAGCACGGGCATCAAGCTGGTCTTCAATATTTAAAAAAAGAATGTGAAGATCCTCACTTGTAGGCCATGAAGAATCAAAGCTTTACTAGTAAAGTCAATAGACAACCAGTTGAGAAGACACAAATGGTTTCCAAACAAGGACAGGCTTGTGTGGTTTCCTTGTGGCTGGTATGGCTGCAAATACAGCAGAGCAGTAACAGGGCTTCCATATGGTAGGTTTCACCACAGTTAAAGGTAAAGGTACAGTTAACTTGCCCCAAATACCTCTGCTTTTTTTTCAGCGGGAACACGGTGGAACGCAGTTCTGTTACCTCTCTAAAGTAATCATGTGTCTGGTGGCCCCACCCTTGATCCCATTTCTTCCCTGTGTGCAGCCCAAGATGCTCGACTCTTTCGCAGCACGCTGAGCAAAACAAAAACAGGCCCCACGCCCCAGCTTGCCGCTTCTTCAAGTGCTTCCCCCTGACCAGAGGCAGAAGGGAGTCTCCCCGCCCGCGACAGCGCGTCAGGCAGCGAAGCAGCAGGCATGGCCAGTTGGTGCAGATTTCCTATCCTGGGCATGGAGACCAGGTGCTGGCGCTTCACCTTCCCGGTGTTCCTCTACTCCAGCCCTGCGACTAGGCAACCCGAGCTCTTGGGCTTGCTCAGACCGGTGGTGTAGTATGGGGGGACAGAGGGGCAGTCACCCTGGGCACAAAAATTTTAGGGGGTGCCACACTGAGGAGAAACTGTGCTTTGTCTGCGGGAGGCTGCCAAGCTGGCCCTCCTGAAGTGGCTGCTGGCCGAGGAGCATGCTGAGCTGGCGGCGGCAGCATGGGTTGTTGCGCCGAAGGGCTGCCAGGTAAGGGGCGGGGAGGCGAGCAAGCCCAAATCGTGGGAGCACTCCTGAGGGGAGGCCATGCCCTGCATGGTGACATCACTTCTTGGAAGTGATGTCTTCACACGGTCCCAGGAGCATGCATACAGTGCCAGGAGCGCCACGTCCTGCTGGGAGTTGACCCGGGTGATAACAACCAACACTACGCCACTGAGTTCCACCACCTCTTTTCTCAGAAAAAAAGCCCTGATTATATCGCTATAACAGTATGTGTTAACAGATTCTTTGAATTTCCTGCTTATATGTTTAAAATAAGGGTTGGGAGTAACAGAAGGAGCTATAGACATTTCTTTAAACAGTGAAATTTGGGGATTCAGAGAACCACTTGCACATATTGTTAGAACATTTAATTTTTAATTGCTGGTGTTTTTTAAAGCTTCCTGGTGGCAGAGGAGGAAATGGCCTCCATGGGTACAATGTCAGGGGGAATGGCTGTCATGGGGATGGGAATATATTAATGTTCCCTCCCACATGGGAGCCATTCAGGCTTCCCAAAATTTCACAGCAAAGCAAGTTTTAGAACGATCAGGAAAAAGCTGGGAAAACCTTGGGTGGCATACAAATGCTGAGGTGAAGTAGGGAAAAAAACGCCTTTTCAACAGCATTGAGCTCAGAGAAGATAACCCATGTGAAAATGACCATGGTGATCCTGATTTCTCACACAATGCAGCACAACACATCTCCATTTTTCTGTCATATTCAAAAATTATTGAATTTGCAGTAGTTGCATTGCTTTGAGCTTTATCTTACTTCACAGAATATTAGACTAAAGATAAGAAGTGATGCCCCAATCAGAGAACTGTGTGGTGGGGGAGGAGTAAGTGAATACTCAGTAGGGTTGCTAGACCTCATGGTATGGGCACACCAGTAGAATTAAACAATGCCAAAGCAAAACAATTACCGGTGTTAAAGAACTCCAGGTTGCACTCTTCACTTGTAAAAAAAAAATTCTATTTTTCTTATACCTTTTTTTTAAAGTGCAAAAGTGCTCTAAATGTGCATACAGTGATGACCAATAAATAACAATAAATAACAGACAATGAATTTCATAGGTAAAGCACACTTGACTGAGCCATGAGAGAGAAGGAGATTGTGGTTTAATATTGAAGCCTGAGGAAGTTGAAGCTATACGAAACGGGTATTGGAAACTTGCTAGCTAAAACCCGTAGCTGCAGTTACCTCTCAGCAGCAGCATTTCACGCTGCACTTTGGACAGGGGTGGAAGCAACCCCTACATTGCAACCATTGTGCTATATTGTGGAGGTGGAAGACAACGTTTTTGGCAACTTGGTTGGTTGTGTAATATATACCCATTTCTTATAGGACCAAGGACTACTAAATTCTACCAGTTGGACTCAGTCATACATCTGTGTGCTTTACCTATGAAATTCTGTGTCTGTTATTTATTGTTATTTATTGGTCATCACTGTATGCACATTTAGAGGATTTTTGCACTTAAAAAAAAAGGTATAAGAAAAATAGAAAAAATGTTTACAAGTGAAGAGTGGAACCTGGAGTTCTTTAACACCGGTAATTGTTTTGCTTAGACCTCATGGTATGGCAACAGGCTTCTTGCCAATCACTTCTGAAATAAAAATTCTGCCAGCCTCTGTGCCAATATGTCACTTCTGGGTACAATCCAGAAGTGACAAGGGTAGCTCTAGAAATCCCCTGCCACTGGGAGAGTAAGGGGACCTGGCAACTCTAGATTTGGAATATGACTTGCTTATCTCATAATGCTCACAATACTTTTGAGTAAAACAGCATTCTCTTGAAAGTTCCTCTCTCATTTTGAATGTACAAGGAAGGCTTTGGTTAACCAGACAGCTTTGCACATACACGCACCTAAGTTCTTCAATATTATTCAACACTTCCAGGGAAGCAGGTTTTAATTATTATTTTCTAAAAAGTTCTGTCTGCACTGCAGTGCTCTTGAAACAGGGTAAAAAAACACAAAGAAAAAAAGCTCTCTTTCTAGGAGGAGGATTTTTCAAATTATATATATTTCTTCAGCACTAGAATAAAATAGCACCCAAAGGAGTACTATTGTGCTCTAGTGCAAAGAAAAATATTGAAATATATATATTCTAAAATGCCATAAAAAAATCTCTTCTCTGGAAGAAATAACTTTTCTTCCAGTGCATGTCTTTTTATTTCATCCTTCAACAACCCAACAGCGCTCCAACGCAGAGAAATTTTTAATTAAAAAAATTAAAACACCCTTACCTAGGAGAGAAAAGTTTATTTCCTTGGATTTTGCAGTGAACATTTAGCCTGCAATATCAATAAGCATGCAGTAGCATAATAAGCTGGAACCATTGTCAGAAAAGGATGAGCTTTTTCCTGAACATGCCTCCCAAAAGTCAGTCAGTACCAAAACCTTTTCAAATAAAATAGAATATGGTCATTTCTTCTGGGTAGTCAAAACTGTATGTCATTGACTAAAAGTCCTCCAAAGAAAGGAAAACCTCTCAGGCTAGGATGGACAGAAAACTCCTTACATTCTTTGTTACAGACTCTGCTGGTCTTCTTTTACTCTGGAGTAACATGTATTAGAGGTTGTCGAGAAACTGACTTTACCTAGTCTTTTGCTTTCCAAACCTTTGACTTAGGTTTCTAGGCCTGTTTAAACATATAGAGAGCTGGTCTATGAAAAAGTGTATTCAACATGATTTTGCAGTTTTCAGAAGTGGAACTGACGAATGCAGATACAAAATGACATCATAGCTTCAAGGTCAAGCCAGAAGGGAGTTTTTGCACTTACATTTCATCATCAATGCAAGGGATTGTTGGTGTGTATGTGCCTGCTGCAGAGGAATGTCCTACACCCGATTGGTCAAGTGAGATAACATATATATATATATAAGTGGATTCGGCACCCCAGCTTCCTGACCTCGATGGGGCAGTACTTGTACTGGCCCCAAGAGTCAGGAGCCTGGGAGTGATCCTGGATGCCTCCTTGAATATGGAGGCTCAGGTCGCTGCGGTTGCCAGGTCCTCCTTTTTCCATCTACTACAGACTAGGCAACTTGCCCCCTATCTCTCGACCAGTGACTTAACTACAGCGATTAAGGCAATGGCCACCTCTAGGCTAGACTACTGTAACGCACTCTACACAGGGCTTCCCTTGAATCTGATCCAGCGGTTGCAACTGATCCAAAATGTAGTGGCATGTGTCATCACTGGAGTGCCAAGAAGTGCACATATTACCCCAGTACTGCGCCAGCTGCATTGGTTACCAGTGGAGTACCGAATCAAATTCAAGGTTTTGGTATTAACCTATAAAGCCCTATGCAGATTGGGACCTGCGTATCTTTGGGACCGCCTCTCCCCATGTGTGCCCCAGAAGACGCTTCGATCCAGTGAAAAACAACTATTAATGGTCCCTGGCCCCAGGGAGGCCTGCCTAGCGTCAACCAGAGCCAAGGCCTTTTTGGTCCTGGCTCCAACCTGGTGGCTCTGTCTAATGAGACCAAGGCCTGGCAGGACCTGTTAATAGTTCTGCCAGGCCTATATGACGGAGCTGTTCCACCAGGTGTATGGTTGATGCTGGGTTGGGCCCCTGCCGGCTGAATAGGGTAGAATGGAGCCCTCCCTTTCAGAACATCCTTCTCCAAAGACATTTTTAAATGCTCAATTATCTTAAGTGACCGTGGAAATGGTTTAACTGAATTATTTTAGTGCTGCGCTGTATTTGTATTTTAAAATATTTATATTGTATTTATTGTGTTTTAACTGCAAATTTTAATATGCATAAATGTAATCAGCCTTGAGCTTGCAATATGGGCAAGGCGGAATAGAAATCAAAACAAACAAACAAATAAAATACAGAGAGGGGCTTATGATAGTGCCATATTCATAAGCTTTCTTAATATCATGAAGGCAAGTCTGACCACTAACAGTAGGGCTGGGAACTCTCTCTCATTTCCACAGCTGAGGGTTAGTTAGAGAGACTAGTAGTGGCGATGTTACCCTGGGAAGGGAGGATTCACTTCCCAGCTTCGAGTGTTTTGCTCTTGCCTTTCCACTCAGGCCTGCTTGTGGATACACGGGGTCATGACAGCGATGCTTAAACTATTGTACCCAGTGTCACACACAGATAACAGGAAAAGGCAGTATCAGCAATTAGAACATTTAGCACAAAATATCATACTTCCTATCACCCACCTACAGAGGCCACAGAAAGATTTCAGCCGTGTTTCTCCCAGGGTGATTTTATACTCTCAAGACATCCATCAATGTGACATAGGTTTTACTAAACTTGGTATTGTATACCTTACTAAATTTATAGAAAGGGTAGGAGAAGGATGGCATGAAAAAAGCCAAAATTATTAAGAACTGACAGGCTATCTTGTCAAACCATCTCTCTGGTCCAAGAGAACTTCATGCCGATTTATGGGATTAGTAGGTAACACTCAGACTTCATTTAAGAGCACTGTCATTTGTCACCTAAAATGAATTACATAAAGGGAGAAGGATGGCATGCCACTATCCCCAAACAATCCTTGCTGAATGTCCATTTAAAACATCCTATAAATTACATGGTTGCTTCTCTCAAGAGTAGTCTTTTGGTGTTTAGTACTGTATTTTCCAATATTGCCACTGTCAACTTGGAACAGAAGGATAAGAAAGCCCAGTATCCCATTTTTAAAAGTATAATGAGCTAGGAGAAAACTCCATCTTCATGCCAAAACATAGTTAAATATTCATTATATACTTTGCCATTGTCAATTTTTATTCCCTCTAAGGCACAGGCCACTTTGACAGTCTATTCGAAACCAATTAAGTTTAGCTAAAAAAATACTTTATGGTCATAATTCTAATAACTAGTATCAGCCTTGCCCCATCCCTCCATTAACTATATCTACAGACACAGGTGTCACAGAATTGCTTTTGCCCAAGTAAAAGCAGAAAAGTTTACCCTAATCCACAGTATTTGTCACATGCCCTTTATTTCTTAATTTACCTGTAACTAATATTCATATTTAATAGTCCAACTTGGACCAAAGGAAAATCAAGAGATCAACAAAATAAAGCTGCCCTTGAAGATAAATAATAAAACTGTCTCAGTTCAAAAGCGGTTGTCAATTGTCCTTTCAGAGCCTAGGTAATACCAAGGAAGCAACTTACGGTAAGCCTTTGATTAATAGCTAAAATGTCCAAGCCTCAGACTGGAGCACTAACATGCCAATAGGACTTTAAGTTCTTTTACTCCCAAAGTTAATAAGATGTCTGAAGGTCAAATGCAGATGTGTCTGCAGCACTTACAAAAAGCAGCACTTTCAAGTTATCTGTGTGACAGCGGCACCATCTACTGTCTATTATCTGCCTGTACAGAATTAAACTCATGCCTGTGTTCAAAATGATGTGAAACCTCCTTAGTGCATTGAATTGTCTAAAATGACAAGTTCTAATATTATCCAACTACTTGTGTTACTTCAGCTCTGCAAACACGTGAACTTGTATATTCAGACTGGTATAGGGAATTAGCTTGCTTTTTTGTGCAGGGAGTGGGAACAGATATCTTTACCTAATGAAGTGGCTGTGAGGAGAATGATTCAGCAGGAAAAGGACAACAGAACAGGTTTAAAGGGTCTTAAAAGGAATATGGAGTTTATTGGGGGTCTGGGTACAACATTAGGAAGGGGGAAGGAACTTAATCCTACTAGCAAATATTAAAACAAAGCACAAGCAATCAGAACGTTTCCAAACAATACCCAGAAAACATCAGCCCAAACTATTTCAATTGCAGCATCAGTCACCTTAAAGCTTAAAGTGTAAATGTGGGGGGAAATGGGGAAGAGGACAGAAGAGAAGTGAATGTCTAGTCTTTCCAACTAGCAGAGAGAAGCAGAATGCTAGCTCCCTTTGTGATGTAGTGTGAATTGGAAGATAAGGGGAGATAGATTAAACAAGGGGAGCCAAAATATAACTTTCCTAGTCTGCAGAGAAATAAGGAGAAGGAGGAAGGATCCAGTGTACAGAAAGTCTGTTGCAGTCCGTGGGAAGCCCAGGCGGACTGATTTCAGCCAGGGTAAGCCAGATGTGGGGCTGGGGTAGCAGGAAGGATCTAGAAACCAACAACAAAAATTTGGGGCTGAGAGGTGGCTTTTATGCACCCCTAGTTGCAATGAGAGGAGACAGTGTCTCTGCTGCAATGGGACTGGGTCCAGGCTAGAAACTTTGGACTTGATTGGAAGGTCTGGATTTTAGGAGAGTTGAAGGTAGTGAGAATTCCAAACATGGACATGACTAGTTTGCCTGACAGGGGGCCAGCTCAGGCCTGTTGAACAAAGACTGGGTAGTAGCTTGATTGACTTAACAAAGGCCAGAATATGGCTGATGTCCTATCCTTCTTTATAATTAATTAGCTCCAGGAATTCTGCATTGTAAAGCGGATTCCTTGATAGTCTTGGTTTGCCCAGCAAACTATAATCTTTAAACACGGCTTGAATTGCAGGGGCCTTTAGAACTCAACTATTGTCAAGGGAGTGTCCAGGTTCCTAGGAGCGGCTGGCTGTCTTCCTGTCTGTGAGTCAACTTTTCCATCCCTGCCACCTGATCTTAATATCTAAGTGTGATATCAAGCATGGTCTCTCTTCCTCCTGCAAGTCCAGGCAGCACATGGCCAGAGAAGTCATGGAGGCGATCAGAAAACATGGCTCCTGCCATGTTGAGCACACATACACTTGTTGGGGGCAGGAGCTGCTGCATTCAGGATGATCAGGATTGTTTAGTTCCATGGCCTCTGATAGTTAGCCAAAAGGGCTAACATTTAAGTGCAATTTGGTATAACCTGGTTTACAGGGAAATAATCAGAGGGATGGGGTGCTTACTGGAACCAAGGAGAGGTGGTCTTTACTCTTGTTAGATACAGCAGCGAGCGAGCGAGAGGAGAAAGATACAGGAAGGTATAAGAGCAAGGGATTCCTCATCAAACCAGGTTAGTCCTCCACTGGAATAATTCTAAAACCAATCAAAACTATCAAACTTACTATTAAACTCTTATCATCAGGTGTGTCTGCACAACCAATCCTAACTGTACAAGTAATTCTGATCAAATACACACTAGAAAATCACACAAAACTTTTAGCAAAAAGTCTAGTTAAGGAAACAAGTAAGATTAGCCAGAGTTCAGAACAGAAAGTCCTTTCAGAATGCCAGAGTATGACACTGGGGGCCAAGCTACACATGACGAATGACACTTGAACGGCAAGTGGATTGAGTGGAGGGCAAGTGAACAGGGAGAAATACACTTGCTGTTCAAGTGTCATTCGTCATGTGTAGCTTGGCCCTGAGTCATTCCTGTGGCAATAATTTTGCAAACAATGGGAAGATTTGAATTGGGGACCCCAAGATGTTACAGAGCACTTAACATCCAGATTACATTAACGGTCAGTGATTGCATACCATGTGCCAGACAATCCGGGTCTTGGTGCCTTTCAGTGAAATCTTACGGTGAGTTAATCCAGTCTACACCAATTAAAGTCAATAGACTTAGACTGGAGTAACTCTCCACAGGACTGCACAGTTTGACTTCCAAACTGGTGGGGCTTGATTTCATTAGTCCTGCTTCACAGTTTCTTCTACAAAATGGCTTTTACTTCAAAAGTACATTCTGGATGCGAGTGGGGGGCATGCAGGTAAAACTTGCAGGTGTGCTGGCAACACTTGCTCGCAAAGAGGATCTGGAAGGAATCAAAACCAACTTCTTATTATAGTTCAGAAAATGGAATGCTCTCCTCAAAGTAAGAGCTATTACCTTTCATTTGTTCCATGATTGTCAGATTACAGCCACAATTTAATACCATCTTCATATATACAAATATCACTGCAGTTCTAAAACCATACAGTTGTAAATAAAAATGCTAAAAAGGGAAAACAGCTTTTACAGACTTTGTTCTACGTTCTTTTCATTTTCCCTCTATCACAGCAATTAAAACACTGTTTAAAACAACTGAGATTAGCTCATCTCAGAGCCAATTCATAAATTAATGTAATTCCAGTGCCACATAAAATAAGGCACCAAAGCCCTACAACTGAAAGCCCTTGGATCTGAGACAATCCCTACATCATGGGGAAGTGGGCTACGGCTCAGTGGTACAACACATACAATGGCATGTGCAGAGTTCCAGGTCTAAATTCTAGCATCTCCAGTTGAATAATCTCATAGAGTAGGGATTGGGGAAGTCCCTGCTCAGCCTCAGATGCTGGACAGCTGGCATAAGATAGCTTTATATGCATACAGAGAAAAGGAAGAAATGGACATACTTCCAGTTTCTCTATTACTGTACCGTCTGTGCAAAGTGGGGCTCATAAATCTTCAGTAAAATCAAAATTCTCCAGAATGATCCTAACAGTTCAACATCTCATCATAGATAAGACTCAACTCCCAGGAGTAAAGAAAACACCAAGGGTGGCCAATTCCTGTGTGTGCGTGCGTGCATGTGGACTAGAGGGAGAGTGGGGGTGGGGGAGGGAGAGGGAGGGAGGGGGAGGGAGAGGGAGAGGGAGAGAGAGAGAGAGAGAGAGAGAGAGAGGACTGGAGGGAGGGACAGAGTGGGAGGGTGTTGTTAGCTTTTTTCCGAGCCTGTAAGACAGAGCTGTTCCGCCAGGCATTTGGTTGATGCAAGGCGGTGCCCCCTAGCCAGGGGAGTACAACATATGCCCTCCCTACTAGTGATACCTCTATCTCTCATATTTCCTTGTTAAAATGCTTTGGAGATGGCTAAAAAGGTGGTCATTTAGATTATGTGCCGCTGTGTTATATATATTCGTGTGTGTGTATTATTTATTTATTTACTTTATTTTATTTTTAACCCGCCCTCCCCACAAATGGGCTCAGGGCGAGGTACAACACTGATTAAAATACAGCTTAAAATCAATTATAAAAACAGATATATTAATCTGTGTATTTAAGATGTTTTATGGTTTTTAATTGTATATACTGTGAAATATGATTTTAAACTTGGTTGTAATTGAATAAAATAAATAAATATATAGAGAGAAATCAATCTACAGATCATGAATACAAATATCAACAGATCCGGAATTCATTTCATCTGAGGCTCAGCTCTACTGCTTCGGTTATCTGCCAAGCATGCCGTTTTCCTTCCTGAGTTGCCCAGGAGATCCAGTTGAAGTCTTAATTGTGTTAGAAAGCTCTGTGCTGGCCTAGCAAGTGCACAAGGTGGCCACTTAGAGAGGATTGTATAATTAAGTGACTTACAGTGCAATTTTAAGCAGTGTTACTGCAGTCTAAGCTCATTGAAGAGACCTCTCCCTCAGTTTGATCTTTGCCACTGCCAGGACAGGGTTGTTCTTTAGTATTCCTCTGTATTCCTCTGGAGGGAGAAAAGGGCACTCCGGAGGGAGATAAAGCTTCCCCCCCCGCAGCCCCATGATGTCAAGGGGTGTGGCATATGCTAATGAGTTATGCTAATGAGTTCCTGCGGTTCTTTTTCTACAAAAGGACCCCTGGTAGGAAGTAAGAATGTTAACCATAGGAAACAATTTCCCCCCCCCCTGGCACTTTGCTGCTGACCAGAAGTTAACATTACCCACCAAAAAAACACCTTGAACATGAAAATGGAGGATAAGAATTTAGTCAGGAAGTTCTTTATTTGTTTAGCAGGCATGGCCATTAATTTATTAACAAATGAGAACATATAATGAAAATGTCCTACTCATCACTGTTATTTTATTAAAAATGAAAACTAACTCCCTGTTAATATTAGTTTGTTATTTTGGCACCTGGCTGTCTGCTTTTCTAATTTTTTATTTATATGTATTTTATTTAAACCCCCATTGGTGATGCAAAGCAGCTTACATCATTCTCCTCTCCTCCATTTTATCCTCACAACAACCCTCTGAGGTAGGTAAAGCTGAAAGTGTGTGACCAGCCCAAGGTCCATTGGCAAGCTGCCATAACAGAGTGGGGGATTCAAACCTGGAACACACAGATCCTAGTTCAACACTCTAACTACTATACACACTGATTTTAAAGTTCAAGAAGGTTAAAGGAGAGAAAGAGTCAGGAGATAGTGAAACTGATGGCCAAACTAGACGCTATGGCATCCCTGGAGAACTTGGGCTAGTTAAAAATGCTGTGAGGAACTGATCCTGTTCAGTGGGACCAGCCAATCTTGTTCCCTTGCACACCTTTTCAAGTACTCAAACAGTCCCCTGTGGCTAGCTGCATAGGGAGCAAATGTTCCTACCAAACAGCATCTTTTCTCTAAAACAACAAGCTGACTCCGGGATTCTTCCAATACCTTGGGGCTGAATATTCTTTAGAAAGCCCAGGACTTAGCTGTGTGTCTAGAGGAAACACCCATTCAAAAGCAGCTGCCTCCACTGTATGGCAATGCTGATCCTGGACTCCTAAAATTTTGTAATTAGCTCTATCCCCCATAGCAGCCTTTTTATGACTGGCCCCTCCCCAAGTTGCAAAACCCTGATAACCTCACTAGGTCTCCATAACAACTCCTCCATTCTATTTAAGATTGTGGTAAAGTGCAGACTGAAGCATTTTTATTATGCTCAGTTCTATCTTTTTCCCTATCCCCTCGATACCCTCCCTTTTTAACATCACCTGAAGAAAAGATCTAATGAATGCACACACCCACTTACTACTTTGTGACATTTTTGTAGTCTTATAGAGGTAGTGCCCTACTATTACTGTGTGGATGGAGTAAGAACACCCTAATTTGTAAGTAGTGGAGTGAAAATGTTTCAGGTAGCACTTGTTTGTGCAAGCAACAAATACATGGCTTTCCTCTAACCATAATTAGGACACAGATCTAACACTCATACACTGAAAGTATGCATAAAACATGGTAGACTTACACAAAGTGTGTCACTAGCTCCATCTTAGAAGTAACTAAATTACCAGAGTAGGAAAATGCCCAAGGCTAGAAACACATATCGCCATATATTACAAAAGGAAACGTTGAGACAGTTATCACTCACTAAAAGTGATTTGAAGGATAAAGTAGCGATCTTAGGCATGCCCAAAGAATTGTACATGCATAGTGGAAGTGATTATTGTTTCTCCCTTGAACTCCAAACATCATGAGGCTGTATCAAACAGCTTCTCAAACTCCCCAGTTTCAAAAGCAGTTTCCCATACAGCACAGCACACTGCTGTTTGGTAAACACAACAATGCTGCTTTGGAGCCATGCAGTCAGCTGTGTGCTTCTGGCTATCATTTGAGTTTCAGAAACAGTAGTCACAGCCTGGCTCTGAGCCCAGTTCATTTCCAGAGAAAGATTTCATACATGCTGGTTAAGGTGCTTTGGAGTAGCCCACCTACTGTTAGTGCATATGCATACAAGACAGTTTTGCTTTACATATATAAAAAAGCTGGCTTATATTTAAAGTTGGTTTACGGCAATACAACAAGGTGGATCTGCAGTCACAGTTTAGCCTTCCAAGACTTGCGTCACCTATGAACAGATGCATTCCATTTGCAGTGCATTTTTAGTTTTGGACAGCTGGCGTGGCATTGTGCTTAGGGTGCTAGTCTACGACTGCAGAGACTCAGGCTGAAATCCCTGCTCACCAGGAAACCCACTTGGTGATCTTGGGCCAGTCATGCACTCTCAGCCGCACCTATCTCACAGGGTGGTTGTTAGGATAAAATGAAGGAGAGGAGAATCATGTATGCCCCCAAGCCCCTCAGTAGAAAGCTAAGATAAACATAATAAAAAGAACAATAAAATGTTCAGTAAAGTCACACATTTAGAAATGATTTTTTCCACATTTTAACCATGATGTGCAGGGAGTGGGTAAGTCTCGTCTTTTTCACTGAATCTAGGAGAAAGAGTTCCTTCAAAGGGACAGAGGGGACTTCTCATTCCCTCCTGGCCACAGTTCCCAAGAGAGGAGGGATCCCCCCTCCTTCTTTTGGAGTTAGGACCAGCCTTTCCAGATTCCATAGCCAGGCTAACCTCTAGGTACGTAGTACACAGAGTCCATGGTTTTATGATGGAGAGGAGACAAAAGGCTCAAAAAACATCAATTTCTTCATCATAGGATAATAGCTTAAATAAATGGCGATGCCAAGCCTCTTTTATACTTTCTGCATACTGAGAAGAGATCAGGTTTCCCAAGATCTGGGATAGAAAGGTGAATTGAAAGGCTAACTTGATATCTAAGGTCCTGTCTGATATCTGTATGCATCAACACTGTATGCATCAACAAGATTTCATCAGACAGCCTGAATATGGCTTTTGAAGAAGCTTTGCGAAACGGGATGTTTTAGTTGCTAGCACACCCATTGCCAGCTCTCCCGGATCACTGCTTCCCATCTGATGAAATCTTGTCCTTCACAACAGTTATTTGCCTGCATAAAATGTTACATTGTTAAAAAGGACTACAAGATATTATTTATATTGTTGAACTTACCTGTTGTGCTTATCTTATACTGGGGCATTGGTTGAATTGTATATGTATATGCATATGTATATTGTAGTGAACTAAGTGGTGGAGTCAGTACAGTCCAATAATTGTATAAATTACTTTGCACTTACAATAATTGCATTTTATAAAATAATATTATTGACTGTTATATCAGATATTTGTTTGTCTCTCCTTGAAGCGAGCTCCCTGTAACTTTGTGTGCATATTGGGGACTCCCCCTCTGTTTGTTGCCACTTTGCACATGGACAAAATCAACAGCTGCCCATACATGTGCATTCTCTTTGGTGGCCCATACCCTATGGAACAGCCTACCTGAAGAGGTCAGGAAAGCCCCCACTCTCCTGGATTTCTACAAACAACGCAAAACTGAGTTATTCAAGAGGGTTTTTTACTCAGATAGGAGGGCTCTCCTGAAGGGAAGTGGCCTCAAAGAGATGCATAAGTAAAGGGATAGAAACTATAGACGTTACTTTTATGTAATCCACCTCCAGTCTCTGTGAGAAAGGCATAATAAATAAATAAATAACCAGATGGTACTCAGTAAAAAGATATACCAAGTTTTAGTAGCAGAGTTAAAAAGAGCTACAGTGAGGCAGATAAATCTGTGACTAAAGCAGCTTGCCCTGACTCAATGTAAAAGTTATTTGGAAAGTATCATAGATTAAGGAATGCTACTACTGCAGGAGAAAGGATAGAATAGGAGCCCGGCCCTAAGGAAGGCAGTAGCCCAGTTGCAGAGCTGAAAAGAAAGCCAGGTAGGCCTACAAAAGCCAAAAAGGAACAGCCAGGAGGCTAACCATAATGAGTTAGAATAGGAGTCCTGTGGGGTAAAGTCCTCCTTGAGAGGAAGGGCTTACTCAGGAGTTGTGGCACAAATACAGCTAGAAATATAGGGGGGCTGTTGCTGGATTTGACCAAGAAGATCACAGAAGATGTCTTTGTGGCCCCACAACTAGCTATGCCACAAAGGGAGTCTGGAGACCAAGAATAAACCACTTCTGGAGAAGAGCACAAAACAGAGGAACACAGTTGTATGGTCTTGTGTAGATTAAAAGAGCTGTCTAACTCATATCAATATACACAATGTGTTGAGAATGACAGGAATATTTAACTTCATAGAAGTTAAAGATATGATTCAAGAATAGATGTATTAGTAGAGGGGCAAAAGTTATTCATATATGAGTAACTTGTAATCACTAATTTTATACAGACTTTAAGATAAAAAGTAGCAAGTGGATGCAGAGTTTATTGTCTATAGCCATAGGCCGTCACAAATTTTCCAAACATCACATCAACTAATAAACAGTTAACTTCCAGTATCACAATTTTAAAAAGCTAATTAAAATTGTATTGTCGAAGGCTTTCACGGCCGGAGAACGATGGTTGTTGTGGGTTTTCCGGGCTGTATTGCCGTGGTCTTGGCATTGTAGTTCCTGACGTTTCGCCAGCAGCTGTGGCTGGCATCTTCAGAGGTGTAGCACCAAAAGACAGAGATCTCTCAGTGTCACAGTGTGGAAAAGATGTTGGCAGGTCTTTTCCACACTGTGACACTGAGAGATCTCTGTCTTTTGGTGCTACACCTCTGAAGATGCCAGCCACAGCTGCTGGAGAAACGTCAGGAACTACAATGCCAAGACCACGGCAATACAGCCCGGAAAACCCACAACAACCACCTAAATTAAAATTAATTAAGACAGTACAGTATACCAAACTATCCAAGGAGTCACGAAACAGCCTCATTCAGTACCACCTTAGATCTTATGTTCTTGGCTGCAAGTGCAAACTGAGAGACTCTGTAAGACACATGGCCATCAGTGTCAGATAACAAGAACACGACCTCTCGGTTTCAGAATATGCGTTTGTGGCTGGTAGGATTCTGGCCAAGAATTTAGCTCTGGGCACACTGGACAGTAGAGTAGGTAGTGGGGAAGGTTCTCCACTGTAGATGATCCACAAATGCAGCTGCGGTGTTCCATAGGGATGTGAGAATAACTCCCTGCCAAAAGAGCTGACTGCA
Source organism: Eublepharis macularius (assembly GCF_028583425.1). Classification (NCBI taxonomy): domain Eukaryota; kingdom Metazoa; phylum Chordata; class Lepidosauria; order Squamata; family Eublepharidae; genus Eublepharis; species Eublepharis macularius. The sequence goes on along the minus strand of NC_072791.1, from coordinate 137,140,883 downwards.
TCGTCTAAAAGTGCAGCAGTTAAAGATACTCTGAGATTATAACGAAAAATGCTGGCTAGGTAGGTGGATCTTAAGTGATCAAATTTAATTAATTTATACCAAGGAGCTCCTTGAATTTTAATATTGATAGCCAGTCCATGACTTCATCTGACTTGTAAATCCACTCCCTAAGTGGGAAGTTGATGGCTGAGACCCCTAAAAGGTCATCAGGGATGGTGTACCTTTGGCAAATGATGGGAAGAAAGCCAGAGCATGTGGGGTCTTTAGATAGTAATAAATTTGCTGATTGGCAACTTAGGGAGTCAGAACGGGAAAATTTGATCCTTAAAATGTAGCATAATGAACTAATTTTTACATACATTAAAAAGATGTTTCAAATATAAATAACCTTGCCTGGTATTTGAAGTTATAAGATACTTGGCCAAGAATGTGAGCCCTTATCTAGCGGGACAGATAGTTATTATAACGAGATGATTCTGAAGCCCTATAAATAGGAGAAGTTGAATTGATCAGGGGCTTCTTCTTAGAGAGGGCTCCTTAGCTTAACTTTGAGTAAGATACTTTCTTGGAGTCATGCAATTGCTCTTGTTTAATGATCTATGTAATTATAAAGTAATTGAGGTACACTTCTTGCCAAGAGTTAAATGATTTGATACAGAAAAGCTAACTAGACAGTTACAGCTTCTTAAGTACATATCTATATTGGAATCAGGCCTGACCAGAGCCACCCAGAACAACTGGAGCAGAAAAGTAGGAACTAGGAGTGGCAAGGGGAAGAGGGATAAACAGGCCCAGTGGAAGGAGGCAAGGGAAGCAGCTGGCTGGAAGCTGCAAAGAAGCTGTGGGCAGTCTGCCTTGGAGCCTTTGCAGGCTGGGGAGTATCAAGCTTCCTGGAGGCTCGAACAGTGCCATTCCTGCCCGAGAGAAAGCCAAAAGAAATATTTCCTACATGACCCAGGCAGACTGGCTCCTGCCCTAGCTTAACCCTGCAGAAAGCGTGCACAGGCCAGGCCAGGAGCTCCATGAGCTGGAAGGATTCAGGCTGGGAACACAGCCCAGCACCTAGTTGGGAGAATGTGGAAGTTATGAGAATGAACTGGCCAGGCTACAAGGATTTAACCTCTGAAAATGGCACTGTAAAAGACCTAAGCAATTAAAGGGCAACCTATATATTTCTGCTACGTTGACTAGTCTTTTAGATAGTAGAAAGAAGATAGAATCCCCCACCCAGGGGGATGAGGCCCTTGGCACTAAGAGCTTCACAAAAGGGGAAAGGGATCTCAGCTTAAGAAAATCAAAAGCCATATGTTCAGGAAAGAGTTCTTTTTTACCTCACATTGGGCAAATGTATGATCCCCAGTATTGTAGAAAACAATTTTTATTGATCAACAAAGTGACAATGTTTAGATCACAATGCAACCTCATTTATTTAACAGCCAAGCTATGGCCGAAAGCCATCTGACAAACTGAAGAAGAGATTTTAGAAAACACGAGATAAGGGAACTGAAAGCTCATCCTGAAGAAGTCAAAGCTAGAATTAATGTTCTAAAGCAAGCTGTTCAGAGTATCAATCAAAGTGCTAATTATGGAAGAAGGAGAGACGCTGACAGACAGTACAATAAAAGGGGTTGCAAGACCTGTCAGCAGTCAGGAAGATTGTAAATCATTGTTTCAGATGTGGAAGCTATGAGTTAGGGTGCTAAGCCAGAAGATATCTTAAGACTGCAATTAGGCAGAAATAGGTCACTCAGGAGAGTCCAGGAGTAATCTTACAGCATAATCTAGAACCGAAACAACAAATAGCAAAAGTCCCATATCAGAGTGGTAAAATGTCAAACAACATGGGACTGAATGTAGTGGGAGCCACTTAGGCCTGCCATCTCACTCCCCAACAGAAACCCAGAATGGTCAACATCGTTAAATTAATGCATTATTTCATGCTTTCCCAATCAAGCCAATTTTATGGGATAGGGAGCAAAAGTACACATTATAACTGATCTTCAGAAAATCTCCCATGAATCTCTTGTAAACACTTAACTCAAGGCACAATTCTTACACATTGTCTGGAGTAAACAACTGCGTAATTATACACACACACACTCCCCTCATGAGGACTCAAAGTATGTTACAAAACAGCTCTCCTCTCTTCCATATTACCATTGCAATAACAACCCTGTGAGGTAGGTTACAATGACAGGGAGTAATTAGCTTAGTATGCTTCAAAGGCAAAGTACCCGGGCTATATTCAAACATAAGACCCAACCCATAATTTGTTTGTTATCAAAACAAGCATGAAATCCTCAGGCTTGCACAAACCCTAGTTTGTGAGGAGAAATAAAAACCTTAAACCTGGAAGTTCTTAGCCTTGATTAACTACACAAGGGGAGAAGTGAGGGAGTTCAGGATTTCTGGCTTGTTGTTATAACAAGCAAACCATGGTTTATTCATGACACCTGAATTCATCCACTGAGTTACATTCTGTGCTATAACAGCATGTGCCAAAATTTGAATGAACAACATATGTAGAGATTTTTGGAAGTGCAACAATTTTCCTGACAAAATTTAATATCATATTCATAAACTCTTAATAAAAGAATAAGCATATTTTACATATTCCAACTATTGTTCATCTTTCTTGAAAAAAGCTGACAAAATTTTTCAGTATTGTTAAAATCCTACTATCAGATTCAATAACGGCATTAAAGCAAAGTAGTTACAGCAATAATACTTTAAGTATTGTTCACTACTAAGCAGCAGTAGAAACTAGACATGGGCACGAACAGCATTACGAACAGAAAAAACTCATGAACAGCCTGATCTGCTGTTATCGAACAAGCTGTTCATGAGGACCCATCCTAAACGAACAGGTGGTCGTTAAAAGCCTCGTTTGTTGCCTTCAGCAGCCCTTTGGCAAGCCAGACAGTCTAGCATCTGCTGCAATCAATCCCCTTGGCAACCGGAGGCAGGGAGGGACTGAACTCTATCTGAACTCCTTCTAGCTTTCCTTCTGGCTTTAACCCTTCAAAGTACTTCCAGCAGAGAGTCCCATTTTTGCCACTGTGAAGAGAAAATGACAGCCAACGGGAAGACCGGTGGATCATGCCTTTCCCAGGGTGCAATCTCTCTGAAACTTGGGTGGGGGGTGGGGGTCTTCAGAGTACAGTGAGGACTATGTCCCCTGCAAATTTGGTGGGTATTGGACATTGGGAAGGTCAGTTTGTGGGGTGTTTAAAGGGCCCTGCCCCTTGCACGTGGCAGGAAAGGGCCCTTTAAACTATCAGCTGGCAGGCTATCCCCCCCCTGCTGCCTGCCAGCTGATAGTTTAAAGGGATCTTTAAAGGGCCAGGTAAGTGGGTTTGAGGGGAAGGGGGGCTAAGTGGGGGGGGTTGGGGTGGGGGAGGTTCTGGCCACCATGAACAACGAACAACGAACATGTCTGGGAACAGTTCATGTTCATTGTTTGTGGATGGCACCAAACGACGAACAGGGTGTTCGGGGTTTTTTTTCCCGTTCGTGCCCATGTCTAGTAGAAACCACCAACACTGCTCTTTCAGGGAAGATGACTGGCCTTTGTAACCTGAAACTGCATGGTGACACCAAACATGAAGCCAGGTCTAACTGCAGTAAAGACTAATATGACCCCTAGATTCTCTTTGCTGATTCCTCAGTTGTTTAAAAAACAGACCCTCAAGAACTGCTGGGGCCAAATTTGTCATGCAATAGGAGGGAACAGGACAGGAAGGAAGAAAGCAGAACAATTCTTTTTTTTTTTTTGTAAAACCAAGTTTTATACTTGCCACCTATCTCAAAATGATTTGATTTCACAAAATCAGTACTAGCAGGAATGATTTTTGTGATCTTTGGAAATGATCAGTTCACAAAGAAAAGTAGAGAGATAACTACCTTTTCATGGTCCCTTCTGATGTCACTTCATCAGCATGGAGCCACTACAGTATGTACTTCTTATATAATAGTCTTGTAACACAATAAAATCTAAGGAGGGGATCTCAGATGATCTGCTAATGAGTTAGGAACCATTGACTATGTTGTATTGGATTCCTACTAATGCTATGTCTTTGTGAACTTGTATCTATTTACCCTATGGCATTGTTTATGGAAATGTTTTGATACTGACTGTACTAATCCCACAATGTGTAATCCGCCTTTAGTCTCAGTGAGAAAGGCAGACTATAAATGACATAAAATAAAATAAATAGATCCCATGGTAGCAGCTCATGACTCAGCTTGCCACACCAGCATCATTCTAATTATTGGGCTTCTACCACGTGGCTTAAATCATCCTACTTTACTGGAGCAATACACTGTAAAACAACTCTCACACCTCATTACCTTAGAGGTAGCAGTGAAGATACTCCAAGGTACAAATAATAAAGCCATTTTATACTATAGACAAGGGTTTGAAACCTATGCAGCAAGAGCTGTACTACATAAATGGCAACTCTCCCATCTCCCCCCTACTGCTGCAGTCAACTGTTGCCCAAAATTATTTCCCTTTGGCTCTGTGGATCCACAGGAATCATAGCGGGGATCAAAGCAGATACTTCAGAAAGAAGGGGGAATTTCAAAAACTACCTTCCTCCTTTTATGTGAACAGAAGTGCCTACTGTAAGTGGAAAGGTAGCTTAGGATACAAATCAAGATTTTGGATCATTTGGAACTTTGGGAGGATAGGCACATACAAATGTTTGAATAAAAAGAAATACATATTTACTTACACAAAGATCATGAGAATTTATTTCAGTGAAAATTACTTCCAATACAAGAGAGTTAAAAAAACTCTGACTGTGTTGCACCAATTCCTGTACTTACGTCTGCTTTTGATTTCCTAGCTGGCTCCAAACTTCAGCCACAAAGCCATCAAAATTTTCATTCTAGAATTAATATAATAGAGATGGTTCAGTAGAAACAGACAAGTAACATGGAGGCAGATACTTATTTTGAAGCTATCCATTTTAGACTGCTTGCAACATTTTTTGTTCACTCCGGTCTTTGGATATTAGCTTAATTACCGCAAAACCTATTCTGTTGCTGTTTTACTGTTTACTGAATTGACTGATTTTAAGTTTTATGCCTTTCTAAAATTACTTACATTTAAATCCACAGAACTAACTAATTTTATACATAATCGTGCTGCACAGATATGCAATGCATCATCTTACATGGATTTTTGTGAATCTAAAATTAACATAGCAATTCATTTATTTAAAACATTTCTATCCTGCCTTATCTCACTGTACTCAGGTTGAGTAACAATGCAGCAATTAGTTTGCAATGACAAAGTTATAATAGTTCAGGTTAACAAAATTGAAAAGCAGATTAAAATACTCAAATTCAAAAGGACTCCAGATTTAAAACAGAAAAGAATTATAAACACAGGGTTAACACACCCTGACCTGGATAACCCAGGGAAGCTCGATCTTGTCAGATCGTGGAAGCTAAGCAAGGTCAGCTTTGGTTAGTAGTTGAATGGGAGATCTCCAGTGAAGACCAGGGTTGCACAGGTAGGCAATGGAAAACCACCTTTGTTAGTCTCTTGCCATGAAAAATCCACCGGGGTCGCCATAAGTCACCTATGACTTGATGTCACTCTCTACCACCACCACAGGACTAACACAAGCACAGGATTATAATAAACATAACTAATTCCACTGAAACAATTTACCATAAACTCTCTGGAATAAGTTTGCCAGTCTTACATGGCTTCTTAAATTTTGCAATGGAAGGCACTCTTCTCACCCACTCTGATAGATTTCTCCAAAGAACTGGGCACACCACAGAAAAGTTTGTGATCCATCTATAGCTGTTTGGATAGTCCTAAGAGAGAGTACCTTTATGTTTCAAAGCACTAGAATTTAGCTTGGCTCCACTTGTGCTTCTACATGCTGAAGGAATCAATCCTGTATGATACTGAACCACTTCTATAATTCAGTAGTGGAATTGGCTTCCTAGGGATATGGTGAGTCGCCCCTCATTGACAGTCTTCAAGGAGCGGCTGGATGAAAACTTGTCAGAGCTGCTTTAGGCTGTTCCTGCGCTGGGTGAGGGTTTGGACTAGACTGTCTCTAAGACCCCTTCCAACTCTATGATTCTATTAGATACTAATTTAATCCCCAAGTCCTACATGGTTTAGCCAGATAGGAACAGGGTCATCAAATAAAGGATAACAGCAGAGGAAGAGTCTATTTTGCTGGGGGGGGGGTACAATTTTTTCAATGTTTATACTTCGTATAAGCTAACTGGAAACATCTGTATATGAAGTTATTTAGTAAAGGGGAGAATTACATTTAGTGTAACAGGCAGTATGTCTGTAATGACATAGTAATGACTGAAGCCTAGTTTCTATGTTGTCTGATTTGCTGGAACTGAATCTCTTTTGCAAGAGGAACACATTGGGAGAATCCAATACTTTGGATTGGAAATCTGAGTTGGTTCACAATAATGTTTTTGCAAGATCAGTTGTTCAGTTGAACTCAGAAGGACTATCTATTAAAGTACAGTCACTGTTACGTTTTTAGAGTTTTAGGTTAAAGAAATTCAGTTTAAACTAATTCATCTTGCGAGTTAAATCCCTGATTTAGCCTCATAGAACCCACACAATAGTAGGTTACAATAATGACTAATTAACATATTTACTTTCTACACAGAAATCAAGTTTCATTTATTTATTCACTTTTGGATGAGATACACAATTAAACTCTTCACATGTTGCTTATAATAATAAAATAAGTGTTTTCGTATACCAAACACAGTTTTGATATTGAACCGCTTCTTTATTTCTGACAGCTGTGATTTTACCTTGGCCACTTGAACCATAGTATTGGAAAGCTCTTCTATTTCATCTTCACTGCCAAACACACTCTCAAAGTCCTGGTAAGTCCAACTTTCAAACAAAACCCTTGGCACTATGGATTTTAAGAGAGATAAAAAGAACACCATAGAAGTAATAATTAATTCCTGACACAAGTAAGAAAGATGCTGCTTTAAGAAATTAAAATTTAGGATGAAAATTAATCAGTGTCATAAAACATGCCCCTTGATATTTACGTTCAGCTCCTTCCCTAGTCATCTACAACAACTCAATGTTTATGAATATGAGTGTCAATATACTAAAATTCCAAAGGGGTAGCCTCATCAGTTGCAGACAAGATCCAATGTGGCAAAGCATCTTAAGGTTTAGCACACTTATTGTGACATAAGCTTTCAAAAAAACAGAGTTTATTTTTTGTTACTTGGGCTCTAGTACATGAAAGCTTCTGCCACAACAAATATTAGTTTTTAAAGTGCTAACACAGACTTAAAATTTAAGTATCTAGCTTCTTTATAACTGTAGCAAAATCAAGATACTTGCCTCTACCATACTCATAATATCCTATATCATGCAGCCATTTGTACACAGGCCCATCTTTATTTTGCTTCAAAGGAGGGGGAAATCAAACAATTTGGACTTTCAAGTGTACAGATGTCCACAGAGTGAAATAAGCACAGTGAACGAAAATATTTACCCATTCCACCACAAGTACAGGATCTTTGACCCAAACAGGCATCTGAACTGGGCCGATTCCAGACGGCCCTCCGCATTGCGATGTCGCGCAAAACTCACGCGAGAAAACGCGACGTTTCGCAATGCGGAGGGCCGTCTGGAATCGGCCCTGGTCCCTAAAAGAACATGGAACTAGTTGCAACCCAAGCAGTAACACTACATTTAGCCATTACAAAGAATGAGTATTTTATGCCAGATGATGAAATGTAGGAACCTAGAATTAGTGTACACTGTCAAGAAATTGCCTTAGCTTAGTCTGTTTCCTGGTTTAGTTCAGGTTTTCAGTCTTATAGAAGCCCATATAGTTATCATGACCCTGCAGTTTCAGAGCAGGTACTGAAATATGCAGGTGCTATAAGATACTTTCAAGGTCTTGCACTTACATTGCATCAACCTAACAAAGGACCTTGGGTGGGAATACGTGCATTGTCCTTGACCGGCTAATGAGACACATGCTAATTGTAACAGTTTTGGATAATACAAGGATCCTCTTTCTAGCTTGCACCCTATTTCCCTTTTGACTCTGTGTGGTTGCTGAAGGATATCTGCTGCTACCTGCTTTTGCGCTGTGGGCCTACTTGCTAGGATTGGTGCCAGGGACCTTGAGACTTTGGAACCCTTTGGACTCTGGCTGGGAAACTAGAAGTCTGTTTAAATGTGCTAGGATAGACTAGCTAGGTTTGGTTGTTTTCTTTACTGCTTACACATTTCTATGTTTGTACACTTTTGCACTTCTCCTCTAATTCCAGAAATCAAATGTGAAAGTGTAACTACAAAGTCACCTATTTTGATATTTTTGGCATTCTTCTTGACTTCTTTCATCCAGCCTGTCAAAAGACAAAACATGAAGATTAATAATCACAATAGCCATATCTTACAACAGATACATCTTAAAAGTCTTCCACCAGGCACCTGTCAAAGATATAATGGCTAGATAGTTCATTCTATAAAAAAACAACAATAAAGCTATTGGCTATACTTCACCATGGATGGGTAAATGGCTAAGCGACAGTTTCAGCTGCAGCACAGAGCTACACACATGCATCATGGCTTACTACGATCATTTTTTTCTTTTTGGCTCACTCAGAAAGGTACATAAAACACACTGAAACTTTATTTTATTTATTTAAAGCATTTATTCACTGCTTTTCGGCCTTATGGCACTCAAAGAATATTAATCAAGGTTTGTTGTATGATCTTCCATGGTTCCCCATACCCTGCACTCCCAGACCATTCAGGAATCTCCCTTCCAAAGCACTTTGCTGGAACACTAATCAAATGCCTGTTCAGGACTTTCTATCCTTCTCCTGATGCACTGTTGCAAGATATTAGTCATATCTGTCAACCAGGTAATTCAATCATCACTCACAGACCCATCTCCCTGTCCCATTACATCATTTAGGAACATTCTCCATTAGATGGTTGTTGTGGGTTTTCCGGGCTGTATTGCCGTGGTCTTGGCATTGTAGTTCCTGACGTTTCGCCAGCAGCTGTGGCTGGCATCTTCAGAGGTGTAGCACCAAAAGACAGAGATCTCTCAGTGTCACAGTGTGGAAAAGATGTTGGCAGGTCTTTTCCACACTGTGACACTGAGAGATCTCTGTCTTTTGGTGCTACACCTCTGAAGATGCCAGCCACAGCTGCTGGCGAAACATCAGGAACTACAATGCCAAGACCACGGCAATACAGCCCGGAAAACCCACAACAACCATCGTTCTCCGGCCGTGAAAGCCTTCGACAATACATTCTCCATTAGCATGACCCATGCAGAATACTGCAAATCTTCCAATGACTGCTGGAATTCTGACACTTTCCCCAATGAGGACACAGCAGGGACTCCAGCCTAAAACACAGTGCGTAAGCCCCATCATATTTGAAGTTAGTTCTGGCCCTGAGATTTCACTACTGACATGAAAGCACCATCTTCAGGACAGGCTGAGAATGATCTTATTTTTCCAGTTATACTTTTCCTCTTGTAACCTCCCCCTGACATCCTCATTCTCATTCCAACTTTAGTTTTGTCTTTCATGATTTCCAGCCAACCACTCCAGGGCTTGTTGCCCCACAGCATCCCACCTACCTAGGAAATCCTTCCTGCTGATCCTAACATCCCCTCCCCATTCATCCCTTCATATTTTTCTGGTCCCTTTTTGGGCAGTCTGGAGGGAAGGTGGCATGGTATAGCCCAATCTTGGAAGCTAAGGAGGGTCTGTATTTGGATGGATGACCACCAAGGAAGACTTTGCAAAGGAAGGTATTGGCAAATCACCTCTGCTTCTCATTTGCTTTGAAAGCCTCTTGCTGGGGGTTGCCAGAAGTTGATTGCGACTTGACAGCACGCTTAGGTGTGTGTGCATGCACGCACATACACACACACAGTTCCCTGGCCTGCTTTTTCTGTGGATTTGCACATGGGAGGAACATGTTATTTTTTGAGTTTAAGTTACTATAACTGGACATTAGGTTTTGAAAGTTTATAGCTTACCAAGTGCAAACTGCTAGTGTATTTATTATATGACCAGTTGTACTGTCTCATACTGCTACCATTTTGCTTTTGTTTGTTGCTCTGCATAATAATTTTCCATCTCTTCTTTTTGTTAATAATGCACTTTTGCTTCTTATAAAGGGAGAGTTTTAAAGAGTGTTCTGAACTAAGACATAAAGGTACTTGAAACTTAGATGCTGGCCATTGTTAGTTCTTCTTAAAAGGTTTTGGGCTGCTGGTACAGAAGGAATAGCACACTTGGGGGTGCAGAAATTTATTGATATAGAGCAGTGATGGCGAACCTTTTTGAGCCCGAGTGCCCAAACTGCAACACAAAACCAACTTACTTATTTCAAAGTGAAAGCACTGCAATTAAACCTGAATACTGAGGTTTTAGTTAAAAAAACAAACAACTCATAGTTGTCCCAACTAATTAACATCTCTCTCTCTCTCTCTCTCTCTCTCTCTCTCTCTCTCACTCACGAGTCACGAATGAAAGTAAAGCAAGTTAAATCAAAGCAGTTTGCCCTTCTTTAGACCAGCAGCCCTGCTTGCAAGCACTCTCTCTCTCTCTCACTCACTCAAGAGCCACGACTGAAAGTAAAGCAAGTTAAATCAAAGCAGCTTACTCTTCTTTAGAAAGCCAGCCCCAGCAGCCTCCGCTTCCTGCTGCTAAAGAGACGGGCAGCAGGGAGGCAGCCTTGAGGAAAAGGAATCACATGGGCAGCGCCAAAACCCATGTGATCTCTGCTCAGAATGCCGTTCCAGGCGTTCCCCCTCCAAATGAGCCCTGGAACTAGCGATCCGGCAACTTGGCTCACGTGCCCACAGAGAGGGCTCTGCATGCCAGCTGTGGCACGCGTGCCATAGGTTCACCATCGCTGATATAGAGCAACTCTGCATAGTCCCAAAGACCAGTCCTCTTCATCTGACTCACTAGCGCTACATTTCTTTGCACAAGCTACAAAAGGCATCTTTCTCCATGCCAAGATCTAGAGGCTGTAGTCTACTGGCTGAGGGAGGAACAAACTAAAGCTGAAACCAGACAAGAAGGAGCTGATGCCGATCTGTAAGGTGAAGACTTTGGAAGCAATTGAGCTACCCACTTTGAAGACTTGAATCTGACGCTTAAAAATAGAAAAATACAACTTAAACAGAAAAAGCAAGCAGTATACACATGCATCCTGGGCCAGTCCTGGATCTAGTGGCCCAGCTCATTTAGAATCATAAGCTCAGAGAGAAGAGCCAATAGCCCTTTAGCGCCTAGACTGCAATACCTGTAACAACACAGGAAAGAACAGGTCTTATGAAGGTTGAGTTCTCCTCTCAAGCTGTCCAGCTGGCCACATAGTGAGCCCACTTTTTTTTTGGTAGAAGATCCAGTGAAACAGAATGTTCTCCATGAGCAAGTGTATTGACAGTTAACACTGTGAGGAGGGTATTATCTTGGGGGAATCTTCTATTGCTGGTTTTTTGGTTTTAAGGGTTGGTTACCAGTCAGAGTTGGTTTGTTTTGTAAGTTGCCTTCAGCCACTATTGTCAGCAACAAAAAAGCATATAAAAATATAAATTTCAACTGACCTTCTCCTTTAAAACATCTTTTAGACAGTGTGCGCGTGTGTGTATTTATGTATGTATATCACCGTGTCAAACTGTCTTAATCCCCACTGAGTGCAGGAAACTGTTATCTTACAGTAAATGTCCAAAATTTGGTAAATGTCAATATTCACATGTGACAATCCCAGAAAAATGTTATAAACAGCTAAAAATTCTGAGATGCATTTGTGAATATTAAAATCATAGAAATAGAGCTGGAAGGGACCCCAAGGGGGATCTAGTTCAATCTCCTGCACAATTCAAGAAATTCATAGCTACTTCCCCCCACTCTTCCAGTGATCCCTGTTCTATGTCCAGAGGAAGGCAAAAAAATCTCCAGGATCCTCATCCAGTCTGGCCTGGAGGAAAATTCCTTCCTGACCCCTAAATGGTGATTGGCATTACCCTGGGCATGTAAGAAAGGGCCACAGGAGCCTAGCACAGGCTATGTCAGGTCTGACTATGTTCTTTATGTGATCTAACCAAAGAGACTCCATTTTAATCCTGTCAGTGTTTTAAGCTCTTCTTTTGCAGGTGACAAGCAGTCCAGTAACAGTTATCTCAAAGAAGAGGAATGTTATGACTACAACCTTTCCAGCCTTGGAAAAGTTTCACTCTCTCAGCTTCAAGCCGTTTGTTTTGAGAACTATGGGGGGAGGATGGGACTTGCTGGGCTATGCTATTCTGTACCTTAACCTTTGCCTGTCATTCATAACAATACTCGTGTACCAGCCAAGATATTGCATCTTGGTTAGTGGACTATAATGGTTGTTTATATTCAGTAAAATCTTTTGAAACCAATGGACTCATGTCTAATTGCAAGAGATAGGCTGGATTGCAACTTTTAGTAAGCCACAGTCTGACAGGCTAATCGCTTCCTGCCCTAGGTCAGTTATATAATTGTAAGGATTTCCAACTTGTGCCTGAATCGTAGGAAAACATATTTTAAACATTCTCTGAATTCATGGATGGCTAGCATATGTATCACTATATTTTGGACATTCACTCTAAGACACCACCCAATCATTTTCACTGTCTACTTCACACATCCAATGAAACAGGCTCTAGCATGTAAAAGTTCAGGTCATAATAAATGAATTTGTCTTTAAGGTGCCATAGGAGGGTCTTGGCTTGGGGGAGAACTTAAATGCTAGGTTATAAAAGGAGTTCCAAGTAAATATGCTCTAAATATAGCCATTCTATACTTTTTACCATTAAATGTGCATCCAGTTAAAAAATTACACTGCGTTCATTTTGCTCTGTTAAATTTGCTATGACCCAAGATTTTCCAATTACCATCCACAAAGTATTTCACAGTAAAACTCAGGACAACAGACATTAACACCAGCTGACTCACTCATTCAACTGCAAAAGTCCTAGCTTCATTCAGATCACCAAGTAGAAGCGCAGAATGAGCACCTTGATCAGCATCATGGAGTCCTGTGAACTGGAATTTTTCCTTGCCCCTTCTTTTCACTTGCAGCCAGACTGGTGAGATAATTGTAAATTTGTTTCCAAAGATTTTAGCAACGTCATAGCCGTGGCTGTTCCACTGGAAAAAGGACAAAGAAAAAGTGTAAGAATGGGATCTACTGCAGACCGTATTTCTTTATATATTTGAGTTATATTTGGGAAACATTAAGTTAATATTCTCAATTTTGAGCTAGAATTTACATTTTATTTGCAAAAAACACCAAACCACAAAAGACACCTGCACCTCAACTATGTTAGTTTTCTTAGTACTCACAGGTGTAATATATCCCAGAACATCTCCTAAGAAGTATCGCTCTCGTGCTTTTCTGGCACAGTAGCTCTTGTGTTCCAGTATAGTATCTTTAGCCTTTGAGTCAGTAACTACGAGACCACGGTCTTGCACTGTTTTATCTGAATGCTGAGTCTGCAAAAAAAAACAATTTTAGATGTAACTTGTAGAATTTATAGTCACAAGGTTCAGTGATGGCCACAAGTTTAGATGACGGTTTACACAAATTTATGGGGGCAGGGTAGCTCTATCAATGGCTGTTTGCTGTGACAGCTAAAGATCAATGTTTGTGTTCTGAAGCTGTATACTTCTGAATACCAGATGACAGCAAAAACCAGAAGGGAGATCCATTGTCTTCATGCTCAGCCTGTGTGCTTCACAGCAACCCTCACCGATCACTGCTGAAAAAAAGAACGCTGGACTAGGTGGCAATTTAATCCAATTCAGCTCTTCTATGTACTTGAGTTATTTTACAGTTATTCCATTAGTTGCTAAGTAATGCTGATCATATCTTAACTCAGTATTCCATTTTAAGGACATTAATACAACTGGATAAATCAATTCGATACTGCTGAATCTATGAACACCCTCAGGCAAGATTACGCCATTCCTCCAAACATGAGAAAATTACCTCAAAGAAATCTTGATTTTGACAAAACCTTTGTAGTAGAAGTTTGACATTAACCTTTAGCAGTTATATAACTATGCTGGAAAAGACAAGAGCTGCAATCCTACATATTGTTACTTGGGTGTACGCCAAACTGAACTAAGTGAGACAGAGCTACTTTCGTTTAATCTAATTATATTGTAAGGATGTGTGTATAAATACATATGAAATATATATATAATTTTTAAATTGTAATTGGAATAGCCACAAATCTCTGTTCTCCCTCAGGGTATCCTTTATGGGATGGAACATGTGAGAGGAAATGTGGTTTCTACGTATTCTGTATTGGGGTTCCTATCTGGAGCATGGAAAGACTGTTCACCACTGTTCCCTGCCTCAGAGGGGGGAAGAATGGACAGCATATGATTCAAGAAAAAGGCTCAAACTTAAAAGAATCACTGAAAAGGGAAGTGGAAGGAGACAGTGACTGACAGCAGGAGGGAACAGAACAATATACACCACATACAGAGAAGAGAAAGCAAAAGTATCTAAACAAACAGCCATGTCAGAGAGGTTCACAGAATATTTGCTCCTTTTTATAATGGATATACCCGAGACACTAACCACATCAATTTCATATCAGTATTTCCAGCATGGTTGACTAAATGTTTTTGCTTTACCACATGAAAATCCACAGATCCTCAAATTAGGATGAACATTGTAAGTTGCTCTCAGTTCTGAATACACAGGCATAGGACTGGGCTATAAAGAGCTATATTAAGGACAAAAGATGATTAAGCAATTAATGCAAAGGGCACAAGTGTGCCCTTACAATTTCTACTTTAAATAGTAAGCAAAAATTTCGTAAGAAAATTACTGGTTCTGCACCTTATTTGAACAACCAAGCTTTAGGTAACACAATAAAGGAAGCTGCAACTAGTAGTCACTTCATACCTCAAACACATCTGAGAATTTATATTATATTATTATATTAATACACAGAGGGAAAGGAAAGGCAGTATGGTATAGCCCAGTCTCATCAGACCTCAGAAGCTAAGCAGGGTCACTACTTGGATGGGTGACCTGACCACCAAAGAAGATTTTGCAGAGGAAGGCACCTGCAAACCAGCTCTGTTTCTCACTTGCCTGGACAGCCCTTTGCTGGGGCGGTCATAAGTCAACTATGATTTGATGGCACATACTCATGGGAGGGGGAGATCCAAGTCACCTTTAACAGCGAATGGAGTCCTGAATAATGAAGTATCTAAGCTCCATGAATGTTTCACAGTATTTTGAGTACCTTAAAGGAAGAATTTATACTATATGAATTTGGCCAGAGGAAAAGAAGTTTTAAATGTTTTAGAGCAAGCTGATAGAAGCAGTCCTGGGAATGCCAAGGTTTGAAGTTGCTTGTGTTTGGGAAAAGCACTGCCTACTCACTCAACCTGTTATCAAACTTGAGGAGAAAAAGCAACCCTGAAAGTTATCCTGAATCTCTCACAGGAAAGTGACAAGCGTGAAACAATACTTGCAAAAAACATCAGAAAAGGGAATACAAAAGCTTAGCATCTATTCACATATTGATTTATGCATAGGTAAGTACAGCAACCTACCAGTCAAACCCATGTGTAATGGGACTCACTCCCATTACACACTGAGAAAAACACACTGATGCAAATATATCCTAACCGGCTGTCAATCAGAGGTAATAAGGAGAGATTAATGGCACATTTCTAGATCCTACAAGGAAGCTGGTGTTGTCATAGTATATAGATGGTTGACAATACTGAAATGAAGTAACAGAATTAACGTACATAGACTGAAGTGTGGATTTTCAGCAAAAAAATGGTTTTACAGCACAAAGAAATACCTTTTGCTGCCGCCTAATGTAAATGCTAAACTAACCATGCAATCCTATGCAGAGTTACTCCAGTCTAAGTCAATTGAAGTCAACAGGCTTAGACTACTCTACATAAGTTTGCACTGTAAATGTGATGAAGCCAATCATATTTATTTCATAAGTTTAGCTATTCACATATAAAAGGGATGAGGGGTCTAACTTTAACATGAAAACAGGACACATGGATAGGGGGGAAAAACCATTCCCTACTCCATTATCCCATGCATTTGAGCTAGACTGGAAGTGATAACACAAGGGAGGGCTGAACTCTCACCTGTGCACTTTCTTGGACTGACTGATTTAAAATATTTCTACCCTACTTTATCTCCCTGGACTCAAAGCATCAAACAATTTAGCAACCAAGTTGCAAAGACATAAATAATAATCCAAGTAACAAAATGAACATACACAGTTCATCAATTTAAAAGTATCCAGATTTAAAAACACACTTGATCAGCAAACTCAGCCAAATATGCTGGAAAAATTCACCTTCCACCAAATGCTCTCAAGAATAGGACTGCCTTGTATGCCATCCTAAATGTAGCAATGGAGGATTTCCTCCTCAGCGCCTCAGGCAGTCTATGTTAGAGGACTGGCCTCATCACAGAAAAGGCCTGAGATCACACTGTGGCCATACAGGCAGTCCTAATGGAGTTCACCTCAAGGAGAAGGCTGTCTGAAGAATGTAACTGGCACAGCTCAGTAAGTATGAGGGCCCTAAACCATGAAAGTCTTTAAACCAGCACCCTGAATTGGGTGGGCCTAGAAGTAAACAGAAAGCCAGTGCACTCGATGCAATACTGGTGTCGTGTATTCTAAGAAGAGTCTTGCAGCCACATTTTTACACCAACTGAAACTGGTGAGACTCTTCAAAGGCAATCCCATGTAGACTGCATTGCTGTAGTCCAATCTGGAGATTACTGTAGCATAGATTAGCATAGCCAGGTCAGCAGGATCTAGATAGGGGGCCGATCTGCATGCTAGATGTAACTGAAAGAAACACTCCTAGCAAGAACACTACTCGACCTTTAGCAAAGCCGGGTCCAGAAGCATCCTCAAGCTGTTAACCTGATCTACCTTGGAAAGCTTCACCCCATCCAAGTCTGTTGAATTAAATACCACACATATAACTTTAATATATAAAGAAGGGAATGATCCATTACTACCACAATCATATAGACCAATTTCATTATTGAATGTGGACTATACAATTTTTACAACAGTAATGGCAGAGATATTAAGAAAATGTATTCCAGATGTGATTCATGAAGATCAAACAGGATTTGTTCCAAAGAGATACATGAGAGAGAACATCAGATATCTGCTTAATGCAGTTGAATACTCAAGGAGAAAAGGAGAAAAAATGGCATTTATGCTTTTGGATGCAGAGGCAGCTTTTGATAATGTGTCTTGGCAATTTCTGATGAAAGCATTACAAAATACAAACTGTGGGGTCGAATTTCTAAATTGGATGCAAAGCATCCAGTTTAAAAGCCAGAAGTTACACGGATGATGTTGTTATATCAGTGACAAAACCAAACATTTCTCTGAAATACATAACGGAACAAATATTCAGATTTGGATTGTATTCTGCATATAAACTGAACAAAAAGAAAACTAAGATAATGTTACAAGCGGCAACCAGACCTTAACCCAGTTAATATTAGGAGCGGATAGATAGGCTTATATATGGGAATTAACCACACCTGGAGGGACACGTTGTTTTTCCCACAATGTCACTCCTTGGGTTTACCTAAATGAACCTACAACAAGGTATGTAATTCTGACCTGCTATTTCTAGTGTTAAACAAGACAAGGTTGCAATCATAGAGAAAATTTATTATGAATGTGTTTTGTGAAATGTCCTTGGTTATTTTCATCTAGCAAGCCACCGGTCCCTGAGGAAGCTGTCCTGACGAAAGCTGCCATTTAGCTGGCTGCAGTTAGGACTGTGAGTGGCTGATCTCCTCGGAGAAAGGGTTCCAACTGAAAATTCTTGAAGAGATCTGCATTTAGAATAACAGAAGAACTAATTGTTGAAAGGTTTTTACCATTCTCATAGCCCATGGAGTACATACCTTGATTTAAAGGAACAACACTGAAAAAGAAACGTGGTGGGGGTCTGTGGTCCCCTATAAAATTCATGAGAGACGTTGTATTACTGAATGGTCTTTTGAAGCAATGAGAGACTCTTTATGAAATTTTTTCCTGGCTAGAAGACACAATGGAATACTCTGTAGAATTTTTGTCTTGCTACAAAATAATGATATAGAGTGTAGTGTCCTTGGGGTTTCTGTACCTTAGGGGGGTTCTATAGAATATTCTGTACAGGATTTTTTTGTCTGTATTAGACATATGAGTGTATGGATTGATATTGTTATTGCACTGTTTGCACAATTTATTGGAATACACCTTTTCATGAATTTTTCTAATGTGATTTGAGAGGCAGTATATTTATTGTTGTACGATATTAGTACCGGAGCAGGTGGCAATGCCCGCCCCCTTCAGGCAGCTGGTATTAGGAGAGGAGCAGGTGGCTATGCCCGCCCCCACCTTAAACCAGCTGGTATTAGGAGCAGAGCAGGTAGCAATGCCCGTCCCCTACATTAACCCAGCTGGTATTAGGAGCAGAGCAAGTGGCAATACCCACCCCCCTTCAGCCAGCTGAGATCAAGAGCTGAGCAGGTGGCAATGCCCACTCTCTGCCTTAACACAGCTATTATTAGGAGTGGAGCAGGTGGCAATGCCCACCCTCTCCTTATCACAACTAGCATTAGGAGTGGAGCAAGAAGCAATGCCCACCCCCACTATAACCCAGCTGGTATTTGGAGTGGAGCAGGTGGCAATGCCCGCCCCCTTCACCCAGCTGGGATCAGGAGTGGAGCAGGTGCCAATGCCCTCCCAGTGCCTTCAGCCGGGTGGGATCAGCTATACAGCAGGAGGCAGTTCCCTTCTTCCATTCACCCAGCCTGGACAAGAAATGGAGCAGGTGGAAATGCCCACCTCCTTCAACCTACTGGAATAAGGCACTGAGCAGGCAGCAATGCCCACTCCATCTTCACCCTATCAGAATCAGGAGCTAAGCAGGAAGCAATCTCTGCCCCCCTTCAACCTGCCAGAATCAGGAGCAGAGAAGGTGGCAATGCCCCCACCCCCTTCACCCAGTTGGGATCAGGAGCAGAGCACGTAGCAAAGCCCACTGCCCGCCTTCATCTGTCGGGATCAGGTGAGAAGCAGAAGGTAGTGCCCGCTCCTCCCTTCACCCAGCAAGGAACAAGTGGCAATGCCCACCCCCTTCACCCTGCTGGGATCAGGCTTGGAGAAGGCAGCAATGTCTGCCCCCCTTCACCTAGCTGTAATCAGGTGCAGAGCAGAAGGCAATGCCCATTTTCCCTTCACCAAGCTGGGATTGGGAGTGGAGCAGGTGGCAATGCCTGCCTCCTTTTACCTGGCCTGTATCAGACCTGCAGTAGGTAGCAAAGCCCACCACCCCTTCATGTTGCTGAGATCAGGTGTGGAGCAGGTGGCAGTGCCCATCCCACTCCTTCAGCGTCCAGGATCAGTGACAGAGGAAGAGGGAATGCCTGCCTGCCCACCCTCCCTTTTCTAGAGCCCGTTGTATTTTTTCCTCACAACGGGCTTTGTTTCTAGTAAAAAAATAAAAGTATTTAAGTATACGGTGACAACAGCAAGAGTAGTATATGCAGCCAAATGGAAGGCAGAGTGCTGTCCAGATTTGACAATATGGATGAATAAGCTATACAAATATATGTTAACAGAAAAATTAACATCTTACATATATAATAGGCTAATTCTAGAATTTCAGGAGAAATTGAAAGCTTTTTTAATCATGTAACTGAAAATTAAGAATAACTAAGAACAATTACCAGTAAAATAGATTAGTTATTAAAAAGTTGAAAATAAATGTATCTTAATATTAATTAAATATCATTGTATTTCATAGAAAGTGTCTTAAGAAATTTAATGAAGGGGATGGTGGGAAGAAATAATTCTTGTTTTATATATTCTATTATAAATAACCATCTCTGATTCACACAACTATTTTATAAAATCCCTTTTTTCTTTCTGTATCACCTTTTATTATTATTTTGTTTTTCAAAACAAAAATATATTATATTGGGGGTAAAATTAAATACCACACAAACCTCTTCTTTCCACATAAATGGGCAAACAGATATGGCCACCCCCATCACATCTCATTTGACCTAAATGTTTTGCTGTAATCAACTACCTTATACATATATTTCAGTAAAAACGAAACCCAAGAACAGTGTTTCTATTGGGCTGCACAGTATCACTGCAATTGCATTGTAGAGAAAGGTTGGGAATACCTCATTGGCAGCTGAATGAGATCTGTGCTGAGCTTCTGCTCCTCCTTTTGCAGAGATTTAACATGGATGTGGCCAAAGGGATAAACTTGTGGTGCAAGCTCGGGGGAAAGAATCAAGCTACTCCTGACTCTTGATTCCTAACCATGGCATCCAGTCTAGGGCCTTGAGGGAAACATATTGTTATTTCCAGGACCAGCTCAGGATGTTGAGGTCACATTGTATATTTTTTGCCTAAATTATATTTTTTGTAAGCTGCTTTGAGTCCCCAACAGAGAAAAAAATGGGATATAAATAAAAGAAATGAGTTTGAGTGCCATGTAATCAAGCACACTCTCCTACCTTTTCCTCCAGTATTTTTGAGGCAGCCTTTTTTGTATCTGTCTTTGATAATGTGGCAACCACCATTCGAGATGCCAGTGTGAAAACAAATACTGCAGTACAGATGTATCTCATGGCAGCTTCAGCTATTCCAGTCAACTCTATTTTCTACAGAGAGTGAAATATTTTTTTTAAAGAGTTTGTCAGACAACTTATTTCTGATTAACAAGACAAGTTGTTGCCAAAGATGGTTGTTGTGACAGAGTGGGCCTATAGTTCAAAGGCAGCTTACATGCATCTCTCCTTGACACATTCAACATCTACACAGAGAAACACTTACATAGGAAGACTCTCATATATACACTTGTATAATTTGCCTCCAATACAGAACCATTCAAATATCTTGGCAGCGGTGATTGCAATGTTTGTTCTACTTCCATAGCATTTACATTTTAATTTATCCAAAACAAATTGGTTCCTGTCGGATTAAATTTATAGAGGCTATAGATTCCAGGGTAATCCTTAATGCACCCAACATTAGCCCTGGCAGTAAGCTTACGTGCTCTTTAGCATATAATGTGGCTAATAAATAAAATATATCTATTTCAGCTACAATTACTCTGCTGCATCTTAGTTTGCCAAATTCAATAACTTTATTGCTTCTTCTCAAAGAAACTGCCCAAGCCTCCTATTCACAATTCAACCAACAATGGAAATAAAGTTGCAAGATAATTACTAGTTCCACCTTCACTTTCAGTCCAAACCTGCATAATGTTAGAGGTCAATCCTAGCAACATTTTCTCCCCCCCCTCCCCAAAAAACAACCTTTGAAATTCTTTCATGCTATTTAAGCACATATGTGAATGCAGTTAATGAAGGGTCAAATATAGAATTTTTTTCCCAGCACGCATTTTAGATTTGTGTTACAGATACCACAAAAGGAAAAAGCTCTTTGAGTAGCATATGACCTCATTATCAGAAATGATGGCTCAGGCATTATTAAATCATATCAACAAACAGAATTAGTACAGATTTCTTGAAAAAGGCCATGCGTTCAGCAAGGCCTGAAACTATTCTAAAACATTCAATGTGTCATATGCAAGCCAATGGTTTTCTCTTAATACTCCACCCAACTGGAAACTAATTCCAGAGGGTACACACACTGTTTGCATTTTATTTATTTTTTTAAATTAACAGTGTCCAATATTTGCAAAATATTAGTAAACAAAAGGCTACCTGAAAGATGAACCAATTGCTTATAAAGTGAGGGACAATATTTGAAAAAACTAGATCTAGAGTTAATTGATAATAATTTAAGCTAAGAAAGTACTTTGCAGACTCATACAAAATCCACTTGGGAGAAGGAGTGTGGACTCCTGATCATGAATCTTTCCTTCAGAATCCAGATGGATTTTATACTCTAGAACAGTGATTTTTAATTATAGCTTTTTATTTTATCTCTACTGCTTCGAAATAGATCAAGGTTGTGAACATAAATACACACACCCCTAAGAATTCTCTGAAGTTGGCTAGGTTAAGAGAGAGTTACAGACCAAAGGCTTTTCTAGAGAGGCATTCCCACTAAACATCTTAGCAGCCTAAATAGCCCAGACTAGCCAGAGCTCACAAACTAAGCAGAGTTGGCCATGGTTAAGTACTTAGATGGGAGACCCTCCCCCAACACAGACCAGGGTTGCTACACAGAGGAGGAAACTGGCAAAGGAAACTGGTCACCACACCTTAAAAAAGATATCATAGCACTGGAAAAAGTACAGAGAAGGGCAACTAAAATGATTAAAGGGTTGGAACACTTTCCCTATGAGGAAAGATTGAGGCGCTTGGGGCTCTTTAGCCTGGAGAAAAGACGACTGAGGGGAGACATGATAGAGGTTTACAAGATAATGCACGGGTTAGAGAAGGTAGAGAAAGATGTGTTTTTCTCCCTTTCTCACAATACAAGAACTCGTGGGCACTCTATGAAATTATTGAGCAGTCGGGTTAGAACAGATAGAAGAAAATACTACTTTACACAAAGGGTGATAAACACATGGAATTCGTTGCCACAGGAGGTGGTGGCAGCTACAAGCATTGCCAGCTTCAAGAGGGGACTGGACAAATATATGGAGCAGAGGTCCATCAGTGGCTATTAGCCACAGGAGATAGATGGTATTCTCTTTGTGGGGAGGTGGTGCTCTGTTGTCTTGGTGCTGGAAGGAAGGCAGTGGGAGGGCTTCTGGTGTCCTGGCCTCACTGACAGTCCTTTAGATGGCACTGGATTTCTAGCCACTGTGTGTGACAGAATGTTGGACTGGATGGGCCACTGGCCTGATCCAACATGGCTTTGCTTATGTTCTTATGTTATGTTCTTAAAGCACCTCTGCTCCTAGCTTGCCTTGAAAAGCCCACGCGAGGTCGCCGTGAGTCGCTTGCGACTTGAAGGCACTTTATTATTTAAATTAACCCTGAGCGTGACCGAAGCTTGTGTGGCTCAACTCAAAGGAGACTCAAAATAGCGGGTTGTTGGATTCTGGCGAGGGAGGGTGAGAACTGGTAACGAGGAAACACATTCCCTAATTCCCACCCCCCTCCTCGCCTTAAACACTAGGGCAGACGTTCCCTTGTTCCCTCTCTGGAGTAAGAACGAAGCAGTTGCACCAAACCTACAAAGACGAGCTTCCTGTCTCGTTTTTGCCTGATGCCTTTTTAGCCCACGAACTGGAAGAAGCTCGAGTCACTTTCCCACCCCCTTCCTGCATCTGTAGCAAAGGCCCTGAAACACGCGGAGCCGGAACCCGCCTCTCCCTCCCACCTTATCAACGATTCGTACCTTCACCCCAGTTTTCCCGGGGCAAAAGCGACTCGGAAGTGAAACCAACGTGTTGGGAGGCAGGTGGCGCACGCCTTTTAAAGGGGCCGGATCTACCCGTTCCTTTCCTGCTCGCGTCACTCTTGTTGCTATAATGCGCTCTGCTTCCAGCGAAAAACGAAAGGAAACAAATCCCGCGAGTCAAATCGCCTTAGCCATTCCTCCAACCCTATGCACACGCACCCGTTGAAGTGGGACTATAGCCGGGTAAATATGTTTGGACTTCGGTGAAAGACCACTGTCATCCAGAAAACTTAAGTCTGATTCTGAATATATTTACTCAGAACTAAGTCCTATTGATTTCCCCAGGACTTCTTTCTTAGTAAGTATTCTAAAGACTATCTAAAAAAATTGTCCTTGAATATTAATAGATTTGCAGAAGCACGTTTTGCAAAAATAAGCATCTGCTTAATTTGTATGATTTAAGCTAGTTGCAGAATACTCTTGGCAGGGATATACTAAAAGGAATGACAGGATTGCCCATTGAAAATAATAGGAGAGGCTTGAAGGCCCATTGGAAATAATGGGAACCAGGAATGCCTATTTACTTGCATGGGCGCCATTGAAACACATTATAGCAAAAAAAAAAAATTGCAAAGAAAATGTGGAATGGATTTTGAAAAAAGGTCTTGGGGTCCAGATAGACTATTCAGGGACTGGAATGACAGGCCCCTTAGTGGAATGACGGCCCCTGGGTGTATCAGAAAGGATCTGGGACTGGAATGACAGCCCTTGGATGTGACAAAAGGGCTCTGAGACTAAAATGACAGACCCTGGCTGTATCAGAAGGGCTCTGGGACTGGAATGACAGGCCCCTGGGTGAGACAGATGGTCTCTGGGACTAGAATGAAAGCCCCCTAACTGGAATGATGGCCCCTGGGTGTGACAGAAGGGGTCTGGGACTGGAATGACAGGCCCCTATCTAGAATGATGGCCCCTGGGTGTATCAGAAGGGCTCTGGGACTGGAATGACAGGCCCCTGGGTGAGACAGATGGGCTCTGGGACTATAATGAAAGCCCCCTAAGTGGAATGACGGCCCCTGGGTGTGACAGAAGGGATCTGGGACTGGAATGACAGGCCCTTGAGTGGAATGACGCCCCTGGGTATGACAGAAGTGCTCTGGGACTGGAATGAAAGGCCCCTCAGGGGAATGACGGCCCCTGGGTGTGACAGAAGGGCTCTGGGACTAGAATGAAAGGCCCCTGGGTGTATCAGAAGGGCTCTGGGACTGGAATGACAGAGCCCTTAGTAGAATGACAGCTGCTGGGTGTATCAGAAGGGTTCTGGGACTGGGATGACAGGCCCCTGATTGGAATGACTTCCCCTGGGTGTATCAGACGGGCTCTTGGACAGGAATGACAGGCCTCTAACTGGAATGACAGCTCCTGTGTGTATCAGAAATGCTCTGGGACTGGAATGACAGGCTTTGGAGTGGAATGACACCTCTGGATCTAGCAGAAGCATTCTGTGACTGAAATGGCATGCCCCCAAATGGAATGACAGCCTCTGGGTGTAGCAGAAGCCTTCTGGGATGGGAATGACACCCCCTGGGCGTAGAAGAAGGGCTCTGTTACCTGAGTGACAGCCCCCTGAGTGGAACAATAACTGCTAGGAGTAGAAATATTCATTTGCAGCCAGAAGCTCAAACGATACACAAGGAAAAATACTTTACATTTTAGCTGATATTTCTGGATGATGTGTAGGTATCACCAGTTCCATCTGTGTATTTATCCTTCCTGTCAGCTCCTCAGTTTACTTTTACTTTCATGCGGTTAATATCAGCCATCTCCTCTATTTTCAAGCATAAATTCTCCCTTTGTCCCCCTTCTTGTTCCCTTCTCCCATTCAGCAGCCTTCCAGGCTTCCATGTTCCCCTAACATGTCACACCCTGCCTGAGTTCCTTGCTCACTTTTGCACACTCTGATGTCCACTGACCCAGAGCACCCCTCCATAGTCTTTCTTTGAAAAATCCCATCTCATATTCTACTTGACAAACAGTTAATTTTTTTTTAGAGTTTTATCTTGTTTTATGCTATTACTGTTTTATCCCTTTATGTACTTGGTTTGTTATTACCCGTTCTGAGCTTGCTTGCAGGGAGAGAGGAGTATAAATCCGCCAAAATAAACAAATATTTCAAAGGTCCTCAGTCTTTTGAGCCTTCAGGTCCCTTTATAATTCTGACACACCATGTTTAGTTCAGACCCCAAATGACTGCTGCAGCAGGAACCCAGGAAAGAATGGCCCCAGTGTACCTTCATTCACACAGTGAAGATTCTTGTAATGTGGTGGCTGCTTCTGCCAAAGTAATGATTTTAAAAATCTGCACAGCCAGTCATATCTCAAATGTAGAATCAGAAAACCTACTGAAATGCAAAAACACTAGGCTAAAGTCCATACATTTACTTGGCCCCTTCTGGGCTAAGCCAATTAGGGAAAGCGAAACTGAAAGTAAAATGATAGAAAGCTCCCACTGCAAACCAATGGTTACTTCTATCCAGTTTCTGGCATTCTCACTTTGTAAGGTGCCATACTCTTCTTCTGAAATAACTCTATAGGCATTCAATGTTGTGAATACTCCACAGTCATAAGTATTGTTCTGTTGAACTGTGTCTGCACATAACATTATTTTCCACTCCTAAAAGGAACACCTGCTATTTCATGACATGCTGCAGCAGTTGACAACAAAATGTTTCTGTGTTGCTGTGATCGATCCCGATCTTTTGCTGAATCGACAATGATAATTTCTCTTGCCTTAAAGATTATTATGCCCAATACCCAATAATGTCTGGTCGAGTATAAGTCAGTATTGAAAGGAAGGAGTAAAATGTCCTTGTTGAAAGCCATTGTATGATTTAGAAATGGATAAAAAACATTGGGTTTGTGAAACAAAGTGTCAGGGAGCTGCTGGTAGGGAATGAAGCACCAGCATTTTAATCTTTTCCCACTCTGGCTCTACCAAAATAAATGAATGTTGAACAAGCTTAAAAAGTACATGTTTTTCCCCAGAATGCCGCTACCAATTGCCTCTCCAGTGGCCATGGGACAGCCCAATCAGCAAATGCTGTGGGGGGAAGGGCTCCAACACTGCAATGTTACCACACCTGTGGATTTTGAATTTTTTTTTTTGAAAAACTGATGTCAGCTCCAGCCCCCATAAAATGCTGCTACAAACAGACACATCTCAATGCATCAGCAGACACCAAATACCCTTGAGGTTGTGCAGTGCAGAATGATGGGACCCCAAGCCATTTCAGCACCAATCGATGTGAATGCTCAGTGTAGCCAGCTTTAAGTGTGCCATGCAGACTAGGCCATGGTTTTCCTGGTGCCCACCAAGTATTTTAAGAAAGAGGGTGGCCAGATGTGACACCTGCCCAGCAAGGCTACTGCTGCGCTGTGCAGATTTAAAAAAATATTCCTTATTCAGCAGCTGAAACCTCATTACAAGGATTTTCACCATGCAACAGAAGGAATGCTGTGGCCAGTGTTTCCTGGCTGGCTCACCTGCTGCAGCAGTCAGTTTGTGTCTGCACCCACCATGGTGTGTCAGAATTACAAATGTGCCTGCAGGCTCCAAAAGGTTGCAAGTTTGAGGACCCCTGAACTATTTATTTTTATGAAAAAGCATAACCTTCAAGCAGTATTCAGACCCACCCGAAAAATACAACAGATGCTACGATCAGCAAAAGACAGCAGAGATCCCCTCACCTCTGCAGGAGTATACCGTATACCCTGCAGCTGTGGACAAGTTTACATCGGGACCACAAAGCGTAGCATCCAGACAAGAATAAAAGAACATGAAAGACACTGCAGACTTGGACAGCCTGAAAAATCAGCAGTGGCTGAACATAGCCTAACTCAAACAGGGCACAGTATCTTATTCCAGGACACCAAAATACTGGACAACACTTCCAACTACTTTGTCAGACTGCACAGGGAAGCCATTGAAATTCACAAGCATAAGCAAAACTTCAACAGGAAAGAAGAAACCTTAAGAATGAACAGAGCATGGGCTCCAGTTCTGAAAAACACCAGGCCAACAAAACACTCCACACCCGACAATAGCCCTGCAGAGAAGATTAGCACATCAAGCACCAATCCATATGCAAAAGAACCGCCTCAGGATACAGTGAAGCCTCCCGCCATTAGCATTCCACACCCTGGGAAACTCTTACAGAATGACTCAGCTCAACCCCACCCCTCCTGAGTAGATACAAATGACCTACATCTTTTCCACACTGTGACACTGAGAGATCTCTGTCTTTTGGTGCTACACCTCTGAAGATGCCAGCCACAGCTGCTGGCGAAACGTCAGGAACTACAATGCCAAGACCACGGCAAGACAGCCCGGAAAACCCCCAACAACCATCGTTCTCCGGCCGTGAAAGCCTTCGACAATACATATTTATTTTTTTCTTTTATTGGATTTATAGTCTGTTATCCCTGCAACTGGGCTAAAAGTGGATAACAACAAACTAAGTAAATAAAGAGATAAAACAGTAATAGCATAAAACAAGATAAAATCATTAGTTTGTTAACTGTTTGCTAACTAGAGTATGAGATGGGATTGTCCGGGGTCTGAGGCACAGCCCCCAGCCTCAACAAGAGGAAGCAGGGGGAGGCAGCCAGGAGACAGCAGTCCTGCCACCTCAGCCAGCAGCCAGGGCCAGAACCTACCTACACCAGAGGGAGAGGGCAGAGGCAGGAATAACTGGGACCCAGCAGCAGCCCAAACGGGGCCCTTACCTGCAAAGGGGGAAAAGCAGCCACAGCAACTCAGAGCCACGCCCCAGCCTCCACCCCAGCTTGAAGATGGCAACCTGGCTCAGGAGACGTTCAGAAGCCAGCCCCTCCAGGTGGAGCTGCTGAGGGCACTCTGTGGGAAGAGCTGGGCAGCCAGCCAAGGGGCTGCAGCTGGGCCCACCTTCCATAATCAGCTCAGCCAGAGAAGCCCAGTAGCCAGCCAACATGGTGCAGCTGTGGCTGATCCCAGCAGCCCAGCCAGCTACCCCTGCTGCAGCAGCTTGAGACAGCCCAGGGCCATGCCATGGCTAGAAGACAGCAGCCTGGCTCAGGAGTTGCTAGAAGCCAAGCCTCTCTGGGGGGGGGGGCTGCCACAGGCATTCTGGGGGAGGAGATGGGTAGCCCCGCCCAGCATTGCTGAGCAGGCAGCACAGAAGCCGGCTAAGGCAGCTCCTCATGAGCAAGGCCAGGCAAGCTCAGTAGCTCAGAGGCTGGCTGGGGCAGCCCCTCGTGAGCAAGGCCAAGGAGCCCTCAACTGGGGATGGCTCACACTCAACCCCACCCTGCCAGCAAGGCAAAGGAGCCCAGAAGGGATTAGTGGAGGAACGCACAGCTGGGCCTGGTCAGGAGAGGGAACAAGCCTGGAAGGAGGGTGGGGTGGAGACAGGAAGCCCTATAAAGGGTGGCTGGGAAGGGCTCTGAGGTGGTGGGTGTGAGTAAGGAGTGATGATGTGGAGTGAGAGCAGTGCAATGCAATGCAAGAGTGGAGGCTTGGAGGAGAGTTCTGGAAGGAGGATGGAGGACGCAGAGGGTAAGCAGACCAGGTTGAGCAGGCCAGTGAGTGGACTGAGAGGGAGTCTGGGTGATGTATACCGCCCCTCCTTCCACAGAGCAGGGTCCTGCAGTATCCCTGGTGCCCCTCTGATGCCAGGGCCGGCCCAGCTGGGGCCCCGCCCAGTGGCGACAGCGACAAGCCCTGACAGGGATTTTTCACAGAGAGACTATGGAGGAGTGTTCTGGGTCAGTGGTCAACAGAGTGAGCAAGGAACTCATGCAGAATGTGACACTTAAGGGGAACATGGAGGTCTGGAAAGCTGTGGAATAGACCAGGGGAAGAGGAAGGGAGACAACGGAAGGATTTATGCTGGGATGGGGTAAAAGCTGGAACAGGCCGGAAATGGCTGGAACGCACATTAAACAAATAGCGGAACGACAAAAAACAGTGTGATGTGTTAAAGACACTCCAGAGCAGTATTTTTGAAACTGAACTGGCACGTGTTTATTAGCCTTTTCCCTGCCAAAATGCTCCCGGAACACCATGGAATGGGCCGGAATGGGCACTAAAGAAATGCCAGTACCACAAAAAAACAGTGGGAAACATTACAGACAACACAGAACAAAATTTTAGAAATTTTCATGCAGAACTGGCATGCTTTTAGTAACCCTTTTCCTGCCAAAAGGGTCCTGGAACGCCACGGAACGGGCCAGAACAGGCACTAAAGAAAAGCTATTACCACAAAAAGCAATGGAATGTGTTAAAGAAGCTGGAGAACAAAATTTTAGAAAACACTGTAGTCTCTTGCTTTTATTACCCCTTTCCCTGCCAAAATGCCCCTAGAACAGCACAAAACAGGCCAGAAAGGGCACTAAAGAAATGCCAGTACCACAAAAAACAGTGGGAAGCAATACAAACACTGCAGAACAAGATTTTAGAAGTGCAAATCTTGAAGTCGCATGCTTTTATTAACCCTTTCCCTGCCAAAAGGTTCCCAGAACACCATGGAACGGGCACTAAAGAAATGCCAGTAGCTCTACAGACCATGCAGAACAAGATTTTAGACATGAAAACACTGAACTGGCATGCTTTTATTAACCCTTTCCCTGCCAAAACACTCCCGGAACAGCACAAAACAGGCCAGAACGGGCACTAAAGAAATTCCAGTACCACAGAAAACAGTGGGAAGCATTACAGACACTGGAGAACAAGATTTTAGAAGTGAAAACACTGAACGGATACACTTTTATTATCCCTTTCCCTGCCAAAAGGCCTCCAGAACACCACGGAACGGGCACTAAGGAAATGCTAGTACCACAAAAAGAAGTGGGAAGCATTGCAGACACCAGAGAACAAGTTTTTAGAAATGAAAACACTGAAGTAGTATGCTTTTATTAACCCCTTCCCTGCCAAAACACTTCAGGAAGAGCACAAAACAGGCCGGAACAGACACTAAAGAAAAGCCAGTACCACAAAAAACAGTGGGAAACATTACAGACACTGCAGAGCAAGATTTTAGAAGTGCAAATACTGAAGTGGTATGCTTTTATTAACCTGTTCCTTGCCAAATTGGTCCCGGAACAACATGGAACGGGCCAGAATGGACACTAAAGAAATGCTAGTGCCAGAAAAAAAAGTGGGAAGCATTACACACACCAGGGAACAATATTTTTGAAAGGAAAACACGAAAATATCGTGCTTTTATTAACCCTTTCCCTGCCAAAATCTCCCAGAACACCACGGAACAATCAATTCCCCTGGCAACATAGGCATGGACTGTCTGAACTCTGTCTGAACTCCTTCTGGCTTTCCTTCTGGCTTGTAACCCCTCAAAGTAGCTTCCAGCAGACAGTCCAGTTTTTTCCACTGTGAAAAGAAAATGACAGGAAAGGGAGGGACCTGTGGATCATGGCTTTCCCAGGGTCCAATCTCTCTGAAACTTGGGGGGTCTTCAGGGGACAGTGAGGACTATGATCAAAGATCAAAAGAGTTTGTTGTCTATAGCCATTGTCCATCACAATTCACCAAACATTGACTAATAAACAATTAAGTCCCTTATCACAGTTTATATAGTGAGGACTATGACCCCTGAAAATTTGGTGGGTATTGGACATTGGGACGGTCAGTTTGTAACCCCTCAAAGTAGCTTCCAGCACACAGTCCAGTTTTTGCCACTATGAAGAGAAAATGACATGAAAGGGAGAGACCCATGGATCATGGGTTTGCCAGGGGCCAATCTCTCTGAAACTTGGGGGTGGGGGTCTTCAGAGGACAGTCAGTTCTATTTCCCCTGCAAATTTAGTGGGTATTGGACACTGAGAAGTTCAGTTTGTAGCCCCTCAAAGTAGCTTCCAGCAGACCAGTTTTTGCCACTGTGAAGAGAACATGACATAAAAGGGGGAGACCTATGCATCAGGCCTTTCCTGGGGTGTAATCTCTCTGAAACTTGGTGGGGGGGTCTTCAGAGTACGGTGAGGACTATGTCCCCTGCAAATTTGGTGGGTATTGGACATTGGGGAAGGTCAGTTCGTAACCCCTCAAAAGTAGCTTCCAGCAGACAGTCCAGTTTTTGCCAATGTAAACAGAAAATGACATGAAAGGTAGAGACCCACGGATCATGCTTTTCTCAGGGTGCAATCTCTCTGAAACTTGGGGGGACTTCAGAGGACAGTGAGGACTATGTCCCCAGCAAATTTGGTGGGTATTGGACATTGGGAAGGTCAGTTTGTAACCCCTCAAAGTAGCTTCCAGCAGACAGTCCAGTTTTTGCCACTGTGAAGAGAACATGACATGAAAGGTGGAGACCCATGGATCATGCCTTTCTTGGAGTGCGATCTCTCTAAAACTTGGGGGGTCTTCAGAGGACAGTCAGGACTATTTTCCCTGCAAATTTGGTGGGTATTGGACATTGGGAAGGTCAGTTTGTAACTCCTCAATTAGCTTACAGCAGACAGTCCAGTTTTTGCCACTGTGAAGAGAAAATGACGTGAAAGGAGGAGACCTATGGACTCTGCTTTTCCCAGCTCAAGTTCAGCTAAGTCCTAAGGGGGCCGTTCTGGCTCCCATGAACCTCCAACTATGAATATGTTCATGAACATGTTATGTTCGTCGATGTTCATGAATCCCTGTTCATGGATGGCAACAGACAACGAACATCGTGTTTGTTTTTTTCCTTGTTCGTACCCATCTTGGCAGCCATTTCATGAGCTAGCAGTGCTTTGTTTTGGACAAGGTGAGATCATGGCTTTACTTAGGCTATGCTAATAAACAGTAAATAGGGATGCCAGGTCTCTTGGGGACTAAAGCAGGGGGCTGGGAGTAGGTGGGAACTGAGGTACTTAACCTCACCCATTTGGAGCGAATTTTTACTCAACTGTGCTTTGGCACAATCTGTAGCTCCTCTGTCATGCTGGAAAATGACATCATTTTCTGGCAGGCCAGGGGAGCACAGGAGCATGTACACACGTTTTCCCCCAAGGTGCCTTTCTCTTACTGGCCAGGTAAGTGGGGGGCAGCAGGTGGGGGCTCCTGGCATCCCTAGCAGCTGTAAGAAGTGAAGGACTTCACATTGCTCCTTCTCAGGTTTCAGAGGGGGGATATACTATAGAGATAGAGAGGTACAGAGGACAAGGTATGTGCATCCCACCCTGCTACTTGGCCTATTCCTTTGATCTGTAGATTGCTACTCTCAGGGACTTCCTTCCTTCCACCTTCTTCCTAGCTAGCATGGTTGCAAGATGGAGTGCATGGCTGCACTCCATCTTGCAACCATGAAGGATGCAAGACTTGCCTATCCACCAGCATCTCAGCTTAGATTAGACACGACTCTTCTCTTTTCTAACCAGAGTGGAGTTCCTAAATAAACGGGCTCTTACTCTCTCTACTAAAATAAATACACAGTGTGAGTTTATTATCTCATCAGCACACAGTCCTATGCCTAGCTGTGCTGACCAAGCTACTTTGCTAACAGCAACCAGCACCCTAGGCAGCAGACTGACCTACTGATGGGCATATGTCTGCTTTTTGCTGCAGGGTTTCATAAAACTGGGTGCCTAGCTTGATCTATCAATTAATTTCAGCAAGTCATTCTAAGTGCAAAATCTAGTTCCCACCAAACTACCAGGTAGCCTTGATCTTATTGACCTTGCCAGAATGTCTCCTTCCAGCCTACCTCAAGCATGGGTGAGGGCCTCTACCCTGCCAGGCCTTTTGTTTACCCAGGATATTCCCCTGCCTGGATACAGTCATCTTTTGTTGTCCTCCTGGGAAGACCCCACCACCAACAACAAATCCTATCAGAGTCAGGATACCATAGTCATCCTAGACTCATCCCAAATCCCTGTATTTTACAATCATTTCTTTGATATTCCTTTGTCCTAGCTCCTATAACTGTTGCTGATCTGCCAATGGTAGTCTCATCCCCTCTGCTTGTTCAGAGGCTGCCAACTCAATTTTTTTCCTTCTGGAACTTCAGAACATTTTATTGCCATGAAGAAGCATCCCCCTAGTGCCTTACCTTTTATTATTTTCCTGGGACTTTGGGGGATCTCTGCCTAAGTCTCCTATTATTCCACCATTTCCCCAGGACATAAGCGCTGCCCTCTGAATTGTCATCCTTTGGTTAAATAACCAGCCCTATCTCAGCAGACTGAGGAGAGGTACATCCCTTCTCTTTCACTGAGCTTGGACTTTTCATTTTTAATTTTCCCAAAGCTCTCCCCTTTCAGCTTCTTTAAATCCCTTGTTCTTCCCCTCCTTCTCCTAGCTGTTTCCCAGCACAGCAGTTTTGCTCAGCCAGTGGCTTGACTTTCTTTTTTTGCTCCCATTTAATTATTACTTGCACATCCTTCTGAACACAACCATCTCACTATTCTTACGCCTAAGTGCCTTTTGGTTCCTGTACTCCTGTTTCCCTAAATAAAATCTAAATCCTTTTTGGAAAAAAAGATGTGTTTGTTTCATGGTTACAGGTAGCCTAATAGAGGCACTTTGAAACTTGCATGCTCCCTATTCAGATAAAGTTTCCTAAACCACACATTCTGTTCCTCCTCTCCCATTGGCAAATGTGTCAATCTTCCAAGCAAGCCAGGAAGAGTAGCAAGAAGAGTGTCCCCCCCCCCCCACCCTGGACACTGAGCTTAATTCCCCCCAAAT